>NC_079300.1:1800000-2100000 GCF_023638135.1 Falco biarmicus | reverse complement strand
ATAAGTACATGCAATTTGTAAATACTGCGATGACTTTAAAAGCACCTTTTTTCATTCTCAGAGTATGCCTAAGCACAAGTATGAACACAGATGTGTTACAGACATGCTTCACTCCTAAGTGATCCTGCCACACTTCTAACTTGTTCACAAAGTACAGCAAAGATGACCTACTGTGATGGACATTTTGAGGCTCAAATAATGGTTCTTTGAGATCCTTGAATAAGATATTACAAAAGTGCAATATTATGCTAGAAACAGCAAAACCCATGGTGAATGTTACTACCTCTGCTACAGCAGCACATGGTCAATCTGCATTGAACTTGCTACATGAGTGAGGAAATACCTGTAAAGAGTAGTAGTGTCACTTGTAGGAACGTTCAATGCTTTGGTCTGGCTTCTTCAAAATGTAAATGCGGCATACAAAAGTTAGTGTCCAACAGCTTCTGGGTGCTAAGATACCATTTGCCATATATAATACAGGCATTTGGGGGGTATTGTTTGAGCACAACAGACTCTGATAACCAGTTGAACAGTATTCACGTCATCTGCAATGTTTTTATATGGAACAGTAGTACAAGAGGACTCTACTGACATGGTTACATTTGAATAAGTGTTTAAACCTATTTTATTATTCATCATGCTGGAAAGAGAGAGCCATGGTGGTTAAAGACTTCTTGAATACTTTGGCCAGACACTTGAGCACTCGGTTACAGGTGAGCAGATGTGCACATTTGTGGGTGGCAAGTGCTCCAGTGAGCAGAACCGCAGGAAGGCAGTTGCTTTTAGTTCTGCTCCTTCATCTTCAGTGGATGCTGTCAAATTTGGAAGACTATGACTCAAACCATGGTTATTACAATTCATATTTTTAGTTAGAGGTCTGTCTCTGTACGGGAGTTAGTGATAAAACAGCCCACTGGCTATTCTGCAGTGTGTGTATACCCAGTGTGCCAATCTCACATTTGGTAGGTCAGTCTCTGATGGTACTATGAATTAAAATGATAACTTTTTTTCCCCCATTTTAAGCATTTTGTGAAACAGCACAATGTAAATACTTTTCTGACACTTCATTTTCTTGAAAATGTGCCCAGCTTCATTCTGGGCAGCTTCAATGTGCCCAGGTGATGACAAGAAACTAGTTTTGCCTTGCCTATCTATTTACATGTCTCCTGTGACCATAAAAATGAATTCCCATGGTACTGGCATGTTGGTTTGCACTTGAGTGAAATACAATGTAATAGTAGTGCTACATATGGATCGGGGTTATCTTAGCCTTCATCAGAACAGGTTGATTATTTAAATATTGCTTTCCTTTGACTTTGGGATAACTGAGCTTAGCTGTTATGTGTTGAAACTGGTAGTTCATTGCAAACTGTTGAAAACCACACGTAGTAAACCTTGGCTTGTTATCAGACATTGCCAAATCCAACACATCAAATGTAGCAGAAATAGCTATGAGTAATCGCTCATCCCATACCAGAGGTTTGAACATTGTCTGAGTAGGAGGCTTTTTTCACTTGATTTTGACAAAGGAATGCTGCTTTTTTCCAGGAACTAACGTTTTGCGCAGCCAGCATGGACTCCAGTGCCTGAGCTGACGTTTATTTTGGCATGTGTTATCAGCCTCGGTATTTTTCTGTGTGATCCACAATGTCTTGCTAAGCAGTTTGTTAGGTTTTTGTCTTTCCATATATACTTTACAATTTTTTTGTTCTGCAGCATTTAGGAATTTCCTTAATAGTCCCATCAAACGCAGTCCTACCTAGCACAGGGCTCCCTTTTGTAATTGCTAACCCAGGGGCTGGTATCCTGGAGCCCTGTCACCTTCTGCTCACAGCTCTGATGGCTTCTGTGGGAGGCTGCCCAGGGCTGCTTGATGTGGCCTTACTGTGGGTGACAAGGAGTCTGGCTGTGGGCTCTGGTGCCTTGCTCAGTTGTTTAATGCACTCCAGTGTTTGTCTGCAGCCTTTAAATGCCTCCCAGGTTCCTTGTCAATTCATACATTTGGAACTGAAAAAATAACCGCTGTACTCACTGAAGAGGAAGGCATTGACTGCTAGCTCTTTATCGCAGTGGCAGTACGTGGTTTATGGTCACTTTTAGCTGAGAGCGATTTCTCATAATGAAGCATTAAACTTTTCACACACGTTGGACCAAGGCCAAGCCTCTACTTCTGGTTGAGTGTATTGAAGTTCAGGTTTTGTTAGCATCTGTGATGCATAAACCGGGGGTCTTTAGTTTGGACCACGCTGTTGGAAAAGCATTCTGTCAACAACCTCCTTGGAGACATCATTTAGTTTTGTGCTTTAATATGTCCCAGGACTTAGGGTTGCTCTAATTAACCCTTTCCATTTCTCGACCTCCTTTATATTGAACATTGAACACTGGAAGGTTTGGGTATGAACCAGTAGATTTGGGTAACTAGGTTAAACTCAGATTTTCCCCATAGCCACTAATCCAAGAGTAGTGGATTTTGTGCCCATCTTTTTCCTGCTAAGGTGTATTGCTTATGGGCACGATGTATCTGTGGTCTCCAGCTAAGTTAGTTTTCAGAACTGTTAGATCTCAGTTTAGCAGCATTTCCATCTTTCTTGGTTTAACTTTAAGCCCTGGCTTTCTGCTGCTGAAAGCTTATGGTCTAATATTGTCCCGCTGTAGTTCTTAGAGTATGTTTGCGTTGGAGTGATTGACGTGACCCAGACAGCACCGCCACTTTCCACAGGATTCAGTCAGTGTTCACAAATCAATATCATCTTCTTCAAAGTGCAGTCTACAAATGCCCAATTCTTGACATCAAGCCACCACTTTGTGCAGATTCTTTCCTTCTTCGAGGCAACGTTCTCCTGTAATATATTCATTTTTTCAGGCCTACACAAGAGGAAACTCCATATTTCCTAACACCAGTGAGCACACCTCCTTTTTTTATATGCTTGGAGTAGCCAAGAGCAGTGGCCCCACTTCAGCTCCTCTTTCCATTGCTGCCTCAAAGCAAAGGAAATGTCTTCAAAGCTGTCCTCTGTTAATGCACTCTCTAGACACAAATACAGCTGGGTTTTCTTGTTGGCTCACCCATGGGTTAGGAGAGCCGGGGCTGGTCTAGGTCCTGCCTCTTTGGAGGGGAGTGATCTGCATGATGTTTGTAGTCTTGTTCAGTTCAACATCATTTTGACTTGGTTCATGAGCTCCCTCTCCAGGAGGAAAGCTCGCTGCCTGGTCTGACCCTCTGACCTCCTGGAGCCTGTGGCTTTCCTTCTGCTTTGGCCCCACATTGGCTTATTACCTGCCTCCGATTAAAGAGTAATGAACACCCCATTGGTTTCCAGATAATCCAAGCTTCATCTGCTATAACACTGCTGATCATACCGTGTAAGTGCTCTCTGAGGAAGGAGTGCTGTTGTCAGCCCTTACGCTGTGGTCGCTACAGTCTGGTTTGTTCTTGTGCTCGCTTCCAAATACTCTGCATTGCTTTGGCTGGTGTGTGTTTCCCCACAGTATGTGTAGTGACTCTACTGGTTTTTCTGAACCATAACTTTAATCTTCCCGTGCTGTTACATCTCAGGTCTCTTCTCCTGTGCTACAATGGAGTCTCAACGAGCTCTGCAGCCCCAGCTTGACACTGGTGACTTTCCTTTCTCAGCAAATTCAAACAGCTTTGTCAAAGGCTAATAAACTGGTTTCCACTTGCCAGCTTCTAAAGTTTTTTCTCCCAGCCATCTGGTCTCTCTGTAGCATCTTCAGCAGGTTCCAATATCCCAGTTTTAAATTTTCTGCATTTTCAGTGACAATCTGATCCATTGATGCTTTTGCTCTAGGGAAACTGGGGTTTTGTACCTCCAGTAAACTCTTTCCTCATACATCATGGTTTGCTGTGAAATACTGAATTTATTACATTTCTCTCCTATGCTTCCACATCTTGATTCGATGAAAAATGTTAAAACAATAAGTATTTCAAGATGATCTGTTGTTGGACAGAAAGGCTGCATTCTGATATCAGTCTTCCTTGTTGCTTCTGTTATCAGTCTTCCTTGTTGCTGGCTCCCGTTGTCATTAGATTCAGAAGGCTGTGCTATTTAAATTGTCCCGTTAGCTACATTTTCTAAAAAGCTACAAGTAATTTTTCCAGTTAGGGTATTTTCTTACAGCGTTTTTTATTCCTACACCTTCACCACAGGGTGACTCACCAGGATAGCACGCGACCTTGGGTGATGCTCCCTGCCCAGCTGGCCCGTGTCAGCCTCCTCAGCCGCACGGTTCATCCTGCGGGCATGGTGCGGCCAGACCTGGCCGGGTGACTGCTCCCTCCGCTTGGTGTGCTTTGGCTCTGACCCTGCAGGTGCTGGCATGCCAGGGCCTTGGGAAAGGGACAGCGGTGGCTTTGTGCATGGATCAGCCTAGCAGGCTCAGCAGCCACTGCTGGGCGCTTGTCTGTCTGTGCCATTTCTGCCTTTAGCTGGGAAACAAGCGCGGCGGCAGCAGCTGCTGGGACCGGTTGTTCCCCTCTCCCTTTCCAAGTTCAACTGTCCAGCTGGGTGAAGAGGGTGCAGCTCTCTCCCATCTTTGCATCAAGGTTATCATCTAAGGATCTCAGTCTTCTGTGTTCCATGCCTTTTTACCTCGGGTAGCCTCTTGTTCCCATTCAAAAGGGCTATAAAATGATACCACTATTTTAAGTTCATTAAGCAGCCTGATCAGGTTATGCCTAATGTGCTTTAGTCATTATGAGCAGTCATCCAAAGACAGAGAATGAGGGTTCAAGGTCAATATTTTGCAAAAACAGAATTGTGCATCTCAAGGGCTTCATTTCCAGTTCAAACCAGCACGGGAAGTTTGGAGTCAGGTAACATTACGCAGCATTTAGCTTTGTACAGAGCAGCTGACCCCAAAGGACACCTTCAGATTCCACATAACCTCTGCGGGATTTTTATCAACAGGTGATGCCATCACAGGTGGCATAAATGGTTGGTATTTGGTAGAGCAGCAAGACTTGGAGATGCTTTGTGTGTAGTACCCCAGAGCTGGGACAAAGAGTCAAACCGCGCTTTTGGTGAAAACCTGTGCACTAAGCAGGTGACACCAGGCACAGCTGTGAACTGACGTACCCTGCTGTTCCCGGCGTGCACCTGTGAGTGCGTTTGCAGTCTCTTGTCCAGCTGGACCTGCCGCTCCATACCTTTTCCTTCTCCCTGTGTTTTTTTGCTGCAAAGTCTGTGGCTGTGCCAGCAGTTGTGGCCCAGGAGCTCTGCCAGCAGCTGCCTGTGCATTGGCTTGCAGATTTGAGCAAGTCACTGTGTCACGTTGTTCCTTGCAGTATGGCAGCAGCAACGATTCCTGTCCCTTGTCTGTTGTGCCTCTCAGAGAATGTGGCAAGAGCTGCAGCTCCCTGGCTTAGTGTGTAAAAATCAGCTCAGAAGTGGGATCCGTAGGACCTGGAGCCCCTAAAGCCAGGCTGTAGCCAGAGCATCTGTGCACAGGCAGGCTCAGGTGGACTTGAGCTGTGGGGCTGCAGCTCCTGCGTGGACGGGGTGAGGAGCTGTGCTGGGAGCCTTCACGGTGGGGCAGGAGCCGCTACATCAGCTCCCCGCGGTGATGCAGGGCTCAGTGAATACTCACTGATACTCCTCTTTGAAACTGTGGTATTCCTGATGATGGATTTGTAAGATAGCCTGTACAGCAAACATGCTACGTGCACAGTAGCGTTGTAAATCGATTTATGCACCTTTTGGCTCCTGGAGAATCCACAGCAAAGGGGAAGTGCCGCAGCTTTCACCAGTGGCTGAAGGAGCTGCTCCTGGCTGGGAGCCGTGCGCCACACTCCTCCGTCCCTACAGACAGCAGCTTTCAGCCGCACAAGGTCTCGGCAAGGATTCCACAAATGACAGGCCCCCATATGGCTCTTTCCTAATATGGGATGTTTTTTCCAAGAAATTCTTTAAATAAAAATAAGTAATGCATGGTTTTGACAGATCTGTCTGGTTCAATAAGCCAAACAACGGTACCAAATGCATGAGAAAGCACGAAGGAGCTGAACATCCCGACTGTGTGCTGCATCGCGCCTTTTGCGTTTGGGAGCAGATGATTGCTACCAAAGATTTAAAGCACTGCAGACTAAATTTCTCCTGTACTGTCTGATGGCTTGTGTTTAATGTAAGGGTGCAGGCTCAGCACCGCCCTTCTGATGCCGCAGGGGCTGAGCCAGCCTGAGATTCCTGCGGAGTGGAAGTGCATGCCTAGGCGCTGCATGACTGCATGTGCACTGCTAACGGACACGTAGATTTCTGTCTTTTATGTACTTGACTTTAATAATCTGTATATTTATTTCTAGATACTGTTAGAAGTTGTGTCGCAAAGCTGTCTTTCAGCTGTCCCCTGAAGGGCCATTACTGCTTGTACAGTAAATCCAGTTTTACCCTCGTCAGCCGGCAGCCTCCGCTGTGGATCCATATCATGTTCCTCTTTCAGCAGGTGTGTGCAATACAAATTAGTGGCACCTCTATATTGTTCACGTTGTACCTGGAAAAAAGGTGTGTTAATGGTTCATCTCTTTAAATATGCTTCTAATCCACAGTACTTTGTAACCCTTATGGTTTCTCACAAAATCATTATAGTGGGTTGAAGTGATTTTGCAGCTTATAAGTTTTTATATTTCTATTAAATACAACAAATTCAAACTGTCTGGAGAGATTACAAAGTCTGGGGTTAAAAAAGTGGGATGAAACCTTATTGTCCTCTTTCAGGCAAAACTTCCAGTAAGTCCTAGGTGCCTTGCAAATGAACAGGAGCATAGCAGTGGATTTGCAGGGGAGCAGAATCAAGCCCGAGGCTGCAGGTGGAGGTTAGAGGTGCAGCAGCCACAGGGACTTTCTACTGCAGAAGTTTTGACTGAGCAGGATTTGCAAATCTCATCACTGCTGTTCTCTTACCAACCCTAAAGCTGTTTTTCTCATGTTTAATATGGTTTCCAAATATAGCCTAGCATTTGGACATATGTGGGATTTCCTAATAGGTTACAAGCAGTATGAAATTGTAAGAGAAAACCCTACATTCACACTTCAAGATGAAACAGATGGGGTTTTGCATTTAAATAGTAAGGTTCAGTTTCTTAACCTATGTAGAACTGTTCATTGCAGTTCATCCCACCCCAATGTAACCTTAGAAATACAAAGGATTTATCAGAAATTTAAAACAAGCACAGCGAGTTATGCTGTGAATCTAACAGTTCAAATTGCTCTTTGCTGTGTTTGTTCCTAGCAATAAATACAAAAAATGTTTTTCAAAAATGCAGGTCAGTAGGAGTGTCTGGGTGCGTCGTTGGTGGTACAAGTCGCGGGTCCTCTGGATCCGGAGGTGCCTGTGTGAGCGGTTTGTGGGGACAGGGCTTTGCTGTAGGTGAGGAAGGAGGATGGTCAGGGGCCAAGCTGAGGGTGGTCAGGGAAGGAGAGACAGTGACAGAGGAAAGCAATGGAAGCGAGGAAGAGCAGAGGCAAAAACAGCAATGAGGAGACAAGACGAAAGGGAGAATAAATAAAGAAGGTGACTGACTGTAAATGAAAACCTGAAGAAAGAGGCTGAATTTTAACTGGACCTAGAGAGAATAAATGAATTACGTTATAAATGTATCATTTTATTCTTGATGAGAGGAAAACAGGTGCTGAAAAATATGGGCTAAAGTTCTAAACTGCACAGAAACGAGGAAGGAGGAGCAGAAGCAGAGGAGCGAGCGGCAGGGCTGGCGTACCTCACCCGGCACTGCGCAGCCGCCGCCGGAGTTGAGCACAATGACCTCTGCTCTGCCTGTGCTTCATGGTTTGAATCAGTTGCACTGACAGTGTAATCACTGACTCCACCTTTATTCCCTCGTGCCTCGCCTTTTCCTGATACATTTTCCATTGAAACCCCCCTCCCTTTAACCCCTTCCCAGATTGCTCTGAATTTGGCCCTGCTAGTTCCACCTTCTGTCAGGACTATTGAGCTCACATAGTTCCCAGCTCACTGGGGCATATTATTTTGCTTCCCCTTTCCTCTGCACTCAGGTGCCCATTTTACCCCCCTTCCCCATCCCCACGTGGTCCTGCTGGGTCCGGCTTCCTTTGGATGCTGCCCCACACCTGCTGCCCCCATTTCCCGTGGCTTTCCCTGCCCCGGGCTGGCTAACTGCGTCTGTCCCACTCCACCTATCCTTTCCAAAACTTTATTTTTATTCCCAACGTTTTTTTCTAGTTTGCTCCAGCTGTGCCGGTGCATCCCCTGGCCCCAGGCAAGGAGTCCCCAGCAGACCCCCCCCACGCTGCCGGGGCCAGGCTCGAAGCAATGCGGTTTGGTTTGTGTCTTTGCAAACATGCTGTAAACCAAGCACTTAATATGCTTTTTTATGGGGGGCAAAAAAAAAAAAGTTCCTCTTGTATTGCACTGAGTGCTCATGTCTGCTGTACATCAGGATGGTGTTTCATGTCAGATAATTTATGGTTTTCTTTTGTTCGAAATCCTAAGGCCTTTAAGTACTGGATATATAACTATGAGTAAATTAAATACAGGGCACTAAATTCAGCCCTGGAATAACGTTATTTAAGCCTGTGAAATTGTACAAGAGATAAATTTGACATAAAATGTATTTATAGTGTGTTAATAATAAGTTAAATGAAAGGCTGGTGATAAAAATGTATTTTTCACCAAATCTGTCATAGATTCACAGACAGACAACTAATACATGGGTTCTGAAAGTTTCAATACTAGTTACCGTGGTTTTATTCCCTTTTTGCTAGTCGATCCATATTCCGTCTGACATTGCATTTTGGGAAAGTAAAAGCAAGACAGATTTTTTCACTCAGCTCTCCAGAACAGATCCTTAACTTCGTGACCCTGCTTTCTATTTAATTTTTAAAATATTAGTCAATAGTTCTGTCATGTTTCGAAACTCTCAGGTGGAAGTTGTGAAACACCAAATTATTCCTGCGGGGCAGCAGGAAGAGTAGCTGTCTTGCAGTTAAGTGATGATTAACAAAAGGAACAAAATTAGAGTAAGGGGTGGTGTTAAGCTATTCGATAGACAGGATGCTTGGTTTCACAGATTCATTCATTAAAATAATCCTTTAACGCTTTATGATTTAGAGTTTAATTTCCCTCATCAGGCGGGCCAGTGTCATGCCGCTGTGGTAGCACCAGCAAGCAAGGGGCTGCCTGGCACGTCCCTTCCTAACGCCTTCCCTACAGTTACTCATAAATTTGCCAAACACGAACTAATTGGGCTGCCATTTTCTCGTGCCAGGTGGCTGCCTGGAGCGGACTGCTTCTCCCTTTTAATTTGGGCAAAGCGATACAGTTGTTTCTGGGAAAAATGCATTGCCTCAGCCACAATAAAATTCCTTGAGTTGAGTCTTACAGAAATGTCTCTGTGTTGGTTGGGTGCCAGACTATGCGATTAGGGCTGTTGGGCTTCTGCTCAGAAAGAGGAGGAACATCCATCCAGGAAACCTACATTAAAAGGATATTGTTCATATTGCAAAATCAAATACTTGAAATATGGAAAATCAGATTTGTCTGTGCATTCTTAACTTGGTTCCTGCATGCGAGTGCATTTTTTAATTACAAGATCATGTAGTAGATGTACTAGAGGCAGAAATGCTAAGCTCTCTCAGCCACAGTAGTTCCTGTAACATTGACCTCATGTGCAGTTTAGACAATGAGAACTTCATGCTGCTGACTCCTAGAATAACTCAAGGCAGTGTAAGGCTGCGTCCTGGCTGTCCTTCGAAATAGGGAGCTTTGGAGGTGAGAGCACCCAACCCAACATGGGTTTCATCTTGTTTTGTGAATGTTCAGGGACTGAAAATTCCTCTACTCTGTCAGCAAAATCTGTGCTGAATGTGTTCTGTGGAGTTTCTTCTCTTGCATGTTGTCCTGTTCAGTGCAGTTGCAAACACCACGCTGTTATTCTTCCCCACATGAGGACCGAGAGCTGCAGTCAGGTCCAAATAAACACAGGCAAACCTGCAGCGGTGCCGAACATCTCTTCGCATTAACTGGCAAATGACATGTCTTTTCCAAAGAGATGCATGTCGCCGAGATCCATGCCTGGTCCACAGAGCCCGGTGCTGCTAACATTTGGATAAACTGGCATTTCAATGCAAAAATGACATGTGAGTTGTTGTGTGTAGCGGTGAGCCACAGACCTTAAAGTTGTGTAACGTAAAACAAAAACAAACAAAAAAAACCAAACCCCGAAGGAAATTAAATATTTGAAGATTTCTCTAGTTGTATGAATATTGATCCATCGTATCTCCTTGCAGAGAAATTAAATAATCCCT
This sequence comes from Falco biarmicus, assembly GCF_023638135.1. Lineage (NCBI taxonomy): Eukaryota > Metazoa > Chordata > Aves > Falconiformes > Falconidae > Falco > Falco biarmicus. The sequence continues at coordinate 2,089,702 of NC_079300.1, read as the reverse complement.
GGTTATTTGCACACTGTCCCACTGTAAGAACAAGTTGCTCTTTGTTAATGGCCAAGTAAAAAATGCTTGAAATCCTGTTTTCAACATTTTCTTCAGAGCTTGTTTGCAGAGCCTTTGTCCATACAGAGTAATTCTGTGCAAGTCCTTAAGGCCCTGTGGGAGAAGACACAGCTTAAGGGGACACACAGTTTTGAAACTGCCATGATCCAGTCTACGTTTCCACACCAAAAGGTAAGATTTTATTTTTCTCAGGAAAAAAAATTAGCAGAACAACTTTGCCCTGACTTTTAGAACAGCTGTACAAGGACCTTTACAATAGCTACAGCAAGTCTTTGCCGGGCTCAAATCGTGAAAAACAAACCCCCTTTCCCTGCCTCTTCCCCTTCTTTGCCTTGCTGACATGCCAAGTCCTCTTCTCCTGTCTGGGCACGCGGTGATGCAGAGTGCGTGCCTCTGACCTCCCTGTTATGTGAAGCACTCGGCTTGTGGGGAGGCTGGGACGTGTTTGCCAGCCGTGATATTTTCATCCTCCGCAGAGGGTCCGCACTGCTGTTTTGCGCTGTGCTTTGAAAGGTGTCCAGGCTTGTTCTCCACCCCCTGCTCCATGCTTCACGCGGATTGCTTCCGACGTGATGAAAACTGGTGATGCTACATATGGATATTTTTTTTCCTGCCTGCAGTTTCAAACTTTGGATTTAGATTAGCTGCCACTATGAACTTTTTGGCAGGCACTTGGAAATTCACCTAGTTAAACACAGACTTGGCTTTTATGGAAATGATCATTTGCACATGCAGCATTAGTTACCCCCATCAGTTTAAAAGATTACTCTTTCAAAGCTGTTTACTGTCTCTGGGATTTCAGCAAATGCTGTTTCAAAGCTATTAATCAGGCTTCTTGGAAAAGGATGCTGTAGGATTTTAAAACAAATATCTATTTATTCCTGAATGTCTCCATCCAGCTCAATTGGATGAAATGAATTGTCAAATGCGATTTTAAAATACTCGCTCTCAGAATATTGTACACATTAAGATGTCTGACTGAATAAGATTAATTTACTTAGGTTATGGCTGATTTAAAACCAGGAGTTTTGTTAGAAACAACTTCTGAACCCCCAGGATAACGTGGCACTGAAGTGGGAACTCCTGCTGCGCCTCGTGAGAGGAGCAGGGGCTCTCCACAGCTGAGACCCAGCTGATGGGCCAGTGCTACTCAGGCACAGTGGAGCTTGCGCTAAGTATTTTAGCTGCTGTTGAAATCCTGGCCTGACTCACCCCAAGGTACTAGAGCTGGTTTTCTGTTCGATACTGGCTTAACTTGAGTCCCTGCCAAGATCTAAGAGTCCAAAGTCAGAGCTGGTGGAGATGTAAAGGAGTTTGGGGTGAATAAAGAGCTTAGGAAAGAGCATGCCTTCATGGGTAGGATTAGATGTAGTGCATCATGCACACAAATTCGATAAAACATGTCCAACACCCTAGAAATATGATTAGTCTCAAGCGCATCCATCGCATAATCCTACTACTGCTCAGACGCTCGCATTTGGCCTGTTTGGGGAACTTTCATCACTCCATGACGGTGACTGTATCTCTGAGTTCCCAAAATAGCAGAGCTGGAAGATGAGATACTGATCTTCACTGCTTTAATGAATCAGGCAGTGGATTGAAGTTTGGGAAGTCCAGGAGCTGCGCGTTGTCTGACAGCCTTGGGAGGCTGAGGGCAGGCAGATGTGCCTGAAATGTCAAAGACTTCAGTGTTCAGCCCCGGGCTCCGCAGTGTGCTGCTGGATTTACCTTCCTCCTCTTGGGTTTGCTCATGAATGTGGAACCCGAGCTTGTTTCTAGCGCAGTTTCCTTCAGTTTAGTGAGAAAGTCCCATTGAGTTTTCTGGGAGCGAGAACTAGGTCTGCCGTAGGGAAGGTTTCCTTCAGCTTCTACATTCCCCAAAAATCTAGCCAGAGCATTCCCGGCATGACCTGGTACTTTGCTTGACAGACTAAGCTTCTGCTGTAATCTGAATTATTTTTTTCAGAAGGTCTTCCCGTTGCTAATAGAACTTCAAATATTGTGGACTATTTGACAAAGTTACAGTACTTGTTAATATTATTCCTCTTCCAGTAGTGCAGGAAGCAGCATTATGGGGCTGTGCTTGTTTCAATGAGTATGGCACCCTGCATTTGAAATGTTTTAACATCTGTTGACATAAATGCAGCATCAGCGTCACATATTGTACTTTATATTAAGTTTTATGCATCGTGCTATAGCTGTGTCTGAATGCTTTATCAGAACTGAGGGATTTCTGTGCTGTGGGCACGTGGGGAAGGTTCAGCCCCCAGACCCAAGCAAAGTCCGTGCTGCAGCACTGCTCTGCAGTTGCTCCCTGTTTTGTCTTGCAAATCCACGGCTAGTCCAGAGTAAATGAATTTAGACTTTGTTTTTTCAATATGCATTCTAAAAGATTTTCTCTAGGTTTGAAAAATGCATTACATCAATGGTTTATTCTAGAGTAAATTCTGAGAAATATTTTCAGATTTACATCACTGTAAGGCATTTCTGAGTTTGGCCCAGGATGCATGTGCAAGGAATTGCAGTGAATACCTGGCTTACAGAAAGCATGTTGTGTTTCACTGGGCAGCCTGTTCGTGCCACAAAAAATATTTATACAGCACAGCTTAAGATGTGCCAGGAGTAAAGCATTTCCAGATGTGCACCCTTACAGATTTCCGTTCAGTTGCTTCATAGTTCTTTATCAAAGTACAGGCAGGCCATATTACAGAAACTAAGCCGGTCTTGAGCTCGTTGCTGAATTCTTTGGGTTGACTCATGCTGTGTCAGAAGAGTGAGATGGTGACTACTTCACAAGCCCCGTGTGATGCCTTAAGAGAGAGTCTTTTGTTGAGCAGCCTTGCAAGAGAATAATTAACATTTGTAAGCCATTGTTAGTCCTGTTCTTCCCTTTCCTTCTTTGCTGTCTCAGTTTACGCAGCAGAAAGAAACGCCACGTTTTCACAATGGAGTCACTGAAGTTTTCAAGATGATGGAGCATGGGGATGAGATAAATCTCTCCTCTCTAATTAGGCTTTTTCCCCATGCTTCCCCTCCTGAAATAAGTGGTTTATAGCAGATTATTTCAAGTGCATGAGAGTACAGAGTGGAAAAAGATTGCTGCATTGATATTTCTGTGATATCTGTTCTCTTTCAGTCTAGAATTGGCCCATGGCAGCCACTAAAAGAGTTTTTTCACAGGCTGGAGATGCTCCTAGGCTTTCTGCTCAGTGTCATACACGTGCACAGACCTGCTGAAAGCAGTTCCATCGTTGTCTTGTTCCTCCCAGATGACACAGTGGGAGGAGGATCAGGGCACGTTGGGGCAGGGTGTGTTGCTGGCCATGCTCTGGCAGGGGCCATCTGCCCCTCCATCAGGAGCCCACCGTGGGGCGGACAGCCTGGGGGGCTGTGTGGTCTGTCCCTCCCAAGGACTCGGCTCCCCTTACCCAGGGAGGATCTGCTGGGCATCCCACACCACGCACGGAGTATCTGAAGGGAGGCAGGGAGGCGCGGACTGTCGGATCCACTGCCAGCCGAGCAGCTGGAGAAACATGGAGAGAAGCTGCGCAGTGCTCCTGCTGCACAGCACAGTAGCCAGCTAAATTCCTCGAACATATAGAATTTCTCTTTGGAGGAAAGTAAGAACTTCAGCAACATGTAAAGAGCTGGTACAGAGCAAAATAGTCATGTTTTACCCGCGATCCCCAGTCTGAGCGTGCTGGGGCAGGGCAGCTGGCTGTGCGGGGTGCGGGTGCAGCCCTGTCCCGGAGGACGGGCGCAGGAGGCACAAGGAACCGCACAGTGGAGCATTCCGGGGGAGCCCACCGAGGAGCCCGGGAGGGCAGGGGACCTCTCCGCTGCAGCCTGGCTGCTCGTCTCCCATGCGAGGATGGGGAGAGAAACCGAGCTGGGAGGCTGCAGCCCTGCAGCACCCTCTTGCAAACAAAGCCGACACGTGTCCGAGACCTTTGTGGTGTGACTGTTGCCTTCCCATGCGTTGTCAAGCCTATTTCTCTGCGTGTTCCTCTGGAAAAGGGAAGGCAACCTTTCTCATTTGGGGCTTCTCAGGTGGTGTGAGTCGTGCTCCCTGTTCTGCCTTGCCATCCTTAGAATCACAGAATCATTCAGATTGGAAAAGACCTTTGAGACCATCAAGTCCAGCTGTTAACACAAAACTTCCATCAGACAGCCTAAAATCCACCAGGAGATGGCCTCTGGCGTGCAGCAGGTGGGGGTACCCAAGAGCCCCCGTTAAGTTAAAACGTGACTTTTGGCTCAGCTGAGCCTGTTACCCAGGGCCATGGCCAGAGGTACGGAGTGCTCTCGGAGTGCTCTCGGCTGTTTCGGTTCTTATGGCCGTTTCCCAGGTTGAAGCAGGCTGAGAAGGAGAGGCCATGGTGCCGGGTCTCCCCGAGCCAGCCAGCCTCCTGCTCCCTCTCCTTCCCTAAAGCTTCTCTGGAAAGGCCGGGATCAGACAGCTGCATCCTTTGCACAGCCGTGGGCGCTGCGATGAGCGGCTGCCCCGCAAGGGCTGGTCGCCTCCCCGCAGGCTGCGTAAAGCTGTGCTGTCTTTGGGCGGCCGCGTGCTGCTGCAGCCTCGTGAAGGCTCCACACAAGCGACAGGAGTGTTTTCTGAGTGGTTCTAGAAATTCCTGTTGTGTTTGCAGTGAGTAACTTGGTTGCTGTTATTTAACACCAATGTTTGCTTAAGTGTGAGATCACCATCTGTTTTAAAATTGAGTAACGGGATTTAAAATACACTGAATTATACAGTGCTGTTAATTGCCTAAAAAAGAGCATCCTGTAGCTTCTCCTATACTCGGAGCTGCAAATGTACTTTCTGTAGGCTTACTTGATCGGGCCAGACATTCAGTTTACTTTGCAGATGCATAATCCTTACTTTCCTGGTTTGTCACTGACAGAATAACATCACATTCACCTGGGTTTTATGTGAGCTAAATCAGTCCTGTTGCTGCTGCATTTTTTGGAAACGTTCATATTAACATTCGTATTAAACATTCATATTAGTGCTTCTCACAGGGGGCTGGCTTCAGAGCCTCTATTAGTTCTTTAAAAAAAAAAAAAAATAGCAGTGCCCAGCCGCTAACTCCTGCTGTGACGGGGGACCCAGCAGGCCAGGAGGTTCCGCAGCACTGCAGTGTGTTAGCGGCGACCACTGCCTTCTGGATCATTGAAAAAAATCCTGAGAGAGGGCTGGAGGTAATAAAAATGGTTCAGCTGGTGGGAAATGTGCTGGGCAGGACTGCTGAGCACGCTGCTGGCAGCAGTGTTGAAGAGGCAAAAAAAATCCCAGACCAGTCTGCTGCCTCCCGCAGACTAATATGTAACATATATTAGCTGCTACTAATGATGGTAGAGAGAGATACGTCCTGCTTGGCGCCTTTGCCCTGGCGGGTCATTTGTCTGCAGGAGACATACGGAAAGGGATGCTCAGTGCCCGCTGTGCATCCCATCCCGCTGTGATTTTGGGTCATGAGCTGTTACCCATGCGGTGGTTCACCTTGTTGAGTGGTTTGGTTTTTCTCGTTATTGGCCTAGGACCTGGACCATGTGCAGATGCACCTGGAAGAAGTGAGGTTCTTTGATTTATTCGGCTACAGCGAGGAAGCAGGAGCTTGGCAGTGTTTCATGTGCAATAACCCTGAAAAGGCAACAGGTAAGCAGTCTGCCTTCGTTGCTGGTGGGCTGTACGTGCCAGTGGAGTTGCGGAGGGTGGAGAGTGGAGCGAAGCTCGCAGATAACACTGTGTCTGTGGTGATGATGGCAGGGGCTGGGGAAAAGGGCAAGCAAACTTTCCAGCATAGCACCGGCAGTGTCTATTATAATTGGAATTCTCCATTACACTCCTCTTGTCTGCTTTTCTGATGAGAGAGTCAGTCTAGCACAAGCTTTATTTGGTGCTGGACCACATCTCAGGTCGTCAGGGGACTGCACAGGTGCCATATGTCGGGGGACATCGGTATACATACTACACCTGATTCATGTCCTCTTCATTCTCAGAATTATTTCCTTTAATATAATTGAATCCATAGTACACACTTCCTAGGAACAAGGCGAGGCTGAAGAACAGCCATAATACTTCAGCTGTATTAGAAAACAGGGTGAGCAGAAAATACACTTTTTCCCAGGTAAAAGATCCTGGTGAGTTGTGGGGTTTTTTAAGCTTTCTGATACCCGTGTCTTTTAGATCAGTGCACTGAAATTCAGGGGAATGGCCTTTTTCTTAGATGCTTTTTGCCGCTCTGTAAAAATTGGCACAATTGTGGCCAAGAATTTTGACTGCTTTAGCCAAGCCTTTGAATAATGGGGTGTTTCAGCTTTTTATTTTAATAGCTAGCATGTCTTTGTATTTCATCAACCCTGAATTTAGTAAGTCTTGCAAGAGTGGCACAGCCTCTGCTGCAGGCAGGGCTGCCCATGCTCATTTCATGGGTGTTTGACCATCTTCCTCCTTCCACAACTCTCACGGGAGCCAATGACCATAAAGGAAATCGCCCTTTGAGCTGAAATTGCATCTCGGTACCATGGTCTCACTGTGGTTTGTCCATCACATCAGTGATAGGCCTATGTCAAGCTAAAGGAAAATGCATCTCTTAAAATTTCAAACCTTAATAAAATAGCCCAGAAAGGGGAGTGTTTGTAGCAGGCCGTTGGGTAGGCTGGTAAGGCAGCTGGGTTAGAGCCAGCAGAGTGGATGAAGGTGGGAAAAGGAATCCTTGGGGGTGACACGGGGCACCATTTCCTTGCTGATGCCATGGGTGTTGCTGATGCCACTAGTCTGGAGACATCGAAGGACAGCTGACACCTTGCTTCCCTGCTGCTTCTCCTGCCAAAATGTCGTGTCCTCTGAGGAGAGGTCTGAGAAGGGCTGGGAGTGGGACACAGTGCGGGGGGTCCGTGTGGCACAGCACCATGGCTCTGCTGCCAGGGATCCAGACGCCACCGGTACTACCAGTATAGAGCTGGTATTTTCAGATGGGTCTGAACTCAAGGCAAACAGCAATCACAGACCGTGACAGCAGGCGGCAGTTCCCAGTGAGCTCTCCAGTGCCCGTTGGTTACTACAAGAGCTGATAGAACCAGGACCGTCTGCACCACTGACAAGAGGCTCTTGAGCCACTTGAGCTGACATCTCGAGCAGGGTAAACAGAATTCTCTGCTTGACGCCAGCGGTGCTGGGGAAGCAGGAGCATGCTGCCTGCCGCGGCGGGGCTTGGGCACGCCGCCTCTCTCACTTACTCATCGTTGTTCCAGGCCAGCGAAAAATCACACGGCGCAGCGTTGTAGGTTGTAGATTTGGTGTCGCGATGTCCCACAGAGATGAGGGAGAAGGTCACATCTCTTCTAAGGGCTCACCCTCTCCCCTCGCTGCTGTGAAAAGGCTGCAATGAAACGCATGTGCTGACCTCACTTCCCAGGGTGTGTAAACACGGTTCTCCGCTTACACACTGATGTCAACAGAAGGGTTTAATGTATTCCAAGCTCTGCCCGCCAGCCTGAGCCGTGTCCACCCGGCAGCACAGCAGTTCTGTCCTTCCCAGCCAGCGCCAAGACCCGCTCTGCATGGAGGTGCTCAGGCACAGGAGCACTGTGGCTGGGGGCGGGGGCTGCCCTGGTCCAGCTCACCCAGCAGTCCCAGGAGAAATGAGACTTCCATTCCTATATGCTGGTACTTATGCAGGCCCTTGTAAATCCTATCACCTCTTCTAGGAGTAGAAAAGCAATTTTTTTCTTAATTTACCTTTTTTTTCTAGCTTGCATCTGCATGATGTCAACTAAAACCCAGTGGAAAAAATGCAAAAAATGCAAATACAGCATGAAGGTGTTAAGTGAGATGCTGCCTTCTCAGCAGCTGCAGTAATCTGAGGCTTTGTCTTCTTCTCCTCGAGTACCACAAGTACTCAGGAGCATGGAGGATGCCTGGACATTTGGGAGAAGGTTTTCCCTCCCCAGGCACTGAAGGCACCGAGGGTGGTGCCTGAGTTTGCAGGCTTACGGCTGCGCACAGCTCTGCCTGCCTCTCCCCCGCCAGGAGGGGTTTCCAGCCTGCCCCCCTCTACAAAATCACCAGTCACCCTGGGCTTTGGAGCCAGGGCTGAGAGTACAGGGATGCCTTTGAGGATGGTCAGGAACAGGAGGAACTGGGCGCAGAGTATTTTTGGACTGTAACTGTCCTTTTTATGAGCATTTACTCTCTTTGTCTCAGTTTGAAGAAAATTTTTTAAGAAAGGCCCATTGTGAATACCATGACTTGCTTCTCAGCTCTCAAAGCCTTTAGAAGAGCAAGAAAATAGTCCTGAATGGGTCATATGAAAGCTCAAGTGTAGGAAAGGAATGTGGAAGATAGTGCTTAATGGAATAAAAATCTGCAGGTGAGTGAGAAATTCACCTTTGTATTGGTGATGCAGAGCTGTGGCGGCTGGGAAGGGTCCTACCGGAGTGGGAGACACTCAGGGTCTTTCTGGGTTTATAAGACCTGACACAAGAAAGAGGAATCAGAGGTCTCCTTGAACCGGTGAAAAATGTAAAGGCTGTAAAACATCTTTTATTTTCATTCCGCAGTGGGACAGAACCTTTGAAATCTCACATACTTTTGAAAGACAAAGTAATTTCTTCCTCTCAGCAATGCTGTTTAGCAACCACATTCTTAAAGAAGGAATTCGGAGGCAAATTCTTTTTCTATTATTGTCTTTTGTTTTTTGTTAATGTTGGGTTTTGTTGCATTTTTTGGATGCCATGTTGCAAGATGCCGTTTATCCTCTGGAGTTAGGAAAGCATTATGCCTTAAAGGCTCAGTCTTGCCTTGGGGTGCCGGGTCAGTGCTGGCTTTTCCAGAGGTCACTGGGAGGGGGTTGGAGCTGGGCTGCTCTCGAGGCTGCGCTTGTGAGGCAAGAGGCAGTTCTGCTCAAGCAATGTGGTGGATGTACCCAAAGTGGCAATTAACCCAGGGAAAGTTTGACTATTTCTCATGCATTCTTCTGATCACAAAGCATTTCTTGTACAACCACACTCTTCCTGAAGTGCTATTAAATCATCCCAAATTATTTTTTCCTGCGACCAGGGAAGAGCATTCCCACAAATCCTGCTCATCTGCTCAAATACATGTTTGTGCCCTGACTGCGCAGCTGGTCTCGGAGCTAGGAAAACCAGGTTACACTTTTTTTTTTTTTTTTTCCCCCGCTTTTTTTCTAAATGACAACCATTCAAGCAGAGATACAAGGCATTTGAAATTTTGGAAAATGCAGTGTGTGCCTCTTGTTAGGAAGAGCTGGCCTTTATACCCTCATTTTAACATAACCTCCTGTATTAACAGTTGGCTTCACAAGCTCTTGCACAAAATAATTCAGTAAAACCACTTGATAGCTGGAGAGAGAATTGCAGTACATTCCCTATTCTGGAAGCTTACAAAGAAATTGCAGCAATCCCTGTGGGCTGCAGAAGAGACATTGTGCCCATGGGCAATGATTCGGGTAAAACTGAGGGGGGAGTTATGAATTCCTCTTTAAAAAAGCAATTCACTCAGAATAGCCTACACCATATTAACTTCTGAATACATTTATCTTTTGCTAGTAGTGGTGATTATCTAGTGATGTCTCAGCTATAATGCTTGCTTGAAAATTATAAAAAGTGGCATTCAGTAATGTGTTCTTTCCAGGTTTTCAACAAAACCAAATGTGATGATTAATGAGAGAGAGTGAATCCATATTCCCTTAGGTTAATTGCATTTATCTTTGTCTGGTTGCCACCCACACATTCCATTCTTTCAAGTTACTAGGAGTTTATTGTCATTGAGATCATTCATGATTGGACTCAATTTTTGTGGATGATTTTATGTTTCATCAAATGCAAGATTTAATGCTTTGGGTTTTATCTTTCTCAAGTTCATCTTGGAAGAGTTTGTAGGTTTTTTTACTCTTTATTCAGTGCCTAAACCACCTAAAGGTTGGTATGTTGTAGTTCTGCAAAGAAAGCAAGATACAGTTAATAGAAGATAATTCCAATGGACGCTTACATCAATGGGTACTATTCAGGGTTAAATCGGTTTTGGAGTTACTGTCTCTATTGAGATGGTTTAAGAAGCGATGGATATTGTAGTAAGTGATTTTTCATTTTGAATTTGAGTATTATTTTTAGCTTTATTGTCTGTTCTGCAGGAAAAAAAGTAATGGCACATATATAGTAAATATATGCTTTAGAATCCTTCAACTCCTTTTTCTAAGCTAAAGATCTCATCATATGTGTCAGCATATGACCACGTAGAGTGATCTGAAACCCAGAGATGATGTGATCACCGAGTTTGACCTTGTATAAAACAGGTCAAAGAATCTAGTCCAGTAATGCTTATATCAAAGAAACGTTCAGTCTTTGATCTGTGTTACTTTTGTGTATCTTTCTAAAGATGTCTAAACCAGACCTGATTTTTAAAAGTCAAGTGAAGGAAGGGCTTCAAGCCAACTGAGTTGTTGCTCAGGTATTTTAACCACTGTTAAAATATGGGTTTATTTCTAGTCTGTCTCTAAACACTGCATCGCATTATGCCCTTCCCTGCCATGCAGAAAATCTCTATTTGTAAACTTTATCATGTCACGTCTTGATCTTTGCTTGGGCAAATTAAGAATACGCTTCCTTAGTTTTCCGTGATACAAATAATCATAGGGAAGATCAGTCTGAAACCATTCTTCTATCACTTTTCTGAAGTCTTTTCATTAGTGCTTATTCATGCAAGGTGAAGAAATCAAAGCTAGACATAATCTTCCAATAATTAATATGTGTATAAGCAATGTGCACACTCTAGTTGGCAGCTGATTGCATTTTTTAAAGAATCTTCTAATTGTATTAGAAGCGTAGATGTGTCTTTCAAATAACCCTGCTCTACCGTGGAAAGAAGCAGGGGTCACCAGCTACTGCATTTGGTTTTGGGAAGAGTTCAGACAGAAGAGTAAAGCTCTGCATTTCTGAGGCAGTACGGAGTTACTCATGATGCCCCTTGCTAACAGAGCTCCGTGCTCTGTTAACCTACTCCTACTCTGCACACGGCAGGTATTGAATGTCCCAGTAAGGACTGGGACAGGCTCCACCAAGATGTTGGGGTGCTTGAAGCGCTTGCCCTGTGAAGAGAGGCAGAGGGACAAGGGCTGGTGCAGGCAGAGCTGAAGGGCAACTTTGTAGTAGTCTGCCCATAACTGCCAGGAGGTGGTTGAGGAGGTAGAGCCAAGCTCTTCTCGGTGGCGTGTGGTGGGAAGGCGAGAGACAACAGGCATAAACTGGCACAGGAGAGAGAGGTTCAGATGCCTGCAGGGGAGAACTTTCCCACCATGAGAACAATCAAGCATTGGAACAGCTTGCCTAGAGATGTTGTTGAGATTTTCAAGTCCCGGATGGATAAGTCCATGTGCAACCTAGTCTGACCCCATCGGTGACCCTGCTTTGAGCAGGAGGTGGGATGAAAGACCCCTTGCACTCTCTTCCAGCTGAATTATTCTGTGATTCTGTGAAGTTAAACCACAATGAAAATAAGCAAAAGGACTTAGAAAAATATTGGAAAAGAGCTTCATTCTTATCTTTCATGAATCTTTTCATTCTAATCAGACCCTCAGACATACTGGCATCAGATTCATTACGACGACTTTGGAAGCTGACGTCAGAGTTCCCCATGGACTTCTCTGTGGATGTGCACAAGAACTGCTCTGTTTGCTTTGTTTCCAGCCACCGGACACTAAGTGATCAGCGTTTCTTTAGTAAATCCTGGTGCTGAAAGATTTGGGCCATAAAACCCCACTTCAGGGCAAAATTGCACATTTGCTTCCTTTCTCATGTTGCATTCCTAAGCACCAACCATCTCAGTACCTTCTTGTCCCTGAACTTTTTGTGCTTTATACCTTCTTCATTTGGATTAAAGCATGTTCCTGCTGTGCTGGAATCAGTATCGAAGACATTCCTGTGAGACCAGGAGCTGGGCAGATGCACAAGACCCAACCACTGAGCAATTGTCCTTTCATATCAAGTCCTTCTTTTGCTGTATCTTGGTGTTTATATAGTTGTCATCATGCTCTGAAAGTCACTGTGCACGTTATTAATTTATAGTTATCAAGCAGGACTAAAAAAACTCTTTTCCTGTCCTATCTTTGCCATTTTTATTGAAGTTCTCTCCTCTTTCATGCACACTCCAGGAAAGCCAGCTACTTGGTGCTTGGCGTTTCTGCAGCACTCGGCCTTTGGCTGGCACAGCGGCTCTGACGCCATCCTGGGAGACGACGCAGTGCCGTGCCCTGTTGTTATCACCCACATGCTACTGAGATGCTGATTTCCTAACACCAAACGGCTTATTCCTGTGGTGACACGTCCTCCACCAAGAGAGTGTGCATGCAAATGGCAAATGATGGGAGGGACAGGGATATTACCCCGTCCATCATTAAGTTAGAAATTAGATGAGGCATTTGCACAATAAGCAAAATAGCAGCTTAGATCGTGTTTAATTATAAAAATTTAAAACTTTTTTGTCTGTTCCGACAGATCTGACAAATTATAAATGCTGATTGTATAAATGGGGAACAAAGTCACCAGAAGATGAAGTGGCTGGTACCAGAGCACGAGGACTTGTACTCAGACCTGCCAGACCACTGCTGGCCCTGGAGGTCTGTCCTTTTGCTCGGCTCCCAGAGGCCAGTGACTCTTAAGGATGACCGTTACGGGTATCCCAGCCAATCTCAGCCGCAGAAATGCCAGGTAATACCTGGTACAGCCTTAGAAAACCAGCCCTTCTGTTCCCAGTACGTGTTTCACCCACAAAGCTGCTGTCGGCAGATGGTGTCCCTCCTGCAGGATACCTACAGCTGCAGGCAGAAATGACCGCACGGTCCTGCTTGGGTGTAAAAGCCAAGGCTCACCTCGAGCCTGATGGTCCATGGACCTAGTTTGTTTGGAGAAGCAAATTTATCTGAAAAAAAAAGAACAGACCAGAAAACAAACAGCTTTTTCCTTCCTCAAAACAGATTATTATTTTCTCTAGTATTTTTTGTTCCATGGCATTTGACAATACTTTGTGTGCATCTTGTTGCCTGCGTGAGCTGGATGTCAGCTGCTTTCTGCTGTGTTTGAACTGCGTGAGTTGTTATTAGGGAACTTTGCCACAGGATGCTCTTTCTCTTGTCTAGAAAATGGGGAGCACGCCTATGCAGGATTTTTTTGCCATCAATTCATTGGCTGTTAATTCCACGTGTTTTATGTGAGTGTAAATTTAGTGTAGGCTGCACAGCACGAGGCTCCCTCACAAAGGCATCTGTGCTGGACCAGTGCTTCAGGAACCCACGTCAGGGAGCAGAGGGATGTACAGAGTTTGGGCTACCTGGTTTTGTTTTTCCCTGCCAAGTGAAAGCGTGTGTCTGTAGCAGTGCTGAGAACAATATTTAATGCATTTGCAAAGTTTTTGTTTAAGGGGCACACTGTAAAACGTGGTTCTGTCCCACTAAAGAGCGTGTTGTGAAATGAATGCAGCCTCAAACCAGCATCTCTATAAATCTGTGCCATTTTGCAGTGACAAAAATTATGCAGGGAGAAAGCCAGCTTCTGCTTTCTTTTGTCCCGTGCCAGGTTGGGTGGTGTAACACATTGGTGCTGGCATGAAAAGATACAGAAAAGAGCTGCTGCGTCGAGCTAGGGATGCGGTGGGCTGTGAGGAGCAGAGCGCGACCCGTTTTTGTTGTGGAAATCACAGCTTCGGTTCCCCATCAAAGCTGAAACCTAGCCACCCCCTGTTCGGTCCTGCTCCTTCCACAGGCCGCCTGTCTATAGAAACAGAAATATTTATAGTCTTTCACGAGGAAATTGCAACAGCTGAAGCACCCCAAAGTCTGCCTCTCTGCCAATATAAACAATGCTGGGGAAAAAATACCTTCTTTATATAGATGTGATGTGTTGTACTTGCATTGTTTTTTCCTCTACCAGACAGGAGGTAGTGAAGAGGGGTGTGTGCCCCAAAAGCTAGAAAGCCTCTGAAACCCCAGGTGCTACCTTTGGTGGCTGTGCTTGGCCACCCCGCTCCCCTCGCATCCTCAGCATCACACCAACCTGCTGCGGTTTGGGCTCTGAAAGGCTCGCGCACAGATGACAGCAAACACTTTCAAGAAAAAGCATTTCTGGATAAACTTTCATGCTAAGGTATGCAAGTACAGCCAGCCAGAGGATACACTGACCATCTGACAGATGCTGGGAAGGGCTCCAAGTCAAACATCACATCAAAAAAACATCCGTTCTCAGACTGCTTATGCCTTGGACTGCTCTTCAGTCTATCTGATCCATCATGTCCCATCTATCGGTGTCAAAATAGAAAGGAAAAAGAAACACAGCCGTGATATTAGAGAATTTTTAAATTGTTTGCTCCGTACGTGAAGGGCAGTGGCTTCAGGCTGCCCTGCGATCATGGTGTAAAGCCCAAGGTGATTCCCTTGGTTGCTGGGCTTTTCTCGTGCTGGAAAATTCCTTTTTGCAAGCAAGGTGTGGGAGCGCTCTTCCAGCCCCCCAAACCTCGCGTGCTTCCAGCCGAGGGAAGCGCCAGTGGATGCTGATCACAGGTGAGCACCGTGGTCATGGGGCTGGCAGCAGAGGTGGCCACGGCCTTATAAACATGCTGCAAATGAAAGCACAAGGCTTCCCAATATTCACCCAGGACTTTGAATTCTGAAAGCAATTTTAAATACAGCAATAATTTTGCAGTAAGAGAAAAAAAGGGTTTCTTTCCCTTTCCTAGGGTTTATTTTTAAGGGAATTGGTGGAAGGAACATCTATCGTGACAGACAAGTTACTTTTCTAAGGCAAGCTGAAGCCACTTCTCAGGCCGCTAGAGAAGGTGAAGGGGCTGGGAAGCGGCTGAGCGGAAGGCACGGCAGTGAGTGTGCCTGTTTCTGCTTCCGTGCTGGTTAGTCGTTACGGTTATTGAACTCTGCACTGTATGCTACGTATTTTTAATTACACTCCAGATTATTCTTGGGCAACACGCTGTAGCACAGGTCATCAGAGGGGACAGAAGCTTTTGTGTCTCTCCCTCTCCTCCTTCCTCACCCGTGGCTTGGGCAGAGTTACCCAACTTGTACTTGAAGACAGAGGCTCTGTGTGGTCAGCGGTTCGGCACACGCGTGGCAGGAATGCTGGTGTAGCTCCCAGGTACAGACGAGGCAGTGTTATTGGCCAGTGACACACTAGTAGTTCGCAAGTAAATTTTGCCACAAGATGATAAAAACATAGATGTCCTTGGTGGGTAACGTGATGCAAAGACCCTGGCTGTTTCCGAGGGAGGACAGGCAGCGGTCCCTGGGGGCTGCGCTCCAAGTTGCTCTGGCCTTTGCAGCGCAGCTGTCAGCATAAGTTGTGTTGGTTTAGAAATGCAAAAGTGATGGAAAATATCACGTTCCCAACTGGTCAGTGCTTTGAGATTTACAGGATGCAAGTAACTCTGGGTTTTCCATAAGGATTGTTTTTTACAAAGTGGATTGCTAACGTTAAATGACTTTTGAAATATCCCCAAAGAGAGAATTGTAAAAGATAATGAGGAAGTAACAGGGAGTGACCTCTACAAAATGCAGTGCCAGGTTTCTGCTCGAACAGGGGATAAGGGAGGGCTGATACCACATCCCTTTCCCGAGGGAAGGAGGAGTTGTGTCTTGGGAGGGTGAGGAAGGGAAGAGTCATGTCTGGGACAAAGCCCTTGGACCCACCGACCCCCTTCTCAGCAAAAAGTCACATTTCTAGGCTGGAATTACCTACGAGAGGTTGGCAGTTGTTCCAGTGGGATGGTGCCCAGTCACTCAGCCCCACATGGACGTCCCACTGCTGGCTCTTAATTCCTTCTCCATGGGGCTGCTGCGGCAATGAGGCAAGCTGCTGCAGCTAATGGGGGGCAATATCCTCAAAATATTCCTGTCCAAAGCACTGCACAGCAGGAATAAACCGCACTGAACTCGGCAGTGTGGGCTAAAGCCTCGGAGACAACATAAACGCCTACTTTCAGTTCTATGAAATTATAAATTATTATTGCAGGGCTGAGGAACAACAGGGAGGCGTAACGGTGGGGGTAAGGATGCGAGGGCTGAGGGAATAGGAGGCGTGGTGGCCAGAGGAGGTGATGTCCAGCTCCAGCTGCTGGGCCTCCCAGCAAAGCACGGCCAAGGGCTGAAACGTCTCTCTGAAGCGACAGCTGGATGCTTGTGGTCGGGAGGAATGTGAGCTTGGAGCTGATAGAGCTAAACTGCGAAAAACTTCTCTGCATCGCAGCAAAAGCCTGGCTTTCGGCTGGTGCAGAGGGAGGACAGAAATAACCCCCTTGTTGTGTGCTCACCTCCCTAGTTGTAAATCAGGATGGCCAACCTCTGATTGAAGGCAAGCTCAAAGAGAAGCAAGTCCGGTGGAAGTTTATCAAAAGGTGGAAAACTCGCTACTTCACTCTGGCTGGCAACCAGCTGCTTTTTCGGAAAGGAAAATCTGTAAGTCGGAAGACCCTCAATTTGATTTCTCTCTTTCCCTCCTTCCCAACACTGTTTCCCAGAGGTTTTTACCGCTCGGCTTTGTTCGTGGTCACTGTATGCCGCATGGCTGACCAGCCAAGGGGCTGCTCACCGGCTATAGTTATGTTTTTCTCTCTGGGTCAAGAGCACCAGGTTTTTGAGAGTACTCAGTGTCAGACTGGTGCTGCTCTTGTTCAGCTGACAAATACCCAGGGCTCAGCACCACGCTCAGTGATTTACGCCCTGCTAGCTGCTGAGCTGTGGCTGACCATCATCCACTCTGCCTCGAGGCATCCCAGGGTCACCTTGGATATTGCAAAAAACCCTGTTCCTGAAGGAATTACAAGTTAAGAAATAGTTTCCAGGCGTGCCCAGTGATTCTTGCTATTTCCTTGGATAAACACAAATTCAGTCAATTCTGCTCAGGTGAACATATTTTGTCCACTTGCAAAGCGCATGGCGTGGGACAGCACGGCGTGCAGCAGCCGAGACACCGTGCTGCGAGTGAGCTGGCATGTCGGGGTCCCCAGTTTTCACAGGACTAGCAGTGTCCGGGGGAGGGGGGGATGGTTATGTCAGGCCCTTCTGAACACCTCAGGGCAGTCTCCAAAATCAAGACACTCTTCACCTTTTCTGAAAGTCTAGCATGCTTTTGTGCATTAATAACCGTTGTTGAGATGAGAGCATTATAATTGGTGTTATTTGTGCAGGAAATACAAGTTTAAATACATGTTTATTATGCAGGAAATACATGTTTAAAGCAAGGTGGTGCTAAAATGCTTTTCTCCCAAAGGAATGGAGTTGTTGGGTTTTTTTTGCTTCACTGCTACCGTCATCTAAATTCAGGGAAATTCTGCTGAAATTTCTATTAAATTGTTTGAAATTTATACCAATAGGACTGAGCGACATGTGTGTCCCAGGGTACAGGAGAGCAGGTAATTGAATCTAGTCCTCATTAGTTGTTCTCATTTATTAGAAACTAATTTTCTTCAGCTTTTCACAATGAGAATTATCAAATACTGTGCGAAATAGTCTGGTTTTGTTACAAGAGCCCTCTTTTAGATAATAAAAAAATAGCAGCATCTGCCAAATACAGACAAACCTTAATATCTCTGGTAAATAACCTTTATTTTTACAGAAACCTAGTAAAGCTCTTTAAGCTTCTTAAATGGCTTCCTGAGCCCTTGCCTGTAAGAAATACAAGAGAGTGTCCTGCCTAAGGGGAACATGTGCCTTCGTGGGACAGTACAATCCTTCTGAAAGCCAGTAGTTCGAGAAACAGCCTTTCCCTTGCTTCCTAGTGATTATTTCTGACGTTCTGGCCGAGATTCTGAAGACAGTTTAATCCATACATGTACCACGTACAGCTCAGTACTGGCTGATGCTCACTTTTCAAAGAGTCTCAGAATAATTGTCATTTTTCAGCAAGTTGATTGGCTTATAGAAATATATTTAATGGAATGGCTCTAATTAGCTCTCCAAACAAGCCAGGTGTAAGGCACATCAGATACCTTGATTACTCCTGGGCTGCAATCGCCTCCTTAGATTTGCATTCTCAGTGCTCCTCTTGTTCCCCCGGGGGAACGTAGAATGCTTCGCAGGCGGGTGAAGCTGGCAGATGAGATTGTTGAATAGCCGATTTTGCTCAACAGCCTAATTCTTATAGATTAACTTCCCCTTTTTAACTGGCAAACTCAAGTCTGCTTTGCTTTTTTTAAAGTTGAACAGAAATACCCGAGTTGGTTCGTCAGCGGAGCAGGCTGGCGCCCAGCCCCCCGGGGACAGCAGCAGGGTTATTGCGCCTGGGTAATCAGTCTTTCAAGCTGGTGCGTTACATCCTGTTACTTCTACGTTTTTGGCCTAAATTCGAGAGTCAAGTCCTGCCATTAACCATGGCTTGGACTGCAGCTTGGAGCAACCCTGAGCCCACCAGTTGAGGTTGTACATGTGCCTGGGGCTGACTATGGCAGGCACCAAAGACAAAATTTTGAGTCCTTTAAGCGGGGCTGGAGGTATGAAGCATCACAGAAGTGGTTTGGACAATAAAAGTGTGATTTTTAGATTCCACCGGAGGTCCACTGCTGCGCACCTCTGGCAGCCAGCAGGAGCAGCAGCCCCATGCCTTGCTGGCCGGGCACCAGTGCCAAAAGCATTGCGAGATGCAGGGCTGCAGCCTGGCTGGCTAAAGCGGTGCTGGAGGCTCCTGCCCAGCTGCTTCTGCTGCTTGTTCCAGCCTTTGAAGCAGAATGGTCCTTGCCTGGCTGAGCACGACAGCTCTGCCCCGTCAGCTCTGGCGTCGCGGAGCAGGGCTGGGTGCTGTGTGGGTGTTTGGACTTTACACACTGCTCCACTTAAAAATACAAACCTAACACAGAGGAGGTATTGTGAGGGGGCCAGCTGGCTGTGCCTGCTTATTCCTGGAGCCCCACCATGAACCTTCCTTTCATCAGAGTAACCATGTGGACAATGTTCGCTCTGTGTAAGCAACCGTATGGCCAGTGGGTAAAGGGGAGGCAGGAGAAAACCAAAATCTAAGAGGTCTGAAAAAAGAAGCCACATCCTAAACTCCTGGAAAATTGCGGTAAATTCCTTCCACAGAAATGCGCCTAGGGTACAATCAGCTTGCTTTAGCAGCTGGAGGTCAAATGCTGTGTCGTAACGGAGGGAGTACATCATTTTTGCTAGTTAGGCTTCTAAGTGTAAGGGTCTGGCTCATGGGGTGCAAAGTTCTCAAGGCTATCGTTGCTTCGCATTTGCTGTGATAAACTGTTCACGTTTATCCCGGGTCAGATTTCAGTGCGGAGCCAGCCCAGTACTGCCGATACAGCCTTAGCCGGCGGCTGGGGAGGCAGGGGAGGGTGGGCCACGCTGCGTCCTGCAGTCACGCCGGGACATCAATGACAGCTCTGGAAACATGTGTTCCCCTGTGGAGCTGGAGGTGAACTTCATTGCTTATGAAAAGTCATTTGATCAGAACTGAACATTTAGCGGGGCAACTACCTGTTTAAAGAAAACCCTCAGGTCTGGAATAACGTCACTGATCTAAAAAAATGAACGAGACAGACAAGCAACTGCCCCGTGCCGGAACATGCAGCAGCAGTGCAGGGGGTAGAGGTGTGCCGGGAAGGTGATGGCTCTGTGCTGGTGCTGCCATTCCCGGCCCAGGGACCTCCTGTGTCCCAGAGGGGTCTGGCTGCCTGTCCTGGCGAGGGGTCCGTGCCAGCCTCTCCTGCTGGGGAGCTGCTCCGGGCAAGGGGTGGCCTTAAATGTTGCTTTGAGTCAGAAAGGAGGGGAATGCCCAGGGATTATGGTACTTAGGGGTGGAGGAGACCATGACTGCAAATAATATCTATGTGTGCAACAAAGAAGAACTCCAAAAGCTGGGGAACGCATCCTGGGCATTCACTGTGGATGTGGAAAATGGCAGATCAATGATAACGGCAGGGGACTATCAAATCTCTGAGAAGAATCACAGCCATTGGGCTTGGGCCTTCTTTTGGATGGTCTTTTCAGAAGAGCTTTTCCTTAGAATAGTAAAATGTTCCAGGTTCTTTCCCAGAAGGACTGAGACGTTACCGCAGGAGACTTGGCAGTGCTGGGTTAACGGTTGGACTCAATGATCTTCAAGATCTCCTCCAGCCTAAATGATTCTGTGATTCGAAGTCTCCCTGCCCAGCTGTGGTCCTGCAGTTTCAGACGTGGCCGGCCAGGAGAGCAGGTGGGACTGGGGCCGGCAGAGCGGCTCTGGAGACAGCAGCTCCCGCAGCGCCGCCTCTCCCGCATCCTGCTCGCTCCTGCAAGATCCTTAACCACCGGTTCTGGTGCAGAGCAGTCCAGACCTTTCCTGTGTGATAGCAGCAGAAAGCTTTTGGAAAATCTGCCTTACTCCTCTTGGTAAAAAGCATAAGCTCAACAGGAGGAACAAAAATATCCTTGAGGAATCAGGGCCTTGGGCTTAAATTCCTCACCAGGAGACCCAACTCATATATTTTTTATGAGCTCATGAATCTCTTCTTCCGCAGGAAACTTCCCTGATTTTGTACAACTATCTCTTATGCTCCCTGCATCACATTGCTTACAATGACACTAAGATTTTCTAGATGTACCTACTTTATATGTTTTCAAACAAAATTGCAGCTAAGCTGCCCGTGTTCTCCATTCCCTGCTGTGAAACGCCACCATTCCCCTCGTGCTCCTGGGCCAGACTCCAGGTGTCTGTTCTGTTTTCAAAACCAACAAAAGGAGTTGCTGCTTCTGGTTTTGGGTGGAGACTCTTAGGGGAACAACTTCACCGCTTAGGAGAAGAGAGCTTTGCTCAGTCCCGAGGGCGGGCTGACCTTTGTACCCACCATTTGCTGGTGGCACCAGTTGTGCCCGCCACCATTAACCGGGGTCACCGTTACAAAAAGCCAGGCAAAGGGCAGTCCAAACCTGTGCTAACAGCTGAGGCTGGAACTAAGAAGTGCAGATGCTGAGGGGGAAGAGCTCATTGATGCGGACCCTTGGTGCTGGGTGCAGCACACGGTGACAGCTCATGAACCCCAATGGTGCCCAGCAGGGGAGCACAGCACTGCGTGGGAGGGGGGCTATGACTCCCCGGAGGCTCTTCTGGGAAGTGCCCATCAGTGCGTTTGCCCGCACGAGCCATGTTTAGCAAGCCCAGCTCTAGAGACATCCACTGTTTATTAAGATGGTGGAAGCTCTACCAGATGAACTTGGTTCTGTCTTCCCTGTGTTTCAGAAAGACGACCCCGATGACTGCCCGATTGAGCTCAGCAAGGTGCAGAGTGTTAAAGTGGTGGCAAAGAAGCGCAGGGACCGCAGCCTGCCCCGGGCCTTTGAGATCTTCACCGACAGCAAAACCTATGTTTTCAAGGCCAAAGACAAGAAGAATGCTGAGGAGTGGCTTCAGTGCATCAACGTTGCTGTTGCACAGGCTAGAGAGCGGGAGAACCAAGAGGCCACCACCTACTTGTAGAGCTGCTGTCACCTCGGTGGCTGTACCAGCAAACCAAACGTGTCTGGTACCTCTCCAGCACAGAGCACCCCACTGCCGTACCGTGGACCTCTTTCACCTCCAAAAGCCCCGCTGGCTCCTGGAAAACTGTGGGGGAGATGGTGTGTTGGCGTGGGCCAGGGAGAGCTGTGTGCAGTGCAAGAGTCTAAGGCATCAGTAATGGCACGAGGTGAGGAGTGCCACCGTGCGGGAGCGCTCCCTGGCACTGGGACATTTGCTGGTGTAGAAGCAGCTTCCATGGCCACATGTGAAATGCAGGGTTTTTCTTCAGCCCAAAGGCCTGCAAGCCAGGAGACATAGCTAGAGACAAACCTGGACCCCAGGCCCCCAGCCGTTACTTCTGAGATGCACAAAGTTTGGGTGGAGTGTTCAAGCGCGTAAGGACTTTCTGCTCTTCTCAATCACTTTCTGCTTTTCTCAATCACTTTCTGTCTGTAAAAGGATCACTTCCCTTTTTATTTAATCTTGGTGTGCTTTATCCTTTTTTACTGTTTATATGTGTCTGTGCTGCTTTTTTCAGGTTTGAAATTGTGCAGTTTTAAAGATTTAATACTGCTGAAAAATAAAATATTTCACTGTTCTGATTTTCCCCTTCCCCCCCTGCTTTTTCTCCATTTTGAAACTGAATGTGATTTAAAAAAATGATTTTCTTTTCTTTTTTTAACTGTTCTGTACTTTTCAACATTCCTCCAAAACTGGAAAATTCCCAGTTTGTTTGATTTCCTTTGTCACACTCGAATGATTCCAAAGTGGAGGAAGCACAGAAAAGACTGAAAGCAAAAAAGGAAAAGGGGGGGGGGGGGGGGGGGAGGGGGGCGCGGGAAATGAATGTCCGCAAGTGAAGAAATTAACTCAGAGATCATTCAAGGCTAAGTAGAAATAAAATTTGAAATTTTCCAACCTAGAAAAACATCTTTTGCAAAAAGTTGTTGCCAAAAAGGGGGAGTTGGGGGGGGGGGTGGGCGTGAAAGAACTAACTGTAATGCTTTTTACTGTACCATGTATCTTCCACTCAGTGGCAGAGGGAGCCCGCAGCTTGTTTGAAAGTTCCTTGCAGAGTATGGCAATATAATCTGCTTTCTGAAGTATTCTCTTGTCGACCCTCCGTAGTGTTTGCTGGGTGCGTTTTGGCTTTGGTTTTGCAGACAGGAGGGCAGCAGGGGCTAGTGAGGGTGGCAGCAATGCTCGGGTGGCTGTGACGGCGGGGACCTGGAGAGCGGGGGGGGGGGGGGGGTGGGGGGGGAAGGGTAGCGAGGGGAATGACCTGGGACATAAATTCAGAGTAAAGCTAGTGCTGGGGCTGCTGAGTGAAGCCGGTTCTCAGCGGTCACCACAAGGTTTGTGTCTCATATCGCAGTTGTCTGTGCAGGTCGGATGACAGCACGCCTCTCGGTTTGCAGCCACCATCTGAAACATTCCCGACAATCTCGATTTCACTGGGGCTGCTGCTGGTCAGTGGCTCAGAAAACGGGGTCCAGGACAGCTCAGAAATGTTATTCCACCTGTGTTGAACTTCTCTCGCTTTGGGAAAAGGGGGCCACGCCAGCGGCTGGGGCAGGGCTGGCAGCAGGCTGGGGGGGGGATGCTGGGCTCCTCCGGGAAGCCCAGGCATGGGCAGGCCATCTCCCTTACCCTGTCCGTGCTGCGGTGGGCAAGAAGGTGGGCACGAAGCTGAGCAAGGGCTGGAAGAAGTGTGGAGGGTCTGGGAGCTGAGCGATTTAACTTGATAGTTTGGTGCCTCCTTCCATGTTGCAGTTGTTCAGTGGGGTTTCTGGCCCGAAGCTTGGAGTCTTGTCAGATGCCATATAAATATTTATCTTTGGAGTTTGATAACTTGAAGCACTGAGTGTTGCTGGTGTTTATCTCTCTGGCTGCCAGAACTCTGTAATTTGTTATATTGACAGGTAAGATGCTAACGTTTGGTAATAAGCATTTACTTGAATTAGAATGAGGAAAAAACCCGTATATGGTACCATAGGAGTGCCTGAGTTCTGCTGCCAGGTCAGAGCTGAGGGCTGCCTGGTCCCTCACAGCAGCCAGAGCTGGCAGTTCCAGAGGGGTATTTATCAACCTGATCCATCAAAGCACCATCAAACCTTTTGGGGAGAAAGTCCCTGGACCTTGGGGCACTACCAGCACAATGACTTTCCATTTACAGTGAAATGAAAATTAGGCTATTGAGAGGCTGTGTGCTATTTCTGTGTGCCCCTTTTTAGTTGCCTGCACATGTGGGGATGTCTCTGTTTCTTTGCTTGGGTTTTTTCCCATTATTTTCACTCATTTCCCAGACCCGACAATGATGTTTGTGGAGGCCCTGAGCGACAGCAGAGCGCCAGGGAATGGGAGAAAGATGCCGAGACCTTGTGCGGCTCTGCTGCAGCCAGGCATGGGCAGGGTGCAGGGATTGCAGGCTGGGAAATAAGACCAAACAAGCTCAATATTGCTTTGCGTCAGGATTAATCCGAGGTGACCAGGCTCCGATGGTGACCTTCTGGTGGCAGGGATGATCTGCCTGCCTGGTGCCACCATGCTACCCACGTGTAGTCCTGGTACCACCTTTCCAAACCACCCCTCCAGCCCAGAGAGAGGTCCCTGTCGCCTGGCCTGTGCCACCCAGCTGTCCTGGACCAATCCTGAATCACCTCTTTTCCAACTCTCCACGTTTTCCCCAACTCCTCTTGGAGAGAGTGAAACAAAACCAGTAATTCCTTCCTTATGCTCTTGCGCTCCTTCCCTGACTCCTGCAGGAGTTCACGTATGTTTGTTTTGCTTTGCTTGAGGGTCTTCAGTATTTCCTGAGACCTGTTCCTCCCAATGCTGATAGGCTGGAGCCCTCCTCCTGCGCCAGGGACCTCAGCAGCATGTCTTGGCCAGCGCTCCCGCCGGGGCTCCTAACACATGTCGAACAACTGACCTGGCACCCGTGCCCTGGAAGGTCAGCAAGCCCTGGCCTGAAAAGACAATATTTTATTTCCAACATTCCCATGCTGACAGGAGAAGGAAGTGCCGATAGATCAGACCACGCAGCCGGCAGCTGAGAACAAAGCGGTTGCTGAAGCATTCCTGGATGATGGAAAATCAGGGAAGGCTGTAAAACCAGCCCATAGGTTTATAGATCTAAAAGATAAATTTGCATTTCACCAGTGTTGTCAGTTGGGAAAGAGAAGACCTCTGTCAATGGCCCATGCAATACCTTAACCAGCTCCAGACTTCCCGATGCTCTCAGCACTCCGGAGAGATGCTGAAATGTTCAAATTTCTGAAAATTCCTGTAACACCTAAAATGTCGAGGCGTTAGATCATAGAATGTAGCAAAGTGATCAGAACGACTTTGTTAAAGCTAAATCTAGTTACAGAAAATACTGAAAGCCCATCTGGGACCAGTCTATCCGAGCAAGTCTTGGACATCTGCGCAGGTCACCTGGCTGGGCAGAGTCTGGCTCCCTGGTACAGAGCTCCGTCCCTCTCCCTGTCATTTACATGGAACCAGCTAATGTGTGCCTTATCCCAATAATACAATATTATTGGGACTTTACAACTTGTATTATGCTTCAAGCCTCTAAAACACATGAAGTCAAATCCAAACCTGATGTTGAAAACCAAAAGTGGGTGTTTTTTTCCAGGAAGATGTGCCTTTTTCATCTGCGACTCTTTACTGTTATCTCAGTGATATGGGATGGTTTGTTCAGGGTTGCTCATGCACAGAGGGTGAAGCAGGGTTGATGATGCAGACAGCCTGCACTCCAGGACATCATACAGCATGTAAGGAGTGGGGAGGAAATCTACAGTAAATTGTGAATTATGTCTGTACAAATAATGCAGGTCTGCAGACCGGACTGCTGCCACCTCCGCTGCCTCTGGATATAAATGAAGCTATGGAGCCAAACCTCGATTTAAAGGCAGAAGAGAAAGGGTAACAGAAGAGATACGATGGGAAATTTCCGTGGCCTCTCTGGCAGACAAGGAGATTCCAGTCATTTAATTTTCAATACCTGGACCAGTAAATCCTTACTTTACCCACAGGACTCACCATTGAGCCTAACAGGAATGAAGTTAATTCACAGGTGTGAACTCGTGGATTTAAGGTCTTAAGTTCCAGAACTACATCCTACACTAAACACTGGATTCAGCCACCAAGACATGTCACTGGAGTTCAATGGTACGGTAAGTGGGCCATTAAAACATTTTTTACAGACAAAACAGTCTGTATTTCTTAATCTTGATGCCAAGTTTCAGTCTGCCACTTATGCATTACATCATCAGTTTAATGCACACACTTATCCGCGTGCATATATGTGCGTACAAACGCATGTTGTCATCTACCTGACAGAGTATGGGGATGTGCAAAAAAAAAACTTCACCATTGAGTGATTTCCAGGTCTGAGTGAGAAACTTGCGTAGGGCAAAAACGCAGCTCTGCTTCACCTGCTGTCTCAAGGTTTGTCATCAGTCGCTTACATCCTCCCTTTCAATCTCAACGTGATTGAAACAATATGGAATGCATAGCTATGTAGTTAGAGAGGCTTTGGGTTCTGTGCCAAAAAATAATTGCATAAAGTAAGAAGCTTAGCCACACTTCTCCTGTCTTGAATTAAAACTTGGAATAAAACAAAAGAGAAATTCAGCTGGCAACTTATTCTAGTCATCTTCCTAAAAGGAGAAATGCAGAAATCATCAATCTAGTTATGATGAGAGCAGGGAGATTTAAAAAAAAATTTAAAAAAATCCCACTGTTGCAAATTTTTCTTCTCGAGCAAATATATAAATAGTTTTTATTGGTTCTTTTTAAAACAACATGTATTGAAACGCTCTAGATTTAAATAGCTGCTTCCCTCTGAACAGGGAACACGTTGGTAGTTCCTGTTGTGCTGCATTTTCTTGGTTTGTTTGCTTGTCTCTGGCAGGAACCACCCCAGCCCTCCACGAAGACACTGCGAGCTCGGCAGAGGGTCCCTGGGCACAGGGTGTGTGGCAGCGTGCTTGGAAAAAGGGGTGCAAACGCCCTCCCTGGCTGCAGTGCCAGGACTCTGCTGAGCGTCCACTCCTGCCAGGAGACCAGCTGCCTTCTCTCTTGCACAACTTTCAGTACAAAACATGCCATTGTCTCTGTGGGGGTAAGTTCACCTTTGCTAAAGAATCTTGTTATTTGGTCAGTGTTTGGTGGAGGAGAGGAGCCTCAGTCCTACGGCGAGAGGGCCAAGTCCCAACCCTGGCCGTGTGGGATGCTAAACCCACACAGTGTATCAGGTACCATGCTCCCCCTGCCCCCCATGGGCAGCAGTAGTGCCATTTCCTGGGGTCCATGAAAGCAGGCAAGCATCGCAGGGGTCCTGGCAGCAACGCTGGGGCTCAGCCAGCCGGTCCCTGCAGTGCAGTGAGGTGTCGCCTGCCGGAGCTGTGGCACAAGGTGGCCCAGAGCCCAGGCTGCCAGCAGGGAGAGCTCCCAGCCCAAACCAGCACCCTCCAGCCCTCTCTGCATACTGGGGGCACACAGCGAGCTTTAGCATCTAAACCCGAGCCCACAGCTAGAAAGCCAGACCAAAATACGGACCTGAAGACTCCCAAGTGCGAGCAAGTTCCAAACCTAACATGAGTTTTACAGATCAGCATAACTTCTCTAGGAAATACGCTTCTTCAAAGCATTGGCTCCAGCTTACATGAACATTTTTATGTATGGACAATAAACCACTTTTTTTCTGGAAAACTTGATGTCCACCATGATTTCTGTGCCACACTACATGTATCTTTCAGGAATCCAAGTCTGGGTGAGTGTGTGGCCTCACATTACACTCAAGAACAACTGGTACTTCAGCATCACTTCTTCACCGTTCTGACGATACCACAAAGGGGAACAATCCAATGGTTTTGGCACTGAAGAGCTGGCTCACACCTCTGGGGCTATGGACCAGCCTCATCATGTAGCACTTCTGCAGTGAGGACAGGAGCGTGGGTCCTGTCCGCGGGCTCACACGACGCTGGGACCAGCCCTCCCACTGGTGGGGTGGGGGCTGGCGAAGTTGGAGAAGAGCAGGGAGCCAGCAGCGGGATGAGCTGGCTCCCAGCTGTGTGCGGTGGCAATGGTCTGCAGTTGCTTAAAGCACTGGATTAGTGCAATCCACAGGGGTTCTAGTGGACCAAAGCCCTGCTGTGAATGGGAGTTGGACTGGACGACCTCCTGAGGCCTCTTCCAGCATAAATTATTCTGTGATCTATAGCAGTGCAAGAGGATTGCCAAAAATGTATCAGCAGCTACCATCACGTCTTCTAAAACACACTGCAAAGCACTGCTGCGGCACTGCACAGCCCCTGGCGCCTTGCTATGCCGTACGGGTGCAGCTGCGTGCATTTTTCCTCTTGTGATGCCTGCTAAGAGAAGAGCAAACAAAGCCTAGACTTCTCTGTAAGCAATGTAGCTAACGATGAGCTGCTGTGCAAAACTTTCTCATATGGAAAATCTCTTTCCCCTCCTTCCTTCAAAACTCTGCTGTCATAACCATCTTTCTTCCTGTGCTTGTTTTGGTTACAGCTGTTTGCATCTCTGTAAGCCCCAGATGAGTTTCTCCCGTGTGGACCCATGCGGGGACTCCCATCATTGAGCCATCCACCTGATCACGGGGATTGACTCGTGCCATGCCTGAGTCGGAGCAGGGGCCCTGCAAGCGCCCGTTTGCCAGCCATGCAGTGCTTGGGGCAACCTGAGATGTGCAAAGTGTGGGTCCCCTTCTGCTGCTGGCTCCCTTCCTCCTCTTCTCCTCTGATCTCCAGAACACAGGTATTACAGACTTCTTACCCTCCAATTTCCCACTCACGCCTCACGTGGTTTGACTGCCCATGGCTGCAGGAAGGGGAGCAGCGAGGACTGGTCTCTCCTGACCCACCTCTGCTGCATCCAGCCGTGGTCAGGGAGAGCAGGTGGCACAGT
Source organism: Falco biarmicus (assembly GCF_023638135.1). Classification (NCBI taxonomy): domain Eukaryota; kingdom Metazoa; phylum Chordata; class Aves; order Falconiformes; family Falconidae; genus Falco; species Falco biarmicus. Next base: position 2,061,205 of record NC_079300.1, on the reverse strand, counting down.
GGGTACAACACGAGGAGCTTACACTGGCACTTACAGCTGCCGCCCGGGCTGAGCTCCACCATGAGTAACACCACCACTTTTAACAGCTCAGGGGAACACAAAGAATGAGGTAGTTTAATGGTAAAAGCTTTGTAAGATAAATATGAAAATTATACTTAGCCAGGCAAATTATAAGTAATCATATCTTTAACAGATTTAACTACTTGATCTATTTTTCTGTTGCTCACAAGCAAAATGTTCTTTGTTTCAAGTACATTTTTTCTATTATTCCCTGAAAAATTCTTGTATTCCTTCCTGTGAAGTTTTTGCAAACGGCTGTTTCTGATCACTTGACACGTACACTGTGCTGGTCAGTTTTACTGCCCAAACGGTATTTCTGTGCCCAGATGGCAGGACCGTACCTTCTGGAGTCAGATGACAAACACCAGCGGTCTCCCACAAACCCCCTTATTACGTTGTTGTTTCTTCCCCAGTGCTAAACTGCCTGCTCTTGAAAATTCAACTTAAAATTTTGGACATTTTTGCTGTGTTTACTAAGTCTCAAGCGGATCATATTCTCAAACCCAACCAAACAACAATCCAAGGGAGGACTGCAGGAGCGTGCCGGCAGGGCTGGCCAGGCTGTAAGCTCTCCAAACTGTGGCCGCTTCCATGGGGCTATTAGTAGCTCCGCTTGACAGTATTTCCTAGAAATACAAATATAGGTTGTACACTGAAACTGCCTTCCCAGGGCTTGTTTATGAGAGCTGAGCCCAGTTCTGGGAAGTTTGCCAAGGAAATGTTACCCTACAGTTCCCTCCCACCTCCCCAAACAAAGCATTCCCCCAGTGTGTTTGACAGAAACAGAATAAAACAGGCGATAAATGCTTAGGTATTGCATACAGGCATTGCATGTGGGTATAAATGGAATAAGCTGAACATTATTTGTCCAGCTTTGCTGATTCTGAGCTCAGCAACCCATGGGAATAACCTTGCCTGCTTGTTGACAAGTCATCTAATTCATCTTGATACTGATGACTAATAGTCCTCGGGTAAAATCCTTGGCCTCACTGAGGTCAAATGCAAAACTACTATTAACTCTAATAGGGCCAGAGTTTTACTCCGCTCTCTGCCTGTTGTAGTGGTACCCTTACCGCTTCCTACGATCACTGGACTTGTCCAGCTGCAGAAACATGAGCCCTTCCCTCCCCAGCGACAAACCTCAGACACCAGGTTTGTAGTAAGGAGTATTTCAGCAAGAAAAGCTGTTTCTCTCACTTCTACCAGCATTGAGCATCACCTGTGCCTCCAGCAACACACACTGGGGCTTCCTCTCGTGGCAGCTGCTTCATGGGACCTGTGAGATGCGGCCACCCTGCAACGTTGCTTCTCCTGCTTTGGGGCAGTGATGGTACTCCAGCTGGCTTTTCATGGTGAAATGGTAGGAGGAAGCAGGAAATAAACAATTTTATGGGTTTTGTTTCTTTGTTTTTTTCATAGAAACAGGCCTGCACCAATTAGGAAGTATTTATATTGCACCTGTGAAGGAACAGGACATTGATCAATTAGATGTCAAATTACAGCAACATTGAGTTGGCTCAGTTATACCATAAATCTCCCTGTTGTCTAATTAGGTGAAGGAAAATCAGACTTGATTCATCTGACTGCTTCACTGAAATGACCTGGAGCTTTCTAAATTGTTTGTGTTTGGGATGGTTGTGTCAGGACCTGAATCTCCCTGGCCAGCCCCCCCTGGGACCCCCACCCTGCCCCACCCCAGGATCCCAGCCCAGGGCCTCCGTCCTGCCCCAGCGATGCTGCAGGAGCCGGTCCCAGCCCCACCAGGGGATCCCCCCTGGCCCCAGGGAGCCCTGGCAGGTTTCACGCAGCCTCAGGATATTGAAAGATTTATATTTATTTGCTTCTGTAAATGTGGATACTGTAATATAAATGTCCGTCCATCTTCTGTGGACATAAAGCATTCAACAGGTAATCCTGGCATTTAATTAACTGCAACTTTTAGTACACACTGAAATCCCTTGGCTTTTTTAGGACAGACGTACCAATATGTTTAAGTAATAAGTATTGTTTAAGAGCCAAGTTTTGCCTGCTGATCTCTGCCCTCCACCCCTGCCCTTCACTTCTTCCTCAACAGGGAAATCAACCTGGACATGCGATTTCTGTCTGCCTTGCAGGTAAAGCATGGGGAAACTGGAATCTGAGGAGGGCCTCACAAACCAGGCAATGCTCTGGCTGGCAGAAAGCCTCAGAGAAGATTGCTTATTGAGGTCGGTGGCATTGCAGCCCCCGGTCACCCCCCAGCTGGTGCTGAGCGGCTGCTTCTTCCCTGATTTCACTGTGCAGTGCATGGTTAAAGATCATTAAAAGAACGTGATCACAGAAAGGACGGCAACGCTCCCAGGTTAGGAGCAAAAAACCCTGTTTTCTAGTTACTGGCAGTTATTCATGGAAAATATGTGTGCCTGTAAGAGGGTCCTTTGTTTTTACATACTTTTTGTAAAAGATAACTTTGCCTTACCACATAACGCTCTTGTCAACAACTACAAACCTGTATTCTGTGGAATGAATCTTTATTTAAGAGTAAACAACAGTAGAAGGCCATGTGTCACAAGGTGCAAAACAGTTCTGCAACCAAAGGTCTCTGCCTGGTTGTGGTTTGGGGCTTCCAGCCCAAGGGAAAACATTCATGGCAAGTAGCGTTGTTTTTCCTTTGAAGAACACAAGTGTGAAGATCCTTTGCTTCAATGCAGGTGGTGTTTAGGCAACAGCAGACTGTTTTTCCAGCTGTCCATGACTGGGTCTGTTCTGACACAGAGAAGCCACCGCTGGGTCTCAGCTGGCCCAGTACCATGCCAAGGGCATTGCTGAATCCCAGCCACGCTCTCGCACAGCCTGCCAGGCTCCACTTTCCCATTTGGTGGATCATGCATGTTTTCCCCTCTACATGGTCTCAACCCCGCTCTCCTTGTTAGACCTTACTGATGTCTTGTTCCTGCTGCTGAAACATCCACAGTTCTGTGTTGGGTTTAATGTGTAGGAATCCACTTGTTTTATTTTCCTCGACTCATTAAGTTTCATTAAGACACGCAGTGCTCTGAGTGTCGGTGCTACCCTTGTTCAGTTACACAGCGGGGACGGCAGGCTGTGCCAGTGCCCCGCTCTTGTGCTGCCCCTCAGCAGCCCGGGAAGGCCGCTCTTCTCTTCTGAAGGAAAGAACTAATTCTAAAATAGATCAGGAATTCAGAGGGAAACAAAAAAAACCAGCGTCCCTTTCATTTTGGCCATGCTTTATTTAACCTGCTCTGGTCACTCGTTCAATGAAGTCCCTTTGCATCCCACTGACCAACGAGCAAGTGATCAGGACCAACATCAGCATCAAAGAAACAGTGGAAGCACATTTTCCACTAACACCTACAAGGTGTGTCTTTAAAAATCATCTAAAACCCACACTGCAAAGAATCAAAGGCGCTTTCTAAACACACCCCATGTGTGTACGGGACTGTGACTGCTCCGTTGGCTCTCTGCCGGAGGTTGTACAGTATTGGGCTCACTGTGTTTTCACCATGTGGCTTGCAGATCTGGATCCAGCACGATATGTCTCTCTGAGAACTGGGCCCAGCAAGTTTGACATGTCCATCAGTAGGACAAACAGACCTTCAGAGGAGCTCCACAGTTCTCCCACTCCATGGCTGGGAGTCCAGAGACTAGTCCTGGTGGCACTGCACCAGGAAGATGCCTTACATGAATAGAAGAGGTCAATTATTTGTCTAAAATACCACAAGACCCCTGACAAACCTCAGTTCTACCCCCAAGGCCCTTGGGGACTCCGAATGATACATGTCTATAATCCAAGCCCTGGTTTAGCTGCAAACCTCTGACTGTCCTGTCTGCCACACCACCGAGAATACTCCCTCAAAACAGGGCTGAGTCCTGAGCCCCTGGCAGAGCTCACTGACACATCGCTGAGGTGTCCCGCGGGGTTTACACCAAGGTGAGAGCCGTCTGAACCTTGCCGTGCTTCACAGGGCAGCGGCAGAAGGTTAGGGAGCACCTTGCTTCCTGCTACGTGGGAGCAGCAAGAAGGGGCCACAGGAGCTATCTGCATCTCGCTGCGTCAGCACAAGGCATTCAGGTGCTACGAGCATAGGCGGCTGGCAGAACTGCTCAGAGCCCAGTGCAGGGTACCTGCGACTACCCTGAGCATGTCCGATCATTTTAGGGGACAAATTACTTGACACTCTTCACTTTGTCAAACATACTACTGGCCACTGGTGGTTGCTTCTGCTTCCTGACAGGATGGCTGATGGTGACGGACAGGGGGAAAAGAAAAAGATAGTAAATGTTGGACAGGGAGAAAAATTTGTCCTGGGCAATGTTATTCAGCCAGAATTTATCAACAGCTTGATAAACACCTTGCAGTGTTTTTGTGATATGTTTGTGAATAATCAAAAAGCAGCAAATAGAATAGAAGCTGCATATTCAACTGTTCCAGTTCTGTTGAGTGCTTCACATCTGGTTGTATACTGGTCCACTTAATCACTAAAGAGGGTGCATGTGAAAAGCAGTTGCCCTCTTCAAAAAGCTTATTTCTGCTTTTGGGCTTCCCTTTCTGCTATCTATTAACTCTCCATACTCACAGCAGCTCACTTTCTCACTCGCAGCCTCCTGTTGCTCTGATTGTCTTTGACAAGGGCAATGCAATGGGGATGGGGAAGGATGATGGAAAACATTATGATTTATCAGCAGCCTGTTGTACATACTATTATGAAATGAGAAATAAAACCCATGTGTAAAATATCAGTATTGGTACTAAACTATAAAGCTCATAAGGCTGTTAACTGTAGGGAAGGCTGTGACGGGGTGGATCAATGGTCTCAGACGAAAGCCAGCTGCCCAGTATCTTGCCTCTGACAGCAGCCAGTAGCGGATGCTTAAGAAGAATGTAGGAGAAGACAAGTATCAAGTGACCCCCTCTCTGCACCATCCTCTTTGCTATCACCAGTAGACGCTTCAGGGAACTCCTAACACCAGATGCTTCTTCCTGAACACTACATTTAATAACGAGATTTTACCCAATCTTTTTTAAAGTCATCTGTACTCTTGGCCTCCACAACATCCTGTGGCTATGAGTTCCACTGTTTAATTATGTGTTGTTTGATCGTTTCAATGTCCTCATCTGCAAATCTAATAGCAGCACGAAGGCACTGGAAAACACCTAAGTAATTCAGTCGCCCAGCACTGAGGGCTCCAGCCTCCTTTTCCTTCCACATGAGCACAGCAGACACTGTGGAAGCTTTTTGGGGCATTCACAGCAAGTGCGGCAGGGCAATGGGAGCTGGTATGTGAGCTCCTTGACTCACGGCAGAAGAGTGAAAGGGAAGATGACTCGAGATCATGAGGCTTATCTGAAATCTGAAGTTGCATCTGAACACTTAAATGCAACAGGATCTTCAGGACTTTTCTATTGTTTATTTCTTCTGGCCCGTTCTGTCACAAGGAGCAGCAGAGTCTCACACCATCTAGTGTAACAGCAAACTAGACCACAAGTCCATTGAAATATGAGCAAAATAGGTCTTTTTCCCCAAAGAGCAGCTAATGGGCCTTCTAAACTTTCACAGCTCCTGAAGAATTCCCCATGTACATCCAACTCAGTTGCCAGCTGCCAGTCCGGTAAACCTGGCCTTGCCCAAAGAGCCTCAACCAGGTGAACGGCTGTGAGCGGCACTTGACGGCTTCATGTACACCATGTTTTGCCTCTTCCTTTCAATCTTCCTTTCTTTAAGTCTGTGATTCTAATAACGGTATAGCAAGACCTTTCTTTCAACTTCTGCCTCTATATCAGTTACTTTCTCTAGTCCAACCCTCTTTTCATTTTTCTTTGGAAAAGTTCATCTCTGTTCTTTCCCCTCTGAAAGGCTGGATTGTGATTAATGGAGGCAACAGGAAAATGAGCACTCGAACACGTGGGATTGAAGTGTGACATAGCAGTCACCTATCTGTTTCAGGAATGATCAGGCCTCCCAGAGCAAATCCATTGGCAGAGGCGCCTATTTATATGCAGACATTGTTTTTTGGTAAGGAGGATATTTAGGACAGATCTTAAAGAAGCCATGTAGCTTTTCAGGAGGTACCACCAAACAGGCAAATGACTGCAAGGGCACTGGCAATAAGCAAAGTTCACACTTGTCTGCAGATCGGCATCTTTGGCGGAAAGTTTCACACGTTGATGGCACCCTGTGAGATCCACCAGCCTGTGGGCACTTCTCACTAAAACAAGGGTTTGATTTTTCCAGCTCCTTTCTACCAACTTTAGAGTCTCCATGGGATGAAGTGTCCCCGTGGTAGAGGTTCCCTGCTTCTAGGACCCAAGTTATCTCAAGTGTCCCCCAGAACAGCACTGGATAGGTATGAAGCAGTAAGAGGTGTAAGTGAATTAAAAGAGAGAAAAGAGGGAAGGAAGAAGTTTCATGGAACTTCACATAATTCTGAGTAAGACAGCAAGCAAAGTCTCAGCGGGATGTGACTAGATGGAGTGTGTCTCTGTGTACATCGTAAATCATCGAGGAGACATAGGCACCGCTAAGTTACTGCACACCCACAGCTGCGGGTGTCACAGGCTGCCTCCTGCAGAGAATGTCAGCACACACTGCGGCTTCACTGCACTTCCCTCTGGGCCTGGTGATTTTAGGAAAGGTCTAGATATATGCATATTTTTTTCATCATTACATTGTGGGTTAACAAATACAGATTGACATGAAGTCTGAAAATGCCAGAAATGCCTTTTGGCCACCAGTGGATTGCAGCAGCTTGTTAAATGTTCACAGATTGTTTAGGTAGGCTAAAGTCTGACAGGCCCTGAGATGGCCCCATTGGAGACACCTTTCATTCATTCGGCCTCATGTGTGAGCTTACACAGCACACTCTCCCTTAATCCTAGCTCTATCCCAAAATGTGACTTGGGACAAACGGCACTGCAAAGTGGTCAGCTGGACTTTGCCAAACTGTCTGGAAAGTTCCCATTAACAATCAAGCAAACCACATTTTCCCACCTCCTAAAGAGTAACTGAACTTGAGGTAGGTATGCAGAAGCGAGTGCCTAGGCTTACACAGCTAACAGCCAGCTGCTGGGGTTTAGGTAATAAGTTGCAGGTGGCAGAAAGCTATAAAATGGGCAGCCGTGGCAGCTGGGGGTATGGGGAGTGTGAGCAGGGTTTGCTGGTACAGCAATGAGGTGGTGGCTCCTCAGGGCTTCCTTGTCACCTGGTGTGCTGAATGGTGAGATTTCGGGTAGGCTCACAGACCAGGTATGTTCAGCAGGAAAAGTCCACCCAGAAGGACAAGGTTATTGGGTCTAGTCTATGAAGCTCCTGAATTTGCTAGAAGCTGGGTGATCAGCTGAAGGAAGCCATTGGGTAGCCTGCTTTGGTCTTGGGCTCTTCAAGAGTCCCACTGCTGCCAGGAGCAGGATGCTGAGCAGCTCTGGATGTTTGCTTTGATCCAGTTCAGCTGTTCTGGAGTTAGGGGTGATACCACAGCTGATCCCATCTCCTCACAGGCTGCGTTTGCAGACACTAAGCAGTGGTAGGTGTTGCTCTGACTGTACAGGGGAAGCAGGTGGGGGTGTGATGGCTGGTTTTTAGCCATGCTATACATTAAGTTTTGAATGCATGGTGGGTTATTTCAGAGGAGCAAAGACCTTTAGGGGAGGCCGCATTCTGCTCCAGAGTCACTAGAGGGAAGGAGCAGATATTTGGGGGAGCACAGCCTGTGAAATACATCCAATCTGAAATAATGTATTGGTTATCTTGATGTGGTGTAGGCACAGGAGAATCAGAACTGTCCAGATACATGGTTGAGATTCTGATGCTTTCAGCTGGCTGAATTGTTTAGGTCTTCTATTAAGCTCCAGTACAGTAAAAATGGTAAGTAAACCTGTGAATTTTATTTTGATAATGGCACATGCAAATAGGCTTAAAAGGGAACAATTGAGTTACGCTGATCACTTCTGTGGGTTACACTGTAACAGCAAAGCAGATGTCTGGCATTATTCAAGAGAGTGTAGAGTCAGCGTAAGACTTGGTTTTGCTGTGAAATAAAGTCAAAAGGTCTTTCTTCTAACTCTGCCGGTAATATTTGCAGGTGCAAAAGAGCCACAAAATCAAAATCAACACACTTTCAATCTGACATGATCCATTATTGGTACATTCCTGTTTGCAATTAATGCAGGATAAATATGGAATCTCCCTTTTAAAGATCTCTAACTTCCCACCCTCTCCATATAAGCTGGCTCAGAAGGTTCTGCCACCCTCCCCTGCTTAGGTGGAGGATTTGTACTGCAGGATCCACTTGTAACTTCTGTACGAACCTCTATCAAAGTTGCTGGAGACAGCCATAAGATGATGGATGTAATTTTGATTTTATTTATTTAGTTCACTTTGAAATCTAGTTTTACCTAAGGTCAAACACAAATGTTTCCAAGTTTTGGTTGGTTTTGTAGTAAAGTGCTGCCTCCTGCTGGGCAAAAGGCCCTGTAATAAACCTTCAGTAACTTCCTATAAAGTATTTCTTTCACCTAAAGTTTAAGAAAGGGCTTTGCACAGATTGGCAATGAAATAGGATATCTGTTGTGCAAGCTGTTTAGCACAGAAGGAAAAAAACTGCCTGCAGACAGGGCTGCATAAGAAAATAGCTTGATATTTCAAGGCAGTGTGTTTATCCCTCTGAATGCAGAAGGATGCCATCAGTGGGCCACCTATGCAGGGACAGAGATCCAGGCTGCAGCTTTTCTGCCTTACCTTCATTACAACAAACAGGTATGGCCCAGACCAAACCTCTCTGCTTGTGCCCAGTTTGGTGCAAGTGGAGAGGTGAATCCCTCAGGGAAGGAAGGGGGAAACTAGTTTTTCCTGATGCAGCGCTCAATATCAAGCTGAGGTGGTCACTGGCAAACTTACAAGAAGCACTTAAGAGCAAGCACAGGGTCCTCCCAGTCCCCCACCCTTCTCTAGCCTTTCTGGCCCAGTGATATCTCTGCCTGTGTCCACATTAGCAAGCATGTAATGCTCATAATGGGGAGCAGGTGCTGAGAACTGATGTTCTCAGCACACCTGCTAAGAAGGTACTTCAGACCCACTCCAGGCAGTCCAGTGGGCTGAACTCCCTCTACTATGACAGCAGGCTCCTGGAGTACTGTCTGTGGTGCAGCTCCCTCCAAGAGGACCAAAGGTGAAAGCACAGCCTGTCCCAAGCACCTTCTCTAGCGCTGCATCCCAGGGGTGCACCCAACCTGCTTTGGGTGGTGACTGCTGGAGAGCGAGCCCTGTGCACTGTAGGGGCAGAAGGGACATGCAGGGCTGTCAGAGGGCTCAGGGCTGGGAGGGTGTTGGATAGCAGCTGTGAGTAAGTTGCAAAGAGGAACGGGGCCCGGGGCTTGCCTGTATGCCTTTTGCTGGCATGCTGCAGGGTACTGCATACCGGCTGCCACAGTTCCTTGCTGGGGGTGCCTGCTGGCCCCGGCTCAGGGTGCCTAAGCCACCCTCTCCCCACACTCGGCACGGGTGCTTCAGGGACTGGCGCTGGGCTGCAGTCCCCTTGGAGCACATCAGAATTCCAGGCTGGTACCGAGGCACCTCCAAGCTCTCTTGCACAGCAACACTTGCAGTCAGAACATGCCTATATTTAAAACAAACAACAAAAAAAAGACGGAGGAGGGATGAAGGAATTTACTCACTTGTACTTGATCCCTAAGTAGTATTATTACATATCCTTGCCAAAAACTGGTTTTGATTCATATAGGGAAAAACACTAGCAAATTATATTGTCAGTCCTTCCAGAAACTAGCTAAGGCTTAGAGCATCTTTAAAATCTCCTAGTTCAGACTGTGCTCGATTCCAAAAATAAGTGACAGAATTATTCAATTATGTTGGTTAAAAGGAAAGTTAAACAAAAGCCTTACTCTAATATATAGTACTGTACAGTATGGGGGAACTTTGCTTATAATGGTAGAAATCCCAATTTCTGTCAATCATTGAACAAGGTATGCCCACTTACACTCATAAATGACCTGCTAACATGAATGTTCAAGTCTTCCCTTGTTTCTAATTAACTGGTATTGAAAATATTCTGGGATAATGGCATCCCAGTCTATACTTATATGCCAGTATACCCTGGCAGTGTACATCCTATCTACATTTATATGCCAGTTTTCTCTCGGCGCTACAGGGACAGACAGCTTATTGATGACAGCTATAACTAATGATTTCAAATTGCCAGTTTATTTTTTATTTGCAAATGACTTGTGGTCTAGCAGTGGCAGTATCTGTGTGTATTTAATATTGCTGTTGGTTATATCAGTAACGAAAAGCTTGCCCGTATATTATCAATTTAATTTCCTCCTTTGCTAGTGAGACTCTTGGTAACTTAGCATCCTTTCTCTCCCTGTCCTGCCATGCCTGACTGAGGATGACACAAAAATAACTGCCTTAATGCTTTTCTGCAAAATTGCATCAACCCACTAGATGGCAAACAACCACTTACAAATGCCACAGATACAGCTGTCTTATACAACCAAAGGCACATCAAATTCACCACTGCTAAACAGCTAAAGGAATTAAATTTCTGCTTATAGTTAACCTCACAAGCGAAGCTTGTCCAATAATCACTAGAAAAATATCTTATTAAAAGCTCTTTTACATTCATGGATTGTGAGCTACAATATGAGCTTTCACATAGCTCAGACCACAAGCTATGACCAGCAGCATATTCAGCATCATCTCTTTCTCGCAGGAGCACTGAAGGTGTTTTTCAAGTAAGTTTCCACTTATTCTAAGAATATATATACAAAGTTTTCACTTATCCAGTGAGTTACTTTTGGCAATGTGATCTATAAACTCCAAGAGGCTGTGCTATTTTTCTAAGTTGCCTCACTATGCCCATAAGGACAGAATTTCACGCTTTACTGCAATCCGTGGGAGATCTGCCACTGACTCAGAGCCCAGTAGAGATTTCACTTAGATGCTGTAGCAGAAATAATGTCCCTGACAGAAGAGCAGACATGACGAGGCAAGGACCTGATGGACCTGATCTTTCTGCTTTGAATCATTGTCTGGGGAGGACAAAATAGAATAAAAGACCTCTTGTGGTTAGCAAGACACTTGAAAATGCTTTAAAGCGGAGAAAGCTTGGAAAAATGTGAAGAGACGCTTGAACAGTTCACAGGCCATTATAGCAATTCCTACAGTGAAAGAAGGCTGGCTGGTATGTTTAACTCACCCCCAGAACTACCACCTCTCTGCTCTCTGCCCTCCCCTATGCACCAACTACTACTTTAATACTTGGATGCTAGTGGTAATAACTTGTTCAATATTAAAAGCAGCTTTTTATACTTATATACACAAAGGGCTCCTCCTCAGGCTAAAGAGCAGTGGAAGTTCTTGCAAAAAACTCAAGCTGCAGAGCAGGAGAGGGTGTGCAGCCCCTCGGGTAACCCTCGCTCCCCTTTCAGAGAAGCTCTGAGCAGCCCAAGAGCCCTTTCTGGTAACTCCTGCAGGCGGATACCGCTGCTATTGCTAAACTGGCTTTACACTCATTTTGAGCTGACCCACAGTTCAGTAAATGCAAATGGTGAAGCAGTGAAAGATTTGCGTGATATTTATATGAGATGAAGCATTTCTGTACTATCTCTTTGTCTGTAGGGGAAACACCTGGTGAAACTGCTGGCTGATTGCAGTTCAATGCTTTCTAGACCGTGCAGCTGCTCCTGCAGTCTATCAGATAAAGTTTCAGGACATGGTCACCCCCCCCAGCCCTGTCCCCCTTCAGCAGGATGTGGTCCTGTGACTTCGGTGCACTCGCTGCCATAGCACAGAGCCTCTCTCAGGCTTGCAAACACGCACCACAGCCTCACCATGCCTGAGGAGCCCAGCTGGGCTGATGGCCGTGCTGCAGCAGGGCTGGGAGTCACCTCTGCCTCCCGCTGCAGCTCAAGGTGGCTGTCAGACCAAAGCATCTCGCTGCAGCTGGACCAGGGCTGCTAATGCAGAGTCTGAATGGGCAGGAAACAAGGCAAGGCTGCCAGTGCTCTGAGCCTATACAGCATGCCTCTGTTGGGCAGTTCCTGGGTAAAGCTGTTCAATCTTAAACAGATTTAACTAGGAAATACTTGCTTGGGCTCAGTCTGCTAGCAAGTACTAGACTGGTGCTTGCATGGCCCAGGATGAGGATAACATGTGTGATGCTTGGGTCTGCAGACTACAAGCGTCACAGCTAGTAACAACAAAACCAGACACTACACTTGCAGCAGCACTTGGTGACTTGTCCGTGCCTGCACATGCTCCTTGGCTTCCCAGGGCTGCATGTGCATTGCTCTGCTTCAGGAGAGAGGGGTAAGCCCTCACCAAGCTAGCATCATCTTTCTTTTTCTGTCCTTTAAAGCTGCAGACTCATGATGCAACCTCTAAAAATAATTCAGGCCTCTCCCTGTAGTGACAAATATCCTCCTGCATGAACCAGAGCTAAATCTGTCTCCAATGTGCGCCTTTCAGGATACAGGCTGTTCTTTTCTGGCCCATCACTGCTTGCTTCTGTTCATGCTCTGCGCTAGCGGCTCTGCTGTGAGTTATTCCAGGTCAACACCTTGACCCTGTACTTCCTTGTTCACACGCCTACAGCTACCAGCCTGTTCAGCTGTGATATATTTGCAAGAACCACATCTGCATACAGGGAAGGTCAGCACTGGAGGACTGCACGCAAAGGACAAACTCAGGCACGTTCCCCGTTCAGGTCTTTCACCATCATGGTGATGCAGGGTGCAAGAGCCTCTTGTTAAAGCAAGGGCCTGTGCAGGGAGTCTGGGGAGTCTGTCCCATGCTCAGTGTCATACTCCCCCATTTGCTATTTGCCCATTTTTTTTTTTTACCTCCAGAGACTATCGGACCCTCGGTAACTTCCCTGGGATGGATCTGAGGCAGGTGCTTGTACAGGCATGCATACAGAGCACATCACTTCTTTAAAGTTCGTGGTGACCAGCTGGTGGGGATAACATCAAGCCTAGTTGTGCATTCCCCAACCCCCCAACTGCCAAAGCAGGCTGGATGTGTCACTGACCTTCCAGGGACAGGCTGCCCTGAGGGATGGGGAGAGCAGAGTCCCCTGCCTGCTCCTGCAGTGTCAGCTCTGCCTGGAGCTGCAGCACACCTCAGGGACATGAAATAGCCTGTTTTTCATGTAATACCCCTCCACGTATTACCTAATAGCACGGAGTTAAACCTGAGGTACAGCAGAAAGCGCCTGCTTCTCAGAACTACTTGGCAGCAGAGACACCATCACATCACTGTCGCACATTTTGGGTAGTTATTGACACTAGTGCAAAGCAATCATTACACTCTCTCAGATCTGCCTGCCTGCATTTTACACATAACTTCAGCTGCTTGTGACCACGTGGTCCATGCCACAGACAAACATGACATGTAGAAGAGCTAAGCCTGCTGAGCTGCTTGCACCCAGCCTCACAAGGTGCTGAAGCACAGGGCTCTAGCCTTAAAGGTCATTATCTTCACATTTTGGCCATTGGGACATTTAGAGAGACAGGCAGGCTTGTGTTAAGGCATAAAGTTCCCATGGTTTAAGGCATCACTGCCCAGTCAGATGCTGTCCCCATTCCTCTGACAGGGTTTGGCACCCCCAGTGTGAGAGTTGTTGGAGCAAACACACGTAACATTTTCCACCTCGAGGTGCTATGGAACAGGTTGGGATTAATCTGGGAATTGTGATCTTGCCCTAGCGAGGGAAGAACTGGCCTGGCCTTGTGGTGACGGTGCAGTTGCAGGCCGCCCTGCCCTTTCTCAGCAGTTGCCTACCGCAATTCAAAGGCCAGTGTGTTAACCTCAAGTGTCAGTTGTAGTTGGACACATTTATCATTTTCTATTTCTCAAAAAAACAGTTTACTTGAGGCACATAACTTGTGTGCAGATAAAATTAGCTCTCCCTGATCTGCATCTGAATACGACTTTTGCTGCTGTATCACTGTCTGACCATGGTAAGGTCTGATAAATCAAATTCCACATGCTTTTGCTTGATTAATGAGAAAACCAGGTGTGAGTTTTAAATGTGCTGGAAAACAGGTTTGAACTAAATTGACTTGAACCATGATGTTCAGTTTGCAAATGCATCAAACTGCTGTTTGCAAATAGGTGAGCTGGTGAACATCAGTCCATAGGAAAAGCTTACAGCTTTTAATACACGGTGAGCATTCCATATTTACTCATTTTCCAAATGCCTTATACTTCTTTGATGGAAGGCTAAGCAATTAGTGTGTATTGTGATAGGAAACCTGAAGGCCTGAATCCATAAACCCAAAAAATGAGAGAGAGATGCAAGCTTTGATTAGCATCCAAATGCTGCAGAGCCTGCACTAAAGTCTTCTGAAAAATCTATAAAATGCTTTTAGAGAAATGTAGCTCTACTGAGAAAGCAAAAGGCAACAAATATTGTATCCTGAGCATGAGATTTGAACACACATATTCCAGTTCAGCAGCATATTTTACATTCTAGATGACAGTATCCTCAAAAAAAAAAAAAACAAACCAAAACCGTTTGTTTTCACACGGGAACTTTTTAACCTTTTCTTGATGAAGACTTTAAGCCAGTCACAAGCTGCAGCTTCACTGGAATAAGCAAGAAATGAGGAATGCCAAGAGGAATGCCTCTGAAACCGGCAGAGAGCGATTTAGGGAGTAGAAGGTAAAGAATTGGTTAACATGAAATGGAGAAACACACATATAAACGGCTGTATTCATAATTACACTTCTGGTTTCACACAAAGTTATTTATGGTAAAAACTGCAGGATGTAACTCAACGCTACTGAATTCCTCTTTTCTCTTCTGCAACCAGTGAGTAAGAATGTAAAGAAATCACCCTCTGGGAACAATTTCAAATTAGCTTCATTGTTCCTCTGAGCTGTTAATTTAGAGTCCAGAATTGGAGTCTCTATAAATCTTCTATAGAAGTACCTAACTAATTTCTCTACAAGTTATAATTTGACAGAGTAAAACACCCGTTTCTCCAGCCTGAGTAAATGTCACTGCCAAGTCTTTTGGTGCCAAACTCTTTTATATCAATGCAAACCCAGTATTCAACCTATACTGGAAGTGTACTTGCCATCAGAAGTCCTATTAGAGCTGGTAACACATATTTTATCACCAAGACAGGCAATTCTAGATTCTTGGTTAATTTCTCAGATTCAGCATGAAGAATTGCAGTCAATCTCCTAAATGATTTAATTAAAAGTAATAATCAACTTTCTAAAACCTTCAAAGTAAAAAATTTAGTTGAATACAATGAGTAAATCGATCTAATCATAGTCTCCAGTCTTTTAGTCTGGTCTGCTTGATATGATAGCAGAAACTGTCAGGTACCATCAGCTCATGTCAAAATATTTTGCTACCTAACTTCCCATCATATTGTTTTCTTACATACTGACATCTACCATCGTTTATGGAAGTTAGATTTTCCTGTCATCACAGATTCTTATTTCTCCAAGCAAATCCAATCTATTCTGTTAAGGCAATTGCATGTTGCAACTTGCAGTTCTTTGCCAAGAACCTGTTCTTGTATTACCTCTTGTGAAACATACGCTGACAAACCGGTAAAATCCTCAGGGGATTTTAGGCACTGAGGTGGGTGGTCTAATTACCTACTAGGAAGAGGTTTTAGGATCTCCTAAAACTCCCTTCCCACGAGGCTCACTCGGAAGCTGGTGCTACCTTCTTTTCAGCTCAGCCATCCTCTGGCCAATGCAGTTTATCGCTTAGCTTTGAAGTCTGGAACTGCAATGGGAAGCCTGGAAGAATGAAACAGCATTATCAGACGCAGAAATGTGTAAAGGTATGGATGTAGGGCAGACAGCACAGATTCAGAAGACATGATATGCTGCTACATCCCAGTCCCAAATTGCATTGCTTGCTTGGGTGAAGCTGGCGAACCGTTCCCCGCCAAAGGCCTGTGCTCTGGCGGTGCCCCCTGCCAGCTCTGTGCTGCTCACTGCTCGGTGTGGGAGTATTGGCAGCTGCAGGCTGCTGAGGGAGGTGAGGAAGAATGATCATGAAAGGCTGGAGGCAACAAGGCATCAATGCCAAATCTACTTGGACATCAATGTTTCAAATGCTGTATGTGATTGTGGGCTTTTATGTGTGAACATATGACACCAAACACACTTATTTTACCGTCAGTTGCTATCTGTGTACAATTGATTTAAAGAAAGAGCTTCCATGAACTGTACAGTTCCAGGCCAAAGAGCACAAGAGAATTAGGCTCATTAATGCACTCATTCATGACTCAACCAGCAGTTATTGATTGCCATTGTTTTCCAGCAGTATACTGTGTCCTGGCAACAAAGCAGGAACTTGCTATCCTACTTTGTTAACAGGTTTGTCTACTGTGCATATCTGGGTGCACTTCTGCAGCAAGGGGGCCAGTCACATGGACGCTACCTCCTGGATTGTGTTGCAAAATAAAATATTAATGTAACTCCATGTTTACCAGTTTGGAGACATCAAGTACCAGCCACTGCAGGCTGTTTGCACTCTATTTTTAATCACGCTACAGAAAACATGCTGGCATAGCCAAGACCTCCAGTTGCGTAACAGTTGAGGGGACAACACATTGCTCAACTTCATTGAATTAAAAAATATAGATACTAAAACCATCAAGAATTGTTAAGAAGTTTGAGCGACCTAAGGAAAATCAAATACACTTCTCTTCAGGTTTTTAAAACATCCATGTGTAACCTGGAAACACGGAGCGAATTAAAACTGATACACTATGGGTGTGTGCATGGGGAAAAAAAAAAGTGGGCAAATTCCACTGCAATGAGTGACACTTGCTGCTCAAATTACTCAGTTTTCCTTCTTTCCAGTCCATTTAGTACGCATTGCTAACTGCTATGAAAACAGAAAAAGCTGTTTGCCTTCTGTAAACACCAAGGAACCTGGTATTTTCACCTCCAGAATAATTTAAGGGTTAGAGAACTGAACCAAACATGGCAATTTTTTTCCAGCTCCCCTTTTTATTACTATTTATTTAATCTTCAGTACGTTCAAGGGGCTGTAAATTGCTTTTGCCATTGCAGAGATGCTTAGCATTGTGTGTTCACTGGACTTTTCTTGGCTCTGTTAATGCAACACATAAGACTGTGGCAGGTTTCTAAAGGGCCAGTGACATTCCAGGTTGGTGGTGGGATTTTTTAAATCTATGTAAAATTGTTTTTAAAACCCTAGTGACAGGACAGTACATGGCTAAAGGGAGGAAGCTTGTGAAAGGACCAGCACGCTAACCTGTCCAACTAACTAGAACCACTGCTGAGTCATGAACCTACAAGTACAGCACCTCCCAATTAAATCCTCTATTTCTATAAAAAGCACTACATCAATGATAGCTACAGACTGGCTCTTAAACCCCAAACTATAAATGGAAAGGGATGGCTCAAAAGCAAACATCGTGTACTGTGGTGATCTTTCTAAAAGACTTCCTTGTAAAACTAGGAAAGTTTGACTAATCGTTGTGACTGTGACACAAAATAAGGTGCTATACACACCGCTTCTGAGGAAGAGCAGATCAGGCCATGTGTACCTCAGCCTCCTTCAGCAATGCCATTCCTGTGAAAGCCTGGCAGATTAGACTTCTGCACCAATTTTTCTTGTCCCTGATTAACAATCATGGATCTGCATCTCTCTACAAATGCTTTTATCTTAGGCTCTCTTAGCACAACAAACCCTGGATGCAGTGAACTTACTCTGACCCTTTGCCCAATTAATTATTATACTGCAACTTGGCCTGGTTCCATGGGAGTTAGGCAACCTCATGTCCTGCGAGCCCTGTGCTCTGCTCAGGTTTGCTCATCCTCAACGACCAATGGAAAAAGAAATAATAAATCTTCCCTCTGCCCTCTGCAGAGCTGCAACCCTACCCTCCCTGCCTGTCCCACAAGGTCAAAACTGCACTGATGGGCCCATCTGAGTGACAGGTGTCCTATGCGCATGCATGAAATTATCGTGGCTAGATAATAGTGAGCGTGTCCTCTCTAGCAGATCCTATGGGCCCCAAGCATGCCTCTTTTGAGACATCCCCTGCTGCAGCATAGTCATGGTCTTTTTTTTTCTTGATTTGCGGTCCAGTAGCTGTTTGGGAGTTGCTGCTGGATGATGGATGATGCCAGTGCTGTCAGGCATGCTGGCTCAGCGGAGAGGGGTTATGAGGCGAACGTGCAGGCCGCTGGGCCTGAGCGAAAACAGCTGTGCTCACGCTGAGGAAAAGAGCTCAGAGGCACCCCTGCGGGGAGCTCCTCCCTACTCCCAACCAGGCCTGCGCCGACCGGCCCAGCCTTACTTCCTTCCCCAGACAGGGGCCCGGCGGGGACGGCGGCTGAGGGGACGGCACCCCGCGCCCCCACACAACATGTCGGACAGACGCCCCGAAGGGGGCCTGCCACTCAGGCCGAGCGAGCCAATCAGCTTCGGCAGCTGCCCGTCGGGGCGGGATTTCCCGTTGAGTTCGCGTGCAGTCACGGCGCGGAGGGATACGGCCAGGGGGGCGTGGCGCGGCTCTGCCGAGAAGTGGCGCTGCAGGCGCCGGGAGTTTCCCGCTCGCCGCGTTCTGGGGTAGTTGCGACAGGCGAGCGGGTCGCGATGGGGTCTGCTGAGGCCGTGGTGGGGCTGCCGCCGTGTCCGGAGGCAGAGGCGGGTGTCGCCTGCGCAGCCGCTGGCCCCGTGCCCGTGCTGAGGCGATGACCGGAGGTCCAGCGTGGGGGGCCGCCTCGCCGTGCTCAGCGTGGGGACGGTGCGGGCACCCCCGTGTCGTCCTTCCCGAGTGTCCCGGCCCGCTCAGGAACCTTTTGCAGCCACCCCCTCGGGAAGAGGAACAGCCGGTGCCAGAGAGGGAGGGCAGCTGTGCTGCCGCGGCCAGGGCAACACACTGATAGATTTTCTTCCACGTAAGAAATGGTGAAGTTGAGCACTACGAAATCCTGGTGCCGTATTTGTGCAGTTTGCAGGGTGGTAACCAAACGGTCCATGTCTTGTCATAATAATTATTTTTAGGCAGCAGGTAACATTGCAGTGGAAACACTTCCGACAGTATCAGTATCCTGGGCCAATGAAAGAGGACTATTAGTAGCTCCGAGGTACTTTTTTATTGGAAATAAACACTGTATGTGGCACGCCTGTCATCCGAGATCAGTGGAGCTACCATACAGCTACCTACAGTACCTGTTTTAGGGGTTTTTTTTATTAATATCCCTTAATAAAATTAAATGGAAGGTTAACTATTTTGCTGGAGGTATGCTTCTAGTCTGGTAACAGCCCGCCTTCTGTCAGTATTGTACTACAGCCATCCTGGTTTATTTTATTACTCATTTTTTCTCCCGCATGTGATGCAGCGCAAGCACCAAAGGCCTACAGCAGCTCCTGCTCGCCTCCAGGGCACGAGCCGCTTCACCGATACAGTCCATGCAGTTCTCCTTCCCCTTGCTGCTGTGAAGCACACAGTGCAGTTACTTTTCAATTTAGTACCTTTCGGAGCGGATGTACAAAAACCCAACCAGTAACCCCAGCCGCCGCCCGGGGGCAGCTGCGGTGGAGCCGCCCCCTCCCCACGGGCGGGCCCACGCGTGCCCTCATTTCCTTCCCCGCTCGCCAAAGGGGATCCTCGCCTCAGGCGAGGCACGTTTGACCCGTGGCGGCCCGCGGGGACAGCCGCGCCGCCCCGCTATCTCCCGGCGAGCCCCGTCGGGGTGGCAGCGCCGGGAGGTGCCAGTGCCACCGCCACCGTAGGCACCGGGTGGGGCGGGCGGACTTTTTTTTCCCGGCGTGCCGTGCGCCGGCGCCGTTGTGTGCTGCGTCACAGCGCCAGCCGCGTTAGTCTGTGCGTGGCCGGCTCCGGGTGCGGACGGGCTTCGCCATCATGGCATCCGCCGCCACACACCCGGCTCCCCCCCCCGCCGCCGCCACCGCTAGTGTTGCTCCCCCGCCGGCTCCCGCCGCTCCGGGCATCCTTATCGGCGACCGGCTCTACTCGGAGGTGTCGCTCACCATCGACCACTCGCTCATCCCGGAGGAGCGCCTCTCGCCTACCCCCTCCATGCAGGACGGCCTAGACCTGCAGTGCGAGACCGACCTGCGCATCCTGGGCTGCGAGCTCATCCAGGCGGCCGGCATCCTCCTCCGCCTGCCGCAGGTGGGTGCGCGTCCCGGGGCGGCGGGGAGGGCGGTGGGGAGGGCGGGCGCCGCCATTGTGGCGCGGCGGGAAGGGCGGGCGAGGCGGCCGCGCGGGGGGTGGCGGCGCCAGCTGGTGCCTGACACAAAATGGCGGCGCCGGCGGCTGGGCCCGGTGACTGACTCCCGCTCCTTCCTCCTCCTCCCCGCTTTGCGTTCATAGGTGGCGATGGCGACGGGGCAGGTGCTGTTTCATCGGTTCTTCTATTCGAAGTCTTTCGTCAAGCACAGCTTCGAGGTGAGCGCGGCACGGCCCGGCGGGGAAGCCGGAGGGGGGAGACGGGCGGGGGAGTTGGAGGAGCGGAGCGGGCGCTGTTCTGGGGACCGGTGAATTTGGCTAGCCACACGCCAAACGGGACGCTCTCTTGGAGCGTTTAGGCCACGGTTTTTTTGCCCTTTTCTTGTGTGTAATTTTGGTCTTTATGAGATTAAAACCCATCTGCTTATAGAAACGGGTCTTCCTTTCAGATTGTTGCTATGGCCTGTATCAATCTCGCATCCAAAATTGAAGAGGCGCCTCGTCGTATAAGGGACGTGATCAACGTGTTTCATCATTTACGTCAGTTAAGAGCAAAAAGGTAAGACTAGCTTTGTTGTGAACACAAGCATCTCTTGTCACTAATGTACACTGCAGTTTTCAATTCACAGTATTTTTCCAGGCTAAGTTCAACGACCTAAAATTGAGAAGGGAGTGCTCGTTGGCTGCTGTGTAGGCAGTGCAGTTCAATGCTGACTTCTTCTACCAATAACTCTTTTTTTTTCACTTGGTAGACTCGTTGTCATTACTTACGTACTCACAAGTATTGGTTCTAGTTTGAGGTCCATGGTTGTAGTTTTAGGTCTGTTGCTAACTGATCTTTGGTGTCTTGTTCTTGAAAGGTTGTCTTAGGTGTGACTAGCCAGTTAGTGGGTTGCTGTATATTCTCCAGACTTTTAACCATGTTCAGTAGTCGTAATGCTTTGCTTTTCTTAGTACGTAGCTGTCCAGATGTGGTTATGGTGCCAATAAAGTATTGGTTAATAAAAGATGGCAGCTGAACTTTACCCAGTGACGATAGTGTTACCTTTTAGAAAAACCCGTTTTTGAAAGTGTCTGAGAGAGCGTGGTTTGGCCTACAGTGTTTGCTGCTTTAATGACACCGCTTCAACAAGGAATGTGTAATTGAGTCTTGGAAGCTGAAGGCATCTTTAATTGCAGAAAGCGAGACTTGTGTCTTTCACGGTACTGTGTGCTTGTGTTAGTGAAGTTGGAGTGTAAGCTTACCTGATCTGTGTGCAGATCTGGGTAACTGCTGAATTGTAGAGCTGTTTTCAGTTGTGAGTGCCTAATCCTGCTTTTTGTGTGTAAAGCGATGTATGTTTTCCTGTGTAAAGCAAATTAACTTGACATATTGGAACAAGGAATGGTTGAAGGGAAAGAATTTTATAAATTGCTATTAGATGCAAAATGCGTTTAAATCTGTCATGCAGCAGTGTTGGTCTGTGAGATTGGAGACGTCAGCTATGATGAAGTAGCTTTACTTATAGTGGCCAGTTGCTTAAAGTGTAAGGTAATCCATAGTTACAGAAAGGATTTTGGTTTTAGCTAGATTCTTAAATTGACACTTTCATTCCTCTATCACCAGGTTACAGCAGGAATTTAAAATTTAGTGTCATGTAACCTTTTATGAGGAGTGGAAATCCCTTAGGGAAATGAGCCGTTTGCTTCTGTTGCATCTAAAACTTCCACTTTTAATGATTTGTGCTCATGTTTTACCTGGTTTTAGATAAAAGAAGAATGATTTGGTGTTATACTTTGGAACTTAGCTTTGCTGGTTGGTTTGTCTGTTTGCTTTTTAAAAAGTTGATATCCCTGGTGGCCCCAAGAGAATTTTGTGAAGTTATGCTGGATGTTACTCAGCGGTATTGTTTCTTACTGCAGTTGTGATAAGGGAGTCTGGTTATTGGAATTATTGAAGCTGGTTCAGTGGTTCAGAATGTTTTGGCCTTCATCCAGGAAGTGAAGGTTAATTAATCATATGCAGTGCTTTTCTTTGCAATGAGAATATGAATTAGTTGTTTCTTTGTGCTGTGCGAAGGATCAGAGAAACTGAACTTAACCTGTGAACTTAAATCTTTCCAGCTAGCCTGTTCCAAATCAGAATGTCACTTGTGCATGTTACATGGTGTCTAAAATGCATCATGTCGAGAGAAATCGTGCACTCCTACCCATTATTTTCTGGAGAAATGGGTATTGTTGCTCTGAGGTTCTGAGTGAATCTGCATGAAAGTAATCTTAAAAATGCTGAAGTCTGAGATTCAGACTTGCCTTTTTTTTTTTTTTTTTTTTTAGCAAGCAGGATGTAAACGTTTTTCTGTACTTTTTACAAGATTACAGTTACATAATCTGTACACGTTATTAACTTCAACTCTTTTTTCCCTTGCAACCGACTATACAGCGACCAGCTACATTTACCAAAGCCTGGGTGATGTGGAGTGGTACATAAAGATGAAGCTGTCGTCATGGCAACAGTGAGTGAAGTATCGAAAATCCCCAAGGAGAAGCCAGTGCTCTGAGAATAGGTCACTGGAATCGGGGGACTAACAGGTTGGCCGCTGGTGAACCATTTGGAAGAACTCCTGTATCTTGTTATAAGCTTTTTTCTTTGCTGTCCAGGTTTTTAGAATACTAGCTTAATCTTCTTTCGGTTTTTTGTTTTGTTTTTTTATCTGATGCTAACACTTAGGCTCTAGTTAGTTTCTCACACACAACCCAGCACTGAAACAAGCAGTCGGGCTGCTATACTTTCTTTTTGCCTCTAGTCTAGTATTTCTGTTAACTGAAGCTCTTAACCTGCACATGAAGTTTGAGTAGTTTGAGTAGACTTGCTTGCTTTCTTGAACAGTTTTGGGTTCTTGGTTCCACTTTCTGGCTCTGTATAATTGCAGTTTGAATTCATAGTAAAATATGCCTTCACAAGGATACGGAAGTCTTGAATTGTAAAGCTTTTTATACAAATCATTATGTAAGCAGTCCCTTATATGTACGTGTTTGCAGATCTGGGAATTGCACTGGAATTTTCTTTTTGTAAGACCTGTAGTCAACTGAGTTAACTGCTAGGTGGTATTTCTAATACTGAGAAGTAAGAAAAATCTAAAAAAGTGTTTTGGACAAGCATACTTTCATTTGGATCTTTCACGAGCATATGTCATGTAGTACTGCATGTAAAAATGTTTGTGCATGGAGAAAAAAGCTCGTATTATGAAAATACTGGTTTTTAAAAAATTGTGTGCCGAAACCACTGTGTTCTGAGCGAAGTGCAACTATTGTTTAACATGTAGAATGTAGTTTGAAGTTGATTTTATTTATCTTAAATGTGCCTGAAAGCTGCAGAAAGTCCTTACGGGACTGGAACCAAATGTGACTCCTGTCATTGTGTTATCTCACAAATGTTGGTTTGAGATGCTCAGTCAGCTGTTCTTCTGTTGCAGCAAACAGGTTCATGCAGTTGTGTTGGAACTGGCCTGTATTAATAATACATACTACTTAGTGTTCCTCAAACTGTTCTATAAATCTGTGGTGCTTGTATTTACGATGTTGGACACAAATATAGAACTTAATTTCTTCTCTCTTATTTTGACTAGGGTAACAGAGATCTGGTCTTTAAAACGAGATGCTGTTGTTACACTGTACTTGTCAGAAGTACTTCTCGCATTTTGAACAAAACTACATGCAGGGCACTTTTCCTCCAAAGTATTAGACATTACAAAGGCATCAAATTTTAATATTACATCAAATGAAGATGTAGCTGTATCAATGTAGGTTTCATTTGTCAGGGGGATTTAAAAAAAAAAAGGATACTTGTAATTTATTTATTGTTACAAACACATTACAGCGTGTGTTAATCTTCTGGGTTGTTACGCAATCTCAAAATCCATATGAAGTTTTGCGACTCTGTGTTTGATTGACTTACCTGAACGGGCACTGTGTGCATTCTGTTCCTGAGTCTAAAGTCTTGCCTGGAGCTCTAGTGCTGATCTGTGAAAACAGATTCAAAGTAAGAATTTATAATACTAGTTGGCTATATAGGGCTTGAAGCTTATATTTTATATATAAGCTTATAAATTATTTTTCTCTTGTTTGCTACTTGGAACTAAAATGTTTGGACTGAAAACTTAAGTGCAGCAAATGGCAGTAGCACGAAGTTCCTCTTTTTTTCTTTCCTCAGTAGGAAATCTAAGAAATTTTCCAGAGGGAAATCTCTGAAGCTTCCAGCATCTAAATAATTGTGCATACCAACACTTTGGAGTTTGTGGCAAAAGTGCTAAACTGGTAAATCTTAATGCAGTGGGGAACTTGATTTCTGCTGGTAATAAGGTGCAGTAAGGTTTTCCACAGATTTTTATTTTGCATAAGTGGAAAAAAAGGCTGCATTTGTCTTTATTTCTTGAAATACAGTCTGGATAATCTGATGGTTTTCATGGCTTCCTTAGATCTGTAGATATCTCAAACTTTTATCATAAGTGACCAGAGTAACATGGAACTGCAGAGTAAAGCATGCTTCCAGGTGTCTGAATTCTGAGTTTCCTGTCCCTTTGCTGTTCAACATGTACAACCAAAGTATGAACTGTTTGTGCTGATCCTGTGGCCCTGTAGAAGGACAGTGGAAAGCTTGAAATGCAGTAAGGCTCACAGTCTTCCCTGTTGCACTTCAAGTTACCCTATTGTGTTTTCATAATACTGACTTTTTTACATAGCTTTGAGAATGCAAAGACGTGGATGATAGTAACTCTCCAGCAGGTTGTTGGGTGGTCCCATGCAGTCATGTTGTCCTGCTGTTGATTTTTTTCTTTTTGACTGGAAGTCATAGTTGCCTTAACTGTTTCATCCCAAGATTTTTCATCTCTCATGAAGTGTTCTGCTAACAAGATAAGCTGAGCCTGGACACCTAAACTCACTCTGGATGATGCCTTGCAGATCCTCTTAATGCCAGTGATCTATAGATAAAATTATATGAAGTAGTATTGGAGGAAATGTTATATAAAACCAGTATAGCTAGTTGAAATGGATTGAATGTGAGACAACTTCTTGGATTTGAAGAACTTCAGCTTGGTTCTTCCGGTCTCTGTGTTCAGACAGCCTTTATGTGCTGCAGCGTTCAGATAAAATCATAGCCTCTCTACCCAAGTAGTTACTTTACAGAAACTTAAAAAGATTTTTTCTTTTCCAGTGAATTTTGGGGGGACACCAGAACCAATCAAACGGAAGCCCACATTCTGTCTTGGTTATATTTAGAGCAGCTGAAATCACAAACTTTGTAAACTTGCCCTGATCAGTAACATTAACGCTTAATTAGAGAAGTTACATTTATGTAACGTGGAAAAGATGGCATTTTTTTAGGAGACCAAGGTAGTAAGACTTGCACTTAAATTGTAGGTCCTTCATAGCACCAGGAAGCTTCAGTGGTTCATCTCAGACCTCCTGGGAAGTGCTTCTCACCCTGTTGGGAAAAGCAGGGGGAGCTCACACTTCAAATGCATGGTTATACAATATGGTGCTTGCATTAGTGAAGTGGGTCACTTGTTGTATCCTTTAACCAAGGTAGTAATCATCCTTGTATGTGACTGCAGAAGTCTTCGCATAAATTCATTATTGAAGTTAGGAAGCCCCTCAGCTGGCCTTGTAATTGACCCCGGGGTCTTGAGTCTGGGGGTTTTGAGTGCGTTTTTTCTTCATCTGTGTTCTGTCAGGGAGGAGAAGTGTGATCCACTTGTGGAACTTGCGTGGAATCAAAAAGGACAAGTTAGTAGTGAAATTCTTTGTCTGATAAAATGGAACCTGTATTCTGAATCCACTTTGCATTGCTACTTTTGTTCTTTGAAGGTAATACAAGATAAATTGGTCACCAGTGCTTGGGGTACACTGGGTGTATGATGTGAACAAGCTGTTTTATTGGAGTGTAACTAGTTGCAAAAACATTCTGCTTTGGAAAGCATCTGGAGTCTCTGAGGCATACTGCAAACAGGGAAAAAGGTGATCTGTCTTTAGGTGGAAGTTTAAAATGCACGATATGGAATGTTGAAAGGTCAAGTCTAAGCACAGACAGAAAAGAGTATGAATGGAGTTTGCTTGTGCATAAAGTACACAGCAAGTTATCTTAGTTAAAATTTAAAAAATGCTCTGGAGAGTTCAGGTGTTGGATTTGGAAGGAATTAGGAATTGGTAGTGCTAGACTTGGGAATACTTCTCTGTGAAATGAGTTCTTGTTCTGCAGATGCAAGTAGCAGAAGTGGCACGATACCCGCTGATCAGTGGGTCAAGCATTCAGAATCACAGGCAGATGTGACACCACTGCAGAGGTTTAAGTCTTTGTTTTACTAGGCTTTTTGTATGTCACAGTAGCAGGGCTGCCTTTTGTTCTCTGAAGATCTGAATGATCTTGTCTTCCAATGCATGGGGAAACTGCAGTTCATAAAGCACAAGCTTGCTACTTTTGTATCAGTCAGAAAACCTTCTAGCCTGCTTTTGCTTTGAAGGCCTACCTAGCAAAGGCAGTTGTCTCATGTTTCGACCCCCACGTCTGTCATGAAGTGTAAAGGTTTCTTTGAGGTCTTTGCTGTAAAGGTGATTTTCATTCCAGCAGCTGGGCCAGCATAGTCTGCATACACAGTAGCAAAAAATTACTTTTTTTCTTAGCCATCTAATCTGTAGCTGGTCAAAAGCAGAAACTAAACTAGTTTATCTAAACTTGGACAGCACAAGATTAATGCTTAAACTTGCTTGCAGGAGTTGAAAAACGGTTTCTGTTGCCATTAGTTGGTTGGAAGGGAAAACAGAGATGCCACTGTTTTTGGATATGCAAAACAGTTTTGATTTTATTTCTTGCAAACTATAGGACTCCAAGCCCCCTGATACTTGATCAGAACTACATAAACACCAAAAATCAAGTAATCAAAGCAGAAAGGAGGGTACTGAAGGAGTTGGGATTTTGTGTTCATGTCAAGCATCCACATAAGGTGAGTTATCAAAAATAATATAATTGTAAATTCTATTCTACCTTGATGGCAGCATTGTGAGCTGTTGAACGAGAAACGCAGGTGTTAAAATGACCTGGTTATTTCTTCTCTTTATTCCTTAGTAGTTATAATGAATGCTTTTGGCAGAGTGCTTGGGCAAATAGTCATATTAACTTCGTTAGAAATTGCTTCCTTGGGAAGTGTTAAAGGTGACTTTTTGAAAAGCATAGAAAAGTAGTAAAATACAGAATTGTCTGAATATGACTGGATGATGCATGAGCTTACAGTGTATGTATGCTTGGAAAGGAGGCATTTGTTTTGGCATACTGCTTGATTATACTGTTGCTTTATATGTTAAAACTGAGTTGTGGTTTTCTTTTTCTTCCCCCTCCCCCCCTTATTCCTCAGATCATTGTTATGTATTTACAAGTCTTAGAATGTGAACGTAATCAAACCCTGGTACAGACAGCCTGGTAAGTTGTAACTTTCCATTCTTTTCCTAGCCAGGAAAATAGTAGCAGAAATAACAAGCCTGACGATCCATATGCAAAGCAATGAGATGTAAGTTATTACACAAATACATGCTTTTAAAATACTTTAGTGCTTGTTTCTGCTTACTATTTTCATGGCTTGATTCCAACATAGTAGTGGAGAACTCAATTTAACTTTGTTCTTTTTTCTACTCTTTAATTAAAGGGTAGTCCATGATGGTAAGTCATAGAGCTCTGCCCTCTGCACCTCAGCCCATGACCTGGGGATGGCCTGTTTGGCTGCCCTTCTCTCCAGCCAACCCAGTGCAAGCTCTCATCCGAGATTCACTGAAGTGGTCCATATCCATCGGGCAGCATCTTCTAGTTCTGTCTGGGTGTCAAAAGGATTTGTATATTTGTTTTTAGAAGTAACTGTTAAAAAATGTTTCTAAATGTATTTGTTGCCTAGCTACTGTATACTGTAGTGTATTTAAAGGACACATGGGGTAGATTTTCTGCCAACACTTACTTAGTTGACGTAGCATTTGGCTAAACTTGAGTTTTTTTTAAAAAAAAAAAAGTAAATTACAGTGCATGCAGCATGTTCACTTAGAAGCCATACTGGGCATGGTTTTCTGTAGAGTCAATACTTACTGACTGCTGTTCATTTCTTTCCTGTAGCACAGTAACATAGAAATCGATGGAGGTCTCTGCTGTTTTTATGTATCTCTTGGCATGTGTTGCTTGGTAGTGCCACCGTGGTGGAAGAACAGTAGCTTAGTGAAGTGGGAGACCCATTACTAACTTGCAGGTCTTTTTCCAACACTCAGTGAGCAAATTGGATGCTTCTTTCTCTGGATGAAGTTAATGTGGCTCGAGACACTCATAAGATTCAAATGCAATGTTTTATGAACTTTATAGGTTGCATCTAGCCTCTGGAAAATGGTAGGTTAAAAATGTACCGTGCTTTCATACTTGCATTTGAGTTTTAAGCATATTGGGTTTTAAATATGAGAATGTTTATGTTTAAAGCGAACAGCTGGACAGATGAAAAGTACTTGTTAGATTTTTAACTCAGTGGACACTTCACAGTATAACTTAACATACCTACCTAAGGAAGTAGCCATTACATACGATTACTTGCATTGGGGTTTCAAAACAATGGCAATGGTGCAAACTTTGTTACAGAAGTAACAATATAGACATCAAATACAATAATTTGAAAGAAACCAAGTGTTCAATATAATAACAGAAAAAAAAATAAAGTCAATTGAGTCTCCAGTATTGCTACCCTCTAAATAAAAATACGTAAACTGGAGATCCAGCCTTTCATAATTGTTTGGGTTTTTCTTGTTGTTTGTTTTTTTTTTTAGGAATTACATGAATGACAGCCTTCGAACAAATGTGTTTGTTCGCTTTCAGCCAGAGACTATAGCATGTGCTTGCATTTATCTTGCTGCTAGGGCTCTGCAGGTGGGTATTCATCTATCTTTAGCATTGCCTTTTATTGCTAGTAATTTGGTTTCAAGAAAACTAAAAAATTTTAAACAAATGCTTGGTCTGTAATCTCTGTCATTAAGCTTTTGGTTGTTCTATTTTCAGATTCCACTACCTACCCGTCCTCACTGGTTCTTGCTCTTTGGTACCACAGAAGAGGAGATCCAGGAGATATGCTTAACAACTCTTAAGCTTTATACCAGAAAAAAGGTAACTTTGAGATGTTCATTCTTCCTGTTCATTTTCCAGTGCAGCTTGAGCTGTCTCGGTTGTCTAAGATTAGGGGTCCTCAAACTTTTTAACCAGGGAGCCGGTGCGTAGATGAAGTGGCAGGCAGTCATCTGTGGCTGCCTGATTTCCCCCCCTGCCCCAAACCCTGGCGGGGGGGTTCAGTAAATACGGGGGGCCGGATTGAGGACCCTGGGGGACTGTATCCAGCCCGCGGGCCGTAGTTTGAGGACCCCTGGTCTAAGATATTTGGGGACACCTCATACAGATCTGCTAATTGGAAAGCCTCTGCTTTGTGGTCCTCTGAGGGGCGTGTGAGAAGAACTTACAGAAGTTAGTCACATTATGGGACAGATGATTAAAAGATAATTGAATATCTTTCAGAAATGAGATGGAAGTATGAATTGCATTAGTTCAGATTCTTACCACATTGTTACTTTAACAGCCCAATTATGAATTCCTGGATAAAGAAGTAGAAAAGAGGAAAATGGCACTACAGGAAGCTAAACTGAAGGCAAAAGGTTTAAATCCAGATGGAACTCCAGCACTTTCAGCATTGGGTGGCTTTTCTCCTGCATCCAAACCATGTAAGTTTTTCTGAACAGAAACTTGCATAATACTTTTTGATGAGTCTTCTAAATCTGTGTCCCAAGGTGTTAAGAAAAAGCAGTGTGCTTCTTGAGCTTCTAGACAATGTAGGCTTTCTCACAGAACTAAGAAGCAAGAGAAATCTTTTCTTTTTTTAAAACAAATTTCTCAAACCAGTTCCAGTACCTTGAAATGGCAGATTAGAGGGGGAAGGGATGCTTTACTCCGTACCTCCACAGGTGGAAGAGTGAGATATTAATAATACACACCCGTAAGATAATGGTGTTACAAAAATGTCCAGACCCAGGAGTTTGTCTATTGCTGTGTTGTGAAGAGAGAGTCTCAGGATTTAATCTGGAAGGGTGATGTAGCAATAGTAGCCTTCGTGGTTCCTTTTGCAGCAGGTATCTCTGAAAATTGCTTTCTCTGCCTTTTTTTTTTTTTTTTTTAATGTACATGTCAGCTGTTAAAGTGCCGTGAAGGAAGACAGCTTATAGTCAGGAAATGGAGAAGGCAAAGTCACAGTGCTGGCTTGGCATTAGCGTGAATAAGTTGTGATGCATATCGTGAACTGGCCAGTAAATCCATCTGGACTCTACACTCTGATGGCTATTGAGTGAGGAAGCTGCGCTGTAAGTCCTGATGCAGCACCTCTGCCTTACTGTCGGCAGGCCAGATACAAATGCGTCATTCTTGCGTAGTAGCCCTTCCCTGAAAAGGTGAATCAATCTCTGGGCTACATCAGCTGTCTGTAGAGACAGATTGAATTCTAAACTAAGTAAGGTTTTTTTTGTTAACTCGTATTTGTACCATTAATATAAAAATGAAATCTAGTTCTCCTGTTCAGTCATTATTCTCTATAGTATTGGAAATTAACTGTCAGGGTAACAGTTGAAGTCACATATTTTGTGGGCCATAAGGGCAGCTTTTATTTTGTACTACTTGGGCTCCAGTGGACAAAATCTCTAACCAGCAGCTTGGCTTGCAGGTAAATAGTGGTGTTCTCTGCCCTCCCTGCCAGCAGCTGGCTTTAAACTGTGTATCTCCCCACGAGCATCTCATTGCAGTGTTCTCTTGTAGATGGAAAGATGGGATGAAATAGTAGCTATTGAGTTCATATTTGTATTTTGTGCAAACACCGGCAAAGGTGTGTAAAGGATAAAATATGTTTAAGAAAGTCTGTGGATAAAATACCTAATTTTGAATTTAAATTCAATTCTTAGCTTCCCCAAGAGAAGTAAAAACTGAAGAGAAGACTCCAGTCTCTGTGAATACCAAAACCATTAAAAAAGAGCCAGAAGAGAGGCAGCAAGCTTCAAAGAGCCCTTACAATGGGTAGGTAAAAGTCTTCCTGATGAAGAGGATACTTCTGTAAAGATGGTTTCTTCAACTGAAGTACAGTCTACTTCTGAGCTAGTTCGTGGAAGTAGCAAGCGCCTCAGGTATGTAACTTTTTTCATTTATTTTTTTTCCCCCAAAGCATGAGAAAAGAAAGCAAGAGAAGTAGAAGCAGCAGAAGTGCTAGTCGATCTAGGTCAAGAACAAAGTCAAGGTCTCGATCACATACTCCTAGGCGGCAGTAAGTAGTGGATTTTGTGTTGGGTGGGGTGGGGTTGTGGGGCAGGGGCAGGGGTTTTTGCGGGATTTTCTTTTTCATCCTACTTAGTTCTCCGGGATATTTCAGTAGGGCTTTTCACTTTGAATAAGTAGGGTTGCTGCAAGTAGCCTGTAGGTGCTTAGTACAGGCTTTTAACTGCTGGCCAGGAAAAGTGTGAGACTTGGGTCTGGCTGTAGGCTCTCGGTTCCTGACATGAAGCAGTTCTGTTGGTAACCATGCCGTTAACGGTTGAAGCTGTAAAAGCTTTGCTGTAAAATGGAAGCTTAAGACTATCCTAACAGCATGTGTAGGCGATGAGTCTGTGATGGAAGGAGTGTAAGGTAGTCTTAGCCTGTGTGATGATGTTCCCCGGGAATCCATTGTAAATGG
The DNA here is from genome assembly GCF_023638135.1 of Falco biarmicus. Classification (NCBI taxonomy): domain Eukaryota; kingdom Metazoa; phylum Chordata; class Aves; order Falconiformes; family Falconidae; genus Falco; species Falco biarmicus. The sequence goes on along the minus strand of NC_079300.1, from coordinate 2,029,174 downwards.
GCGCAGTCTCTTGGGACTCGGTCCGCTGGGAAGGGGCGAGAAGTGCCATAGGGGCCAGGTACACTGTCGCAGCTTGCTTCCGAAGGCGTGCGAGGATGTATCTTCAGTCAGTGTTGCATGGTGCTCTGCCTGGCTCTTCAGTACTCTGCCTCTCTTCTGTGACTGGGGAAGAGGGGGAGCTGTGCAGGGTGATGTGCTGATAGCTGCTGGCTTTACGTATCTATCTATCTATCTATATCTTTTTAAAGAATCTTCAGGCTGACATCCAAGTTGGAGACTGCCAGCTTGGATCTCAGTCAAGTGTTTCCCTAAGTGTTGCAGACTTGGGCTGATCACTGAAGGAAAAAAGGCAATAACCAGTTTGCAATCTGGTGTTGAGGGGAAGATGAAACAATTACAAGAAGCACTACATTCTGGGTTTGGTTTGGGCTTTTTGTTTTCAAAGGAAGTCAACTCAAAGGCATGTTCGGGGGGGAGGGGGGGTCACTCATTCATCAGCTCTCCCTGTGGAATAGTCTCTGACTTCTTCCTTCTTCCAGTAACTTGGAAATTCCTAAACGTTGATTGGGGTTTTTTTTCTTCCATGTGGAAGACTTGCTTTAACTTTTAGTGCTTTTCTGTAAGCTACAACAATAGGCGGAGCCTGTCTGGGACATACAGCTCAAGGTCAAGAAGCAGGTCCCGCAGCCACAGTGGCAGCCCTCGCCGACACCACAATCATGGCTCGCCACACCTGAAGACCAAGCATAGCAAGGAAGACCTGAAGAGTGCAAATAGACATGGTCACAAGAGGAAAAAATCACGTTCACGTTCTCAGAGCAAATCCAGGGATCATTCTGATGCTGCCAAGAAGCACAGGCACGAGCGGGGACACCACAGAGACCGGCGCGAGAGATCCCGCTCCTTCGAGAGATCTCACAAAGGCAAACACCACGGCAGCAGCCGGTCAGGACACAGCAGGCACAGGCGCTGAGACTTCGCTCCTGCACCAGATTCTAGTTCAGTCTGTATATAATAAAGGGACTCTATTTGCAAAGAAAGGAACTGAATAGGATTTGATTAATTTAAACCCAATATCTGATTTTTTTCTAAAACATGTAGAAGACTTTTCTTTTGGGAAAGAAACTGTTACCAATTTTTGCACATAATACCTTAGCAGTATCGGATTGGTGGAAAACAGCGATAAGGCTATATTGTATGTATTAGAGTTGTGTATTGTTTATTGATATGAGAACTGGAGAGTGAGTTTCTGTAAAAAGGCAAAATGTACCTTATTTTTATACAAGTCAATTGCAGACACTTATATTTAAGTATAGTTATTTGTTTAAACAATGGTGGATACTTTCTTACACTGGTTTTAGTCTGCATGTGTTAAAAGATTTTTACAAGAAATAAAATATAAAGCTTTTTTTTAACTGCCTGTTGCATGTCAAATGTATTGGAACTAAACTGGATTTTCTTAAATGCTGTTGCTGTGACCAGTGGATGCAGATAGGACACTGGGGACGGTGATGTGCTGCTCATGTGAACACAGGACTCGGTCTGTGCCCTTCCTAGGGGAGGCAGGTCTGCCCCGACACCCGTGCAGCGCTGGGACCTCTGAAGCGTAGTGGGGGAACCTGTGATAGCTGCCTGGCACAAGCCACAGGTAGGCTACTGGTGGGGGCTACTCATGGCCCGGCTTGCCTCCTGGCTGCCCCCGGGGAGACGGGGATCCCTTCCCAGCCCACCTCTGGCAGAAGCAGGTGAGTTGCTGTCACCTGCTGTTTGGCTTGGTTGTGCTGGAAGTGCAAAGTAGGCAAGTAGTGTCCCTGGGGGATCGCGTTGGGGAATTCTTATTTCCCTCCTGTTCCCGCTGGTGGGGTGAGGCAGTAGAAAGAACGATCCTGTTGGTGGTGGGGCTTGGGGAAACGGGCTGAAATGGATTGTGTGTGCCCCAGTGCAGAGCGGAGCGCTTGCTGCGGGGGATCCGAGCGCCTGGCCGTGGTTGCAGGAAAAGGAGAGGTGAAATAGATGTGTGAGGGGCTGGGTTTGCTCTCCAGGTGCTGCTCGGGGGGGTGGGGGTGGTGGTGGTGGTGTGTTAAGAAAACCTGAAACCTGAAGGCATGAGGTGTTTGCGCTCCTCGGCAGGCTTTATTTGCTAACCGGGAGTCCCTTCAGGGGTGAAGCCACTAATGCAGCACAAAAAGACCTTTGCTCTCCCCACAAAAAGATCTCTGCTCTCCCAAAACGCTTCTCACAGTTTAACTGCTCCGGCTGAGGGGGGCTTGGCAGAGGGCAGAGCGTGGGAGCAGCCTGAAATGGGTCTGGTGTCCTGCACGGCTGCGTGTTCTGCAGCCCTCCGAGAGGAAGGAGGAAAAGGGGGTTGAGCAGAAGCTTGGCTGGAGCTGGCATGTGCCCATGGGCGGCTGCGAGCATCCAGCCAGCCCGTCCGCCGCTATTTTCTAGAAACAAAGTGTTTTGAGAAGAGGGAAAAGATAAATGGCTTCCTCACCTCTGTGGGTTGTTTTAATCTGCAGTGACTGTATTTCATGAGTTTGTTGCTTTTAGGAGAAACTGATTGTTGCTATGGAAATTGAAGCAGCTCTTTTCCCGGCTATGCGTATTTAGGTAGTGCAGGGCAGTGATAAAAACCCAGTGCTGGAGTAGCAGCACAATTGGCTCGGGCTCTGCTGAAGGTCAGTTTGTGCACTGAAGTGAGACACGGGGGCTCAGCTTCTCTGTGCGTGTTTATGCGTGAGCACTAATTACCCTCCTGTGCTTCCAGTGCCCCTCGCTCCAGAGCCGATGAGCAGAAGTTAACTTCCATGCGAAGTGTGAACATCTGGAGACACTGAGCATCTAGACACCATCTGGCGCAGATCACTTCAGCAGTGCTTGCAGTCAGCCGGCAAGGAGGTGTGTGTTTGTTCTTCCCTGGGGAACAAGGAGGTCCCCAGCCAGCGGGGCACCCTTACCCCACCACGTCTGCCACTGGCGTGCTGGAACACAGGTTTGGTTGCTGGAACACAAGAAGATCTTGGTCAAAGCCCAGGTTTGTTGGGTCGGTGCTGCGAGCAGGAGCTGTGCTGGGCTCTGAGTGACATTGCACGTGCCGGAGCGAGCTGCTTTGCTGCCGGGGTCCCCTTGGCGGTGCTGGGGGGGTCTTCAGGGAGCAGGTGGAGCAGCCTGAACGGCTGCAGCCCTGTCAGTGTCCCATTACTTGGAGGACTTGTAAAAGCCTCTGGGGTGAGCAACAGTTTCAACAGGCCAACACCTGGCGGTGCGGTTACAGCCGGTGGCCCAGGAGCCAGCAGCACACGCAGCTGGGGCTGCCGAGCCGGCCCAGCCAGTGGGCACAGCCGGGACCCCGCAGGAGTGGACTGTCCTGGCCACGGCTGGACTGTGCATGAGCGAAGGTTCCGCTCTTTTGCCTCATCCCCTGCCACGTGGCGAATTCCTCCATCTCTCTGGTTTACAGGGAGAAAGCCGCTCCCCCAAACTTACTGTACTGTTGGTTGCAGGAGGGGCAAAAGCAGTGGCACAGTGAAAACACCAGCTTGCCCGCAGCAGTATGGGGTGCAGGGGCACAGGTCGTGCTGGGAGGCAATGTGAGAGCTGAGGAACTCGGGGACATGCCAGGAATGGATGGGCATCAGGAACCTGGCTCTGCTGTGTCACGCTTCAGCATCATAACCATCAGCAATACCATGAAGCATCAGCCAAAGCCTATTTTAAGAGAGGTACTGCATTATTTTTACATCTAGACTTCATATACCTCTCCTAAGGACACTTCAAAGTCTTATGTGTTCATTAGATCACAAAAATTAATCATTTCAGAGGGCTGTTTGACCTTTAAGCATCTCTATTGACCTCCAGGAGTCACTTGAGGCTGACTTGAGGCTACATCGACATAGTAGCTGAGCAGTGTTTTTCTTCAATGCTTGTTATTTTTAAATTCTTCTATGTCTTCCATGCACATGAGTCACTAATGGAACCCTTCATCAGCTGAAACTTATCTCTGAAGGGTGCGGTGGCTTTGGTGACCCACCCATGCTAACCAGAAGTGCATGAGGCAGCTCTGGACCCCGGCAGCCGCTGGAAACCAGCCGGACGCATTTGAGAAGCAAGCTGGGGTTTTGAGTGCCCTGCACGGGTTTGTTTCTGACTGAGCTCCTTGTCATCCCTACAGGCCTTATTCTGCGCAGCGGTACGTGACACCGTGTTTAAAACATTTACTCTTCAGAGTGGAAATGCTTTTATGGTAAAAAACAGACTCAGTGTTGCCCTGCTGCCATGCTGTTTCTAACCGAAACCCCACATGCCACCCGTTTCCCTCTGCCCCATCCCTTCAGATTTGATTTACCCTGCTTTTTCTCTCACCAGCCTTGTCGGAAGTACCAGGATGCCAAAGAAACCAGTGATGCAGCGTGCAGATGAAGTGCAGAAGGTATTTTGGTCCTTCCTTTCCACCTTACCGGGCTGTTCCGCTATAGCTGTCTCCAGGGCACAGTGTGCTGCTGCTGCCATCACAGCAGGCAGGCAGGTGGCTTGGTCTGTGCCATCAAACCCAGATGGCCACAAGCAGTCATGCTGTTAAAATGTTTTGACTGATTTTTCAACAAAATGATGCAAATATTTCAATTCAAACTGTTGTGACCATCCTTTGCTTTCAGCTTTGTTACAGATGTTGGAAGGATGTATGTGGACCAAAAGCTTTGGATGGTTCGGGAAGAAAAAAAATAGTGAACAATCTAAGAACATTCTTGATGGAGAGTGGACCAACGAGTACTCCCCTCAAAAAAACACAGGTGAGTGGCAGTGGGTGCAGCAGAGCGTGCCTTGCGCGCTGCTGTTAATGACAGCAATAAGGGTCCCTTTTCCAGGAAATCCTTCCCCCATCGCTGCCTCTGCCAGGAAGTGCTTGTGAAATCCATCACGTCACACCAGCCCCACCTGTGAGCCGCCCAGCCTGCAGCTCTCCTGCCTGTGCTCCTTGGTGCCTCCCGCAGAGCACAAGGTTGTTGCTTGCAGCTCTCTGGGCAGCAGCGCTCGGAGCACTGGCAATTACAGCCCCACTTAGGAAAAAACACTTCTGTAAAGGAAACAGCTTTCCATTCCGATCTCCTGCCTGGCCACAGCCCAGCAGGGCATTTTGCAAAAAAAAAAAAAAAAAAAAAAAAAAAGTTAAAATTAGTAAAGCTGGCCTGAAAAATAATGTCTTTATATTCCAGTGGAAGGAAAAAAAAAATGGCAAAAATTACCATTTTTGTCCCGGGACAGAATCCCTCTTCACAGGTTTGCTGGAGGGGACAAGGGACTCCCGCGCACACCCTGCAGCCATACTCCGGCTGGCCCCGGTTCCCTAAAGCAGCCCCCCCGGCCCAGCTGGGCCCCCCGGGGTGCTGTGCACCCACCGGCTCCGAAGGCTGCTGCCAGCGGCTCCCGCTGCCGTTCTGGGTTTTATTCTGTAGGTGGAAGTATTGCGAAGCGGACCCGGTGTCCCCGGCGTGCACACACGCACGCACACCCACCCGGGCACACGGCCGGCGCCGAGAGCACCCAAGGGACCAGAAGCAAAGGGGGGCTGGCAGGCGATGCGGGCAGAGCAGCCCCACCCGTCGGGGTCAGATGCCCTGATGAGCACCCGACTTGACTCTGCTGGGAGCAGCGGAGCTACTGATGAGTGGGCAGCTTTGAGGGAGGGCATCAACCACCCAGCGTGAGATACCAACCAGGTTAAAATCTGTGAAATCGCCTGCATGCAGGTGTGCAGCAGCAGCGCGGACCAGCTTGGCCTGCCCCTGGAAGGGCGATTGCAGCCACAGCCCTGGAGTCACTAAGTTAAAATCGGGTTTATGTGCCGCAGCCTGAACTCGTTCAGGCTGCTGTGCGTGAGAAAACCTCCACGTGAAGCCAACAAACATCGACTTAGTTGCGCTGGTGGACATCTCAGGTAAATATATAACTATCAGTGGTTTGAAGCAGGAGGTGCTGGATTTAGGTTGCTTTGAGCCATGCTGGTTTAGAAGCTGTCCCAGGTTTGCAGGAGAGGAGAGACAGAAAAGTGCTCCGAGGTGTCCCAGTATCTCAGGGCCTGGCTCAGCTGTGGTTTGTCTGAGCATTAAAAGGTTTGTTGTCTCCAAAGGGGTGGCACACACATCTTGCTGCCCCACAAGTTCCCCTAATGAGCACTCAGTTCAGCTAATTGAAAATTCAGATCCCACCTTAAGCCCAGTCTGGCACTTGCCCCCTGCTCCCCGGGGCCGTGCGGGTGTCCCTCTGCAGGGGGGTGTGCTACTGAGGATAGAAGAGTTTCAGAAACTCTAGCAGAGAGCTAATCTGTTTCCAAAAACTATAAATATGCTGACAGCATCGCCTTTGAGTAATGGGGGAAGCAAGGGGTGGGCACAGTGTCCTCCCTGTGACATTTGTCCCTACTCAGCCAGCACAGAGCTGGCTGGATGTGGCCACAAGCCATGCTCCCCCTGAATGCTAGATGAGAACAGAGTCTAATTTACGTTTGCCCTTATGCAACAGCAACCTGTCTGTATTCCAAAAGTGTCTGGATTTCATTTGGTGCGTGTCGCAGAGTGCGGTTCCTCTTGGAAGCACGCACAGGCAGCGGATGAACTCATGGGAACTGCAGTCACGCTGCTGTGGGAGCAGGCACCCCCCGAGGGAAGGGATTTCAGACTGGCTGCACCAAACGCCTCTGGTAAGAAGAGAGCCAGGGCTAAGTGCCTGCTCCTGCTCCTCCAGGCACCTCAGGGCTGCTCAGAGCCTCCCGGAGCCTCTCACCCATGGACAGGGCTGCACAAGGGGGGCTGTGCGTGCCTGTGCTCCACACGCTCCCTCTGTTTGACAATAATCAACTTGCCATCAAGTTTCAATTTTAAATCACACCGCAAACATCGCTGCTTCATTCAGGCATCCTCCAAAAAAATCACATTGCAAACGCAGGCACATGCGCAGCCATCCCCGAGGCTGACGGAGCCCCTGCAGTCCGCATCAATTACTGTACAAACACAGAGCGAGCGGTACAATGAGAGGCTATGTGTGAGATCTGATTAATGTATTAGTATCAAATTTCAGAGGAAAACATGGATTATTTAAGCCAAGACATGTCCCATTGCTGTGCTCAGCTTGCCCATAACTGGGGGCTCCAGCCTGCCTGCAGCTCAAGTGTACTGTGCATACAGCTCCATGCCAAAATTTTGCCCACCGCACACCCAGGTGACTCTGGGGGTCCAGGGATTTGGGGGGACAGGGGCATAAGCTGATAGCAATGGAGTGTGGCAGAGCACAAGGAGCAAGTCCTTTTGCCTTGATGTTAGAAAAAGAACTGTTATGTTTGCTCTTCGCTTGGGTACCTGTGAAAGCAAAATCCATCTGCAGGAGTGCAGATAACTGGTGAGCAAGGCAAACGGCTAATTGGAAGGCAAAATTCATACTCATTTTAACTGTGGGCAACCTGTGAAGACTCTGCCTGCCCTATAGACTGCACCTGGCTGTAAGCCCACCTCTTTTTATAATTTGGTAGGAAAAAAACCATACAACTGCGATTTGAGCCTTTTTCCCCAAGGTCAAAATTGTTCACTTAGCCAGCTAACTGTTCTGGCTTGGAGGGAGCCACATAACCCGAGGGTACGGGGACAGCAGTGTGGCGGGATGCCGACCTGCGCATCCTTCCTCAAATGGCAGCACAAGATGGCTCTGAAGTGCTGTAAGCAAGCATCGATCAAAGAAATTATGTTTACCCACCGGCTATTGCACTGTCGCTGTGTAAATATCATCAGGGATGGACCGAGGAAGAATTATTAGACTGATAACCACTGTTCCCATCTGAGAGCAGTGATATCCAGGTGAAAAACAGTTGTGAAGAATAATGAAGTGCTCCTGTCTCTTGTGCGGGTTTGTGGTTTTACAAATCCCGTTACTAAAGGGCTTCTCTGCCACAGCAAGCGCCGTGCGAGTGGACCAGCGGCTGCACCATTTGCCCAAGCTGAAGGTCGCGGAGGTCCCGGGCAGCCAAATGGCATGTGTGCTCCTGTGCTGGTGAGGAATCAAGAGAGGAAATAATAGCAAAATGATCTTAATCCAAGTGGACCTAGTTAAGGGCTCACAAAAATTCAAATACATCCCTTCAGTGAAGTGACACAGGTTTCGAAAATACCTGTGTGACTTGGGATCCTCAGGTTTGTGTTCATTTAACCAGGAGTTAGGTACCCAAGTCCCTTTCACAGTCACTTCTTGTGTTCCACTTTAAAGTGATTTAAAGGCTGAGAAGCTGCAGTTTCTTTCAAAGCCTGTAGGTTTTTGTATGCCACAATACCTCGGGGAAAAAAGAAAACCTTTAAGCATCCTACAGCAACTGGCGATGTTTCAAAATTTGCCCACGCACTGAGAAGACACCTGGCCCGACAGCACGTGTAAGGCTGACAGGTAACTAAGGGACAACAGACCAGAGGGGAGAGGACTAGAGCTACCACAGGTGTCCCTTTCCAGAGAATAAGATAGGTGCAGTTCGGGCAAAAAGCATCCTCCTGCCCCGCTCTGCTTCCCGGGGGGGCTGAGCCCTGCACGAGCCCGGCCCCAAGCCAGCACTCTCGGTATTTCATATTTTCATCCACAATGATTTTATAAAGCAGTCGGACGCTAAAGAATTCTAGCACGGTAGTTTGCCATCAAGGAAACCGCAAGCAACAAACAAAGATGTTATCTCTAACATATGGTTCTTATTTGAGGAAATATGTCTGGTTACATTAATTGACACAATATGGCTCGAGGCTGTTTTGTGTTTTATAACTACTCGTGGGTTCCCTTAGCAACAGCAAAGCCCACGACATGGATCCAGAGCCAAAAACACAAGAGCAGGACCCACCACCCTTCCCCTCCGCCCCGTCTGTGTCCTCAGCAGCCAAGCACCGGTGCTGCCCGCAGACGCCAGCAGGCACTGACCTCGCAGCGGCCGCCTCTGCTTCAGCCCCCGCCTACAGGATGCTGCGCAGCCCTCGGGCACGCTCAGGTACAGGCAGTATGAGCGGGCAAGGTCCTGTCTTCAAGAGACTTTAGGAAGCTGCTGGGTTTTTGAAAGATTGGCAAAAAAAAAGGGTTGGGTACCCAAAGGCAGCCAGGCAACTGGAGGGAGGAGCTGCTCCCAGCCGGGCACCAGCTCCTCAAGCCCTTCCCAAATGCCAGCGCCGGGCACTTCTAGCCACCTCAGCACATGGTGCTCCGCAGCTGTAGGTGCTTCGTGAGCTTTGCAAACCTGCTGAGCACCCATAGCACTGCAGGCCTTTCAGGGAGAGGTGGGTGCTAAAATACCTTTCAGGATCTGGGCTGAAAGCAACGAATTCTTTTTCATTTAAGTCCCATCAGCTGGTAAGGGTGGGACCTCAGCTCCTGCGTGGACGTCCACCTCCACGGGTGGCTTTACAAGCACCACAGCCACCTTTCAGCAGTGCGGCGTGCCCCAGTAGCCCACTTTCCCAGGCCAACATGTCTTCAGACCACGGCATTGGCACCCGGCGCTACACGGGCAGGGTTACTCACAGGATGCATCTTGAGCTGTAGCTTTAAAATGAGCACAGTTACACCCCAGAGCAGGGGTTGGAGGAGTAACTACAATTAGTCATGTTTGGAGACATGGCTGTAGCACTTCAGTATTGGAACAGAAAGTGGGAGCTGTGACAGACCCTTGGGCTTGGCTGGCTGCACTCAGAGCTTCTTAATCCTCATTTAGATACCGAAACAGAGTGCCCTGATTTTCAGAAGAGCCAAGCAGCCATAGCTTCCACTGTCTGTAACGAATATATTTCCAAAACCCAGTTACTTCCATGTGGGTACCTAAACGAGGGTCTGGGACCCTGCCTTTGGGCATGCGACTCAACGAGTTCTGTTTTGCGTGTTGCAAACGAAGGGAGGGTTACTAGTAACTACTCTGGTGTTAAGGGATGCCCTTCTCCATAAGGAGATTGGCCTGAAAGAGTACAGGGTGACACAGCGATGGGGTGGGTGTTGGTAAAATTCTGAGCATAGAAAAGTATGGCACAGCTGTTAATATGATGCAAGCAAAGTAAGCGATATGAGCGACTCCATGGCAACTAAGTGAAAGCAAAGGTAAACGGTGAGAAAGCAGCCTCTGGGCTTTCTCACCCAGGGATCCAGGCTCAGCAAGTACCAAGACACTCACGGGGGAAGGGGGGGAAGCAAGGCAGCGTGACAGCTGTCGCATCTTACTCACCGTGGAGAGAAGGCAGGTTCCCAGGGCTCCCAGCCTTTCCAGTAGAAATTTCTATTTCCTCACCTTCCAACCCAAGCTGTATGAAATGAAATGGTGCGAAGTGAGAAAATTTGGAGAGTCTTCTAAGGAAAGGTGATCCCCCCAGAAGCGTTCTCCTTTCTCAAGCCCCCAAGGGAACTACTTGGAAAATACGCTGTTTTCCTCAAGCAGATGCTTTCAGGTTACTTCTTACCTCATCCTCACCTACATTCCTGGGGAAGTAACGTGGACTTTGAGCCTTTGTATTGAACGTCTTCACCTTGTGAGGTTAAACTAGGCTGCAGACTCTGAGCACCTCCTGGGCTCAAAGGTGTAGGAGTTTGTCAAGGATAATGCAGAGCGGGGGGAAAGCACCAGCACTACGCCGGCCAGCAATGCACGTGATCTGCATGGTGGCAAGGGGTGTCACAACAGCTTCATGACTTCTGCATCACATTTCCTCATACATTCCTCACCACGTTGCACCAGGAGGCTGGTAAATGATGCCAAGAGATCCGATTGCCCTTTAGGCTCTCCTTCCACATGCAGAGACTTGTTAGATACAAAGATAAAGTCAGGTGGAAAGAGGAGAACAAACTCCTTCATTTTAACTGGGGGATGCGGTTTTCCTAGCACCATCTTATTAAACTAACACTTGTCCAGCCCTGGGACTGAAACAACTCGTAGCCAAGGTGATGAGTCGTACAGCCTCCCTTGGCGCGGTGGGCTGGAGGCTGCCCAGCCACGGCCGGGTGGGTGAGCAAGCACCAGGGGTCCTTCCAATGCCGAGCCGCTCGGCTGGGAGCCCCCTGTTGTCCCAGGGCTCAGCCCCCCAAGGGGCTGGAGACAAAGAGCACAAGAGCACAGGCAAAGGGGGACCCAGCGGGCAACTCGGCCTCAGGTTTACCAAGACAATAAACCCCCCGTATGTGGCATAGAAGAGCATTCAGGCCATTGAACCAGGACACGTGTGTACGTCTGAGAACGTACCTTCTACTGCAGGAGAACTGGGTGAAAATTAAAGTTATTTAATGCCATACCAAATCCTAGGAAGCCCGATTTGCAAAGCGACCTGATGTCAGGCTCCTTTCTTACGTGAGCTAGCAGGCAATCAGCACCCCAGTGCTGGCACACAGATGGGCTGAAGGCGGAGTTTGGGAGGCTCAGGGGAGCTCAGGTAGCACCTGTACAACGAGGAAGGGGCGACGCTGGTGAGAGCAGAGGACCGGCATCTTCCCTGCATCCCAGCTGCCTACAGGGAAAGGGGGATGGTGTGGAAAAGAAGGTGTGATCGTTGCTGTCTGCATTGGTTTACTCCTCGCTTAATTATGCTTTTGCAAGGCCAGAGATGAGCTGTCGCCCCTAGATGAGTTCCTTTAAAGCAAGTCCCCAGAGCAGGCTTTTGCTCTCCCCTGTTACTCACTGTGCTGGCTTTCCAGTTGCGTCTGTAGACTTCATGCTTATTACATAAAACGTGGACTGTGCTGCGATCATGGTGCGAGGATGCTCTGCAGAGCTTCTGCATCACCCTGCCCATCCCTGGATCCCCACGTCTCCATCACTGCAGCTGCTGTGCCTGCTGGGAGCCAGGCAATACACCTACGGCTCTCCTGCCTGCATGCAGCCCATCGGGCAAGGGACGCTTTCCCTGTAATCGGTGCACGGCACGTTTGTAACGCCCCTGCCCAAAGACAGCCAGAGGAAAGTCTTTCCATGAATTTCCATGAATACTAGCTCACAGAAAAGCCTGGTCTTCAGAAGCAACTCTTTATCCTTTTGTTTTATAGCGCAGGAATTAAAAATCAAGACGCTCCCCATATACAGTTTTAGCAGATTAATTACTGCCTCCTTCTAGCTCCCGTAACTGCTTCCACCACCCTTGAAGGAGGTGCTGTTATTATTTTAAGAAGGAATCTACAGAAACAAAACCCATAAAAAGACATCAGCAAATATAATGAAGTTAGCAATCGCTGATCTATGAAAGCGCTGAGGCAATGTTGCTACTTGCTTACACCCACAGCACCCGTAAATCGCTCCGCACAGCTGACCTCTTCCTGGACCATTCCCAGCTGCTGCCGCTGATCCTTTTTTGGGTACTTCTCCCAAAACGCACATGTGGTTCTTTGTTCAGAATTTTACAATGACCACTCAGTCCTGGTAACTTAAAACAAATACTGCAGCTAGCGCAGTGCTTCCCATGCACAGGGAACAGCTGGATACATGGGTGCTGGAAGGGGCTTCCCTCAAAGCCAGCGGCTGCTGGCAGCTGGTGCTCGGCGAGCAGGGGCAGGGGCAGCCCCGTCCACCGCCCCGTGGCAGCACCCTGCCGCCCAGCCCCAGCACCACCTGCGCTTTGTGCAGAATAGCAGGAATTTCCAAAATACAGTGGGGGATGACATTTCACCTACATTTTCATTTTCTGCTGCTAAACTGCTTTTCACATGACCTGGATGTGGAAAAAAATGTGATCTCATAAGTCAAGAGAGGGCAACCCACGTGTTATTAATGCTTTCAGCTGCTCTCTCCCAGGGACCTGTACACTGACAAGGCCGTTTGGGCAGGACGGAGAGCACGACCCACAGACCAACCCCATCAGCTCTCGTGGTGGGTCTCAAGGGTTCTCTCCGAGCGCCTCCGTGACCACCAGATTTCACCAAGAACTCTACCCGGAGGTCAGAGCAGCTACTTGCCAGCTCGGCGTTATTCATTGTAGTAAAGTGGTGGTAGGTCAAAATAAATCACTTGCTGTGTCACATCAATTGGGAGATGGAAAATGTCATTTAGGTCATACGGTTCATCAGCTCCTGCCAGTATGTTTTCCATGGCTTTTTTTTCTGTCCCTTTGGAATGACTCAAGCACAGGAGCCCCACCACTCCTCCCAGAGATCTCCCACGGCTCACACAGCTCCGTGTGAGGACATTCTCCTCTGCACAGCACCGAAACTTTCCTGGGCCAAATGTCATCCCATAACTCCCGTTGTGGACCACCCTGAATTATTCCACCCTTTTGCTGATGTTTCTCACCTTCAGTTTTCATTCTGTGCTGGCCACCACAGCGTCTGAGTTCTGCCTCTGACCTGCAGAGACATCCCACCATAGATGGACGAAGGCAGCGTGTTGCCTGCTGCTCGGAGAGGCGGCCACAAAGACACCTTGGGCAAACAAACCATCTGCAGTCTGTGCCTCATGTAGACAAATCCAGACAGCCTCTGAAATAATGAAACAACCTCTAAATAATTGAGACAACCTCTAAATTAACAAACTAAAGCAACAGTATGGCTGTTGTAGAGGAGTTCAAACACTTGATGATACCCACCTAAATTTAGCAAGAAGAGAATCAGCAGCCTGAACTGCTGTAATTGATGAGGAAACTGAGGGAATGGTCTTCATCACGCTTAGGAGGCTGGTGGCACTCGTGGCACATATTTCCTGGTTGTATGTAAATTAAGTGAAGATGTCACCACACATAACTTGCTTCCAGCTGCCCAGCGTAGTCACGCTGCAGATGAGTGGGCTTCATTTGAAAGTCTGACCTTTGTGAAACAGAGGTGTGGGTCAGGATGCTGTGAAAAACAGCAGCACTCACATAGCAGCTGGCTGCACGGCCCTGAATGAGCAGTTTTACACAAAGAAACCGTCAGAAACTTGGCTTCAAATTATTTCTCCTCGGCATAACATCGCACTCTTCTCGCAGAAGGGGAGCACTGAGCCACATGCCCAGAGGAAGCCTGATCCAAGGCGCACTGCGGTTACGGGCTCCTGTGTGGTCCCAGTGAGCCCGGAGAAGTGCTGGGATCAGGACTGATGGTCTGTGCCTTGGAGAGACGATCAGGGTTTGTTCCTTAGCGCCTGCATGGAGGGGTGGGAGGCGTCACCCTGCGCCACAACCCTGGCAGCCTGGGCACGCCACGGCCGCAGCTGCAAAAGCCCCATCACACCCTCTGAACACCTTCCTGCCACCTCCTAAAAATTAAGGAGAACAATTCTGCTGCAGCCTGCTTTAAAAAAAAGTTAACAATTATCTGTGAATTTTTGGCAAGAGACTCCACCGGTATTTTTCTGCAAAGCTGCGACTCCTTAACCGCAGTCAGGGAAGAAGCTGCAGGGCTGAGCAAGGACCGAAATGAAGAAGCCAGAAATGCCCCCCAGCCTCCCGTACCTTGGAAATGCAATTATTTCCCTTTATCCCTCATCAAGCAACCTGACAGAAGGGGGTGACTTGTTAAAAACCTGCCTCGGAGCTGGCAGGGGGATGCCAGCCCCCCGCCCGGCCCCCTGCCACGCTGCATGGGGAGGGCTACCAGATGCTTGGGCCACAAGTCACATCCCCCTGCTGGTACCCTGAAATGGCAACCATCTCCCGTGCGCCTGTGCATCCCTCTAACTCCAGCCCTGTCCCAGCAGCGCCCACAGCAGCGCCTGGGCAGGCACTGGGCTCTGCCCTGCATCCTCCCCAGACCCTACAGAGACCAGTGGAAGTGTGTCTACGTGGGAGCTGGCAGACCTGCGGGGAGGGTGGGTCCCAGGGGGCAGAAGGTGGTGGCTCACAGCAGGGCAATGGGGAGAGGAGGGAAGGAGACAGCAGTGCCCTGTTTGCATTGACCCTCTACAACAGCACTGTGTGGAAGAAAAAGGAAAAAGAAATGATGCCAGCACAAGGCACAAGCTTCCCAGTTTCACTCCTCGGCCCCAGATAACCCGGAGTCCCGCACCTCGCGGGTCTCTGTCTGATGCCAGGTGCATGCACAACCTGCTTAGGGCAGCGTAACCGTCAGGGTGAGTTTGCTTGGCTGACACAGAGATGCCCACATACAAAATATTTTATCTGTAGCCATAGCCACAGCGAGCCACACGACTGCAACAGCTCCTGTGTCAGCAGCAGAGAGCTGGGGGAGCCTCCACCCCAGCTCACCCACCAGCTGCTGGTGCCAGGGCTGGGGAATTCCCCTGGGATGAGGGAAATGCGGATCAAATGGGGGAACAGGAGCCCTTCCCAACTCCCAGAAAAGCCTGGCGCGGGATAGCCAAGCGACATACCAGTGTTGGCGAACGAGTGCTCTCTGCTTCATTTCTTCCTCACCGAGGGCATGGATGAGCGGTGACATCTGCCCAAAGCACATCCACTGCTGGCACCAGCCACGCTGCTGGGCGAAATGCACGGGACAAGTCACCTCTCGGTGTGAGCTGAGCAGGCACTGCCACCAGGATAGGGACTGATCAGTGATGCTTACATTTTCCAAAGCTTTTTTTTGGGGTCTCTTCAGCATAGGGCGGATGTGGTAATCAGCTCTTTGCTCCCGATTTTCAAGTTAATTTTTTTTTCCTTTTCCTTTTTTTCTCTTAAGAAAAAAAGAGAAAAAGAGAAAAATAAAGAGAAAAAGAGAAAAATAAAGAGAAAAAGAGAAAAATAAAGAGAAAAAGAGAAAAATAAAGAGAAAAAGAGAAAAATAAAGAGAAAAAGAGAAAAATAAAGAGAAAAAGAGAAAAAGAGAAAAAGAGAAAAAGAGAAAAAGAGAAAAAGAGAAAAAGAGAAAAAGAGAAAAAGAGAAAAAGAGAAAAAGAGAAAAAGAGAAAAAGAGAAAAAGAGAAAAAGAGAAAAAAAAAAAGAAAAAAGAAAAAAAAAAAAGAAAAAAGAAAAAAACCAAGCAGGCAGCTGTATTGCCACAGGCTAAACTCGCACAAAACCCCGACTGTGGTCCCACCAGCCAGGGTTCAGCCAGCCAGCCACAGATGTAGTGAGGATTTCCCTCCCAACTCAACCAAGGGAGAACACTGCGGGCTCCAAAAATCCAGATCAACCCTCTGTCTCTCAGCCGCGGGAGGAAGGCAGACACTCGGGCGTCAGGACCTGGGCTGCCCCTGCCTGCTGTTTAAAGCTTGAATAACTGCCGGCCACCTCCTGCCACCATACTGCAGAAGGGCACAGCACATGACACAAGGCTCCCATCACCACGCACGCCTACCAAACCAAACCATATCTCACTATTATTTTGTTTTATTATTTTTTCTTACTGTGTATATCACATTAACAGAAGACAAAAAGGAAAGCTGATTCTAGACCCTTCTCTTCAGGCGTGTGTACGCCTGGAGCCTGCCCCTGCCCTTCACCGGCAGCAACACCAGGCGCCCAGGGATGGGGCGCTTGCACCGAACAGGGACATTGCCGTGATGCTGCGGCATACCCAGCTCTTTCGTAGTACCCAGCCATTACCCGGGAGGTGCCCCAGCCGAGGAGAAAACCTGCGGAAGCACCAGCAGGCAGAGCCAAGCTGGGTGTCCAGCACCCACCCAGCACCGGGCTGGCACCGCCAGGTCAGCAGTGTCCCTGCTGGCATCCCAGTCTGGGCAGGTCTGGCACCGACACCTGCCCTGTCAAATGCGTTTCCCACTCAAACAAGATGTGGTTGTATTTTGTGAAGAGCTAGCAGCTTGGACACAGTCGAAATATTGCTGCCGCTGCCCCTTGCTGGCTGTGCCTCCCTGAGGAGTGCCTGCCAGAGCGCAGCGCTTCTTGGCACATTCCTGAAGGGCATGTCCAGGGTTCTGCTTTCTGCAGCGGCAACCAAAAGTGGTGGGAGCCATTTCTTTGATTCTGTTTCCCAGGCTTTTCCGGCAATAGTCTACCCCAACAGCTCCACCTTTTCTTACCTTTTCCATAAAGAACTTTTTATCATTCCCATGATTTACCGTGCACAAACAACGCCAGGACCGCTGGAAGGAGGAGAAGGGGCACCGTGTTCCCGTGGCAGCTTTCTCTTGTCCCCCCCAGGCGCAGCTCTTGGAGAGCAGGTACCTGGGTCAGCTTGTGAAAGAGAATGACAAATTTACCCACTTAGGTGCGCAAAAAAGCAGAACCGAGACGCTGCAGTTTCAGCGCACGCTGCTTGGCTGTACCCGCCACAAATGCGGCAGGTATGGGACAGACACAAAATTAGGCTCTGAGAAGTAATATTTTGCACATGAAATCAATTGCTGAAGTTAAAAATAAAGATCATTTGAAAATAACTAATTAACACCAATTGCATCAACTTTGGAAATGACTGCTAAGCAAGCTGCCTGAAGTCACCAAAGTGCCAGCAACAAGGTCAAATACTACAGTGAACCACCGAACTGAAGAAGCAGCTATCTCCAGATTATGCTTCTGCTCTGTTATAGCAAAAAAACAGTTATTCGGGTGCTTGCATTTACACAGAGGCGGCAAAGGGCCTGGTAAATGATGTATTTTCCCCCTCCTGAGACTTGCGGAGGATTCATTTCAACAGCCATCTGCTAACGACTACTCAGGGATGCTCAGCTGAAGCCCATAGAGAAATACCTTGGAGGCAGCAAGCTGCTGACCTGTGGAGCGTGACGGGCTCGGCCACGCGCTGTGTGCTTCCCCGAGCGCACACCGGCTCCTGCAGAGGGCTGATGCCGGCAGAGTGCATCCCTCAGGACTCGGGGTGCTCCCACCCATGGCTCGGGAAGGTAGCCTGCAGCAAAGCAGCTTCCACCGCGATCTTGCTGAGCGAGGTCACCCTGAGCTCTTGGCTACTTTTCCTCTTCAGGCTCTTAAAATCCTTGGGCTGTGCTGACAGAACACTGTGGCATCGTAACACAGACGGCGTTCTGTGTCAGGGCCCCTCACCCCGGGAGCTGGAATCGCGCACGCCCCAGCAATGTGCGGTGGCTCACAGAGCCCTACCTGTGCCCGCGCCAGGCCGTCCGGCGGCACTTCAACAGCATTGCAGACCAGCCCTGTCCCAGCTGGTCACTAACCTCAAAGTTCCCTTTGGAACCCGCACCTCCTTGGGGCCCACCTCACGTCCCCCGGGCTTTTCACCACGTCTAAACTGAAGTTGGCCAGGGCTGTTAGCGTGGCATCCTGGCTGAACGACAGCCCAAGCCATAACCAGGACAAAGCCCAGCACTAACGCCCCATTTCTCTCTGGGTTTGGTTTGGCTTTACAGCGGGTATGAAAAAGGGCTGGACCTCAGGTCATCTACATGGTTGTTTGCACCTAGAGCAAACGGCTTCCAACACCAACCATGAAGGGACCTCTTACAGACGTCTGCCTGCCGTGCCTGCTGACCCAACTGCTTAATTGTCTTCTTTTATACTTTGTCCAAAAGTTGTTTGCATCATTAAAGACCTTTTACACACTGCTGACTGCAGCTGTTTATCCGCAGGTGCACAGCAATTAACTTCTTATTTATACCGAATCGTCCTTTAACTCTTACATCAAATGGAGTCAGAAGCTTTGAAGCATTTCCAGCAGTAGCCGCAGCACCGGCACGAGGGCACGCGACTGCCGCCCTCACCACGCCGTGCCGGGCTCTGCGGCTTGTGCCACAGCCAGGGCGCACAAGGCACCGCGTCTCTCCTGGGACAGCTGCAGGCAAAAAGTGAAACTTACCCAGACTGCCAAACTGAAATCCTGGATGTTTCCACTTTCGGTTCGAATTCCAGCTTCTTTTGGTTTGGCCATAATTGGATTTTACCATAATTAAGTCACTAACTGAATTCTAAACAAGAAAACAGATATTTAACATTCAGTAGTGGCAAAACAGGGGTTTTATCCACTTGAAAAAATATTAAATGCCTTTTTGGAAATAGGAGTCTCCCCCCAACAAACTTTTCCTATAAATTTGGGTTTGAGGAACCAGCAAAGCCAGGTTTGATGGGCTAGGGCGGCTCTGTGTCACCGCTTGTGTGGCCCTGGCATTTAGGAAACAATGGATTTTTAGAAGGTAAAATCTGCTTGCAGAGCAAGCCAGCATCACTCCACACCCTATTAAGGGAACAAGCATGGGTAACAGGAGAGTAAGGAATAGATGGCACTCACAGGGTGATTTGGAACCGCTCTTTTATTCTCTGGTACCTTAGGTTATGACTCACACAAAAAGATAACGGCTCACACTGATTTTTGAAGAGGTGGTGCGGCACACAGTGACATATTCGGGTGCAATTAGACAAGCTCCACAACCGAAAACGCTTCTGCGTTAGCACATTCATTTTGTTCCTAATTTTGTTTAGTGTACGACAGCAAATAGAGGACAAATAGAAAAAGGAAAGCAGCAGAGTATCTGTTTACCCATGACCTGCGGACACGGGGATACGCTGGCATTTCACAAGCAGACGAACGGTTGCACAGGGGTGACAAGGAACCGCTTTCGTGTCGCTCCACGTGCCGTACCTGCCCTGCCCTGCCTGCTGAGCAGCGCTGCGTTTCAGAATGCCACTCGCTACCTGCAGCGCCGCAGTAACACCCTAACGCAGGCACTACGCATCACATACAAGCCCACAGTACAGAGGCAACGAACGAAAGCGACGTGCACAGCGCAATCCGCGCCCTAGTACCACCCAAGCCTGGTAAGGCCACAGCTCTGCCAGCCTGCCCGTCCTGCTCCGCTTCCAGCTGTAGCCTTTGCACGCCGCGAGCACCCACAGCGGCAGCCTCAGCCCTGCGCGGGGCCGGCACGGGAAGGTCCCACCACGGCCAGATGTGGTGGGACACTCCAGGCTCTTCTCTGCTTCTCATGGACACCTGAGGCTTTGCTCCAGCTCAGCCCTGACTCCCTGACTTAGCTCCCCCCCCCCCCCCCCCCCCCTCAGTTCTGCTTTGATCCTCCAAACCCTTGCTGTGCCAAGCGCCAAGAGGCTCACGTCCCCATGGAGAGCTGCAAGGCAGCACAGGCTGGCCCGCCACGGAGCCCAGCACCCGTGAGCCGCTTCTTGGACACAGCAACTTACACCAAGAAGCTCTTTAAAGCGATCTTCAGAGAGATGGGAAACCACCTTGGTACCAGGCACGTCGCTGAAGGCTGCTTCAGTGGAGGACAAGAGCTGTGGAGCACAAAAAAAGGGCTTCCAGTCCCACAGGAGGTGTGGGGACAGGGTATAATATGCATTGTAGACATTTTTTATCTCAATACTTTTTCAAAGCAGAATTTTTTAAAAGTTCTAAGTATCCTTTTATGGACTTTCCTTGTGAAGGGCTACCCATCAAAAGTGGAGTCAAGCAAGTCCTAAACAGGCCAATGCGATCAGCGTTACCCTGCTGATTTCAAGGTAACGCCAGCTTGTGCCACTGAAGCACTGGTGGGATTTTTCTTGGTTTTGCTGCCCAGTTACAGTGCGACGGGACCCACACTGGTAGAAGAGAAGGTATCACGCTGGTAGGCTGCTCAGTGATCCAGCCTTGGCTTGACTAGGATGTCTTCTTTGGGAAGAAACACAGTCACATCCTGGCACTGACCTTAATTCACCACTCATTCGAGGCTCCAGATGGAAAACTGCAAGGAGGGAACATTTGTCGTGTGGTTGTTTCAGAGGCTAGAGGGTATCTCTGGAGAGACAAGCAAAAGTAATCTGCGGGAACTGGCCATGCTTCCTTGGAAGGTTTTTGTTTTTTTCATTATCTGGGAACAGCTCACAGTGCAATGCCAGATGCTCATATTTTCCATCACACAAATTATATTTCCGGTGTTAAAATCTCTTCAATGTTAATCTCTTGCAGTACCCTTTTTATTATCCTATCAAAATTGATTTTGTACTATGCTTTGAGGACGAAAAAAACCCCAAGCCACATAAGTGCTAAGCATATTTGGTTATATTGTTTCACACCATTACGGTTGCATATGGAGTTTATTCTTTCTTCAGTAGAATACACTTAACCACCTATAACAATTAAAGATTAAATTGAACATCAGATTTTCATTATGTAAATAGGTCTCCATTTTAAATAACTAAAAATAAAGGCGTGTGGGATTTGTCTGAGACAGGAAATTTCCCCAATTTCATTATCCTGCTCCTTTCTTTTGTATTAAAACCGTACAGTGCCTCTGCAGCACACTGCAGGCTTTAAAGGGAATTAGTTATAAAACACTGGGAGCCAAATCAAGAATTTAAAGCAAAGAATACCTCACAGAACAAATATATCTTTAAATTAAAAGAAAGACAGTCTATTTTTTGTTTTCCTGATTAATACATTTTAATTATATATATATATATATATGGTATTGGGTCTGGCTCCAGTTTCTATTTTCACATACTAGGGTTTTTTTTTCATCTTAAGTCTAATTTCTTCCTCTGTGGAAAAACTCCATATGCAAGCCACAGGCTGGGATCCCAGATCATACACACTAACTCAGCTGAATATCTATTTATCATTTTTAATAAATGAGGCACATCACTGCTTTATTTTGTAATATCCTATTAGGAATAGACGTTTGATACATATGGCGAGCACTTATATCTATGATACATATGGCAAGCAATAATTCAATCTCCTGCCAAAGAAGCAGCAAGCCAGCTGGTCTTTGACCCTTTCTGTACTATTATCCGTGGAGAACAAAGAAATTTTGGGCAACTTTCAGTAGAAAAGTGATGACCCCATAAGAGGCACAGGCTGCTTTAAGTTTGATTGCTGCTCCAGCACGGGAGCCGGGTGGGGGAGTGTGCCTGGGCAAGCCAGGCTCTCCTGCCTGGGCTGCCCGCGGGCTGCCCACCGGCCATTTCTTGTCCAACAGCCATCGATTTGCATGTGTGACGTGCTCGAAATAACGTGCCTGGCTCTTGCTGTCTGTACCATGGGCTCCGACTCACACCATCACTTGAGTTGGGTCTGTCCTTTCCAAGGCAGCCCATGGAGCCCACGTGCTGGTGCTTCCAGTGCTGCCCAAGGACTCGGGCCCCGATCTGCCGTGGGTCCCAACCTCCTGACAGTCCAGGCTAGCTGTAGGTACACAATCCATCTTTCCTGTTTGTTTCTGCTCCTCTTTCAGCGCAAACCAAGTTCCTTCTGGGATGAAGCCAAGGCATGGCTCCAAGCACAGCTTGCACCAAGGACTGTCCCCAGAAGAGGTCCTGTCCTACTGTCCTGCAGGACGTCCCCTGCTCAGAGCTTTTCCACTCTAGGCTACATCAGCTGTGTCCACCTGGTTCTATCTCCCGGGATGCAAGTCTTGGGCAAGAAGACAATGACCCCTGTATTGCAGTTATCTAAGAAGTGCTCACTCGTTCTGCTACAGCAGCCAGGCGTCACCATGGATGCATGTGCTCGTGCAAGGCGTGCAAGCCAGCGGCTCCACCTTCAGCTTCTCCCACCCGCACCCTCGGCAGGGACGTGGGCAGAGCAAAGGTCCGGCCCCAGGCTGCGCAGCTCTCCCCGCCGAAGGCTGAAGGCCATCTGGCACAGCAGCTTAAACGGAGCATTGCGAAAGCACATGCAGAGGTCTGAGGCATCTCAGGACAACCCTGCTGTTGCTTCATATGTCAGAAACGCTGGGATGGCTCCTCCGGCCCTTCCCCACCTTAGCTGTGGGCAGTGCCCTGTGCCTCCCTGCCCACGCAGATGCACGCACTTCCCCCCTCAGTAACGATGCTTTTGCACTCAAAAGACAGTTGGCCAAACACAGATGTTTGATGCCCCCGCAAAGCCTTCTCTAAAGCATCAGACCACCGTTTGTGACTCTTAGTTCCACGCCCGGAGGAATCAGGCCTGGTATGGCGGGCAGGCTGGAGGGGGTGCCAGCACAGACCGCAACGCCCAGCTCAGCATCGCGGGGCCCTGGCCGGGACTGGCCTCCCCACCGCCTCCTCCCCCCACCCACAAGCGTGACTGCAGCCCCTCGCAGCTCGCACCCCGGCACGGCTGCTTCCTCCCAACCATGCTCCGCTCACCTATTGCACGCAAACTCTCTCCAGGTAATAGTAAGACACTGAATATGTGAAACTTCTCTGGAAGTGAAGACTACTGGATAAAAATAAATAGATAAATTTGTTAACAACACAGTATGGCAGCACACTGGATGCAAAGTGGCAGCCTGCTAAGCAGGATTAATACTTTATGCAAAGATTTGGACTGTCCAAGCTACTATTCTCCATCAGGCAACAATATCGGCTCTGTCAAGGATAAAACAGAAGCCTTTGCATCAAGCAAGAACAAGACAAGCCGTTGCCATGGGATGCTTTCCTGTAACCTTGAGAAACGAAAGGATGGCTTACTGCCTACAGCCAGCGGGTCAGGATCCCACAGAGGCAGATTTTTTTCATGCCCAGAGATTTTTTTAGTATTCCCTTGTGCCACGAGTCCTACAGACCAAGGTCCAGCATCCGAAAAAAACATTCATAAATGATAGCACTTCTGCCAGGCGTATTGCCTCCAGCACGCTCTGTTTCCTGAAAATGCAGCGACGTAAGTAGGCGTCCGCATTCTCCGGGGTACTTCCTGCTGATGCGTGTCATCCCATTACGAGAAATACTCTGTAAACTTTCCTTTAATATGTGAAATAAATTAATTTGTTTTTAAAAGCTGTTAAAAAAGTTTTCCCGACATATATTTTGTTTATTGCTTAGCAGCAGGAGTTCTGGGTTTCCGCGAGGGAAATATTTGTGCTTGACTTGGTTTGGATCCATGATTTATACACTCCCTCATGTTAGAAACATTGTTTCTGTGACCGCTCTCATTATTGTATATGCTATTCCCCTCTTCACAACTTAGGACCACGCAGTCATTCTTTACTGCTGCTGCTGCTGCAGGACACAAACACCGGAGCAGCGGGCAAGCGCCCAGCCTGTAAATCTGCCCTGCACGGCCCCGGGCCCCGGGCGGGAGGGCTGCGCGGCGCGGGGCTGGCGATACCCATCACCGGACAGGTTGCTTTCCGCGCCTGCGCTCTGGCTTTACCTTAAGCACAGATGTTACTGCACAGGGTGATTCCAGCCAGCGGAATGGTCCACAGGTAAATATCCCACCTTTTCTTCCATGTAAGCACTCCAGTATTAAATGCCAAGTTACATCATCGGGGTTCACCATGACACCTGTTCCGTAGCTGCACAAGGGTGTGAAATTTTGCAATAGCATTTACCAGATTTACATTACCTAAAAATTCTCCTAAGACTGTAAAATACAACCGAAGTTCATCTAAAAATTTTATGAAAGATCTATGTAATAGAGCTCTGATGCTCCTAATTTTAAGAGCTGTCTCAATGAAAATCTATTACTTTGGCACACAAAGACTGTGGGTGGACAGTGGAATAACAATTTTCAAGCTCAAAGGAGTCAGGATCATTCCTAACAAAAAATGACCATCGTCACCAACCAGAAAAGGGGACTCTGGCCATCCTCCAAACAGGCTTCAAACATCCCTTCTTTCTGCCTTCATGGAATTGCTGAAAAATTCATTTCCCGAGGCTTGTGTTTCAGTGCAATTGCTTTCACATCTTTGACATTTCCAATTTTCAACATTTGTAAGAAAAATGCAAGTATCTGAGCAAAGTCAGCAGGTCCCACAGTCAGTTCCCACCACTTTCCAAGTACCTTGGTTGTGCTTAAGACTCACTGTTGCTGTCAGCCAACTCATTATTCAGTCGGTATTAAGCATAATCCCATTTTAGTAAACCGGACAAGGCTCCAGTGCGCATATGGAGGATGCAGCCCACCAGCACGCGCTCGGGGAAGCTACCGCCGGGCTCTCCTGCAAGGGGAAGGGAAGCCGGGCTCCTCCGGGCTGAGGAGAGCCAAGAGGTGAATTGCTGGACCTCCAGCACCCAAAGCCTATACTCTCCCCAGGACAGTATGTGTTTGAGTCTAACACCCCCCCATCAGCTGGGGTTCAGAGAGTCAGTTCAGGTCCGTTCAACCCGCCAGGCGACTGCAGAGCACCTACACCATCCCCGTGCAGCAGCAGCTACCAGAGTAATCTTCAGAATACTGATTTCTGTTGTTGCTTTTGGAACTTGTGTATAGAGGACTTTTGAGCTTTTGAATAAACTCCGCTACCGCTGAAATCAGGTAAGGCTTACTGATGGCTTCAGTGGGAACAGCAGCTGGCTAAGACAAAGTGTGTTTTCAAATCTAGTGCCAGAGACTGAATCTAGAACAGTAGATTCTTCCACCAACGTTACTGAATAAAATGCATTCCCTGTCATGCCACTGGATTCAACATTGCTTTTCTAATTTTCTCCAACATTGAAGACACGGCTTACTACTGTCATTTTGTCACGTACAGGACTACCTCATGACCAATAAATCCTGAGAAGGCCAAGGTTCATGGTGCAATTGTAAACATATTTTAAAAAATAAACGTGTCCTGTGAAGAAGCAACTGCATGACTCCAAGTGAAGAGCAAGACCAGTCCCAAAACTTAAACAGGAGCAGGCCATTTCAGTCCTCCTATGCGTGCTCTGAGGGTCTCCAAAATGTTCCCCTCTAACTTACCTCCTATGGAGCTTCTGTCCAAGCCAGAGCCGAGGGTCTCAGAAGATGAACCTGGTCTTTCAAGAGAGTGACTCTTGGGGCGCCAGTAGTCTGAGCTGCCCCCACACCAGGGGCTCCCACTAGCCTGGAGCTCAGCCACAGCTCTGCCCTGGCCCAAGGCCTGGCCCAAGCTGGCTCAGCGCGGCAGGTCCACCTCTGCCCAAGTGACTTGCCAGGCTGACCTGGGCTGCTTCGTTGCCTCTCTGTCTGCTGACCGCCGGGCTGTCGCCAGAAGCTGTTACTGTCACCAAACTGGCCCTGTTCAGGCTACCTGTCCAAAACACTTGAGAATCTGGTGACACAGTAAGTAAAAATCCCAGACTGTGCTGCCCATCGCTGTTTTGCTTTGCCCACCCGGTGCTCCACACCGACAAACCGCCACAGCAGCAGAGCTGCCGTGTTCAAAGAGCAGCTACTCCTGCAGTGTCTGCGTGCTAGCAAAGATAACTGAGACTTCTCTGGGCTTTTTATACTCTGAAACAAACGACGGTTCCACATATCAAGGAGTAAATCAAGATATTGATCCTCCTGTGTAACAATTTTACAGAGAACTCCAGCGTGTCTACTTTGAAGCCTGAAATTATGCTTAACAAAGGCACTTTTCTAATGAAATTCAAGAGGCAACCATCTTTTGGACAAAATGTATTAAGTCTTCAACTCCTTGTTAATTAGCACAGCTTGAAGACTTGCACACAGAGTGTCCCTGCCAACAGCTAGTCTACTGAGCAGACAGATTGGCCACGTTTTCATGCTGAGTGATATATACTCCACAACTAGCGAGTCTCACTGACCTAAGCATAACTATTTGCAAATGTAATACTGTTCAATTAAATAATGGCAGAAATCCGATTCTAACCAAACAAATCACATTTTTACACCAGAAACGAGCAATTAAGCTACATGGGAGAACACATAAAATAGGAAGATTCCAATGAAGTGGTTAAGTAAAATAGTATTTGAAATTAGCAATTATTTTAATTACGCCTATTGAAGATGTGCTCCTCTTGGAGAGACAATATTTTTTGTTTTTTACTTTTCTCATTTTGAAATGTAGGTAGCAATTAGTTACGCCGATATGCAATGGACAAAGAAACATTACGGCATTACAAATGTATAAAAGTTTAACTTAAAATTAAGTTGTCAAAATGCATGAATTGCATCAGCTAAGATTTGACCCTCAGGGTCCACAAGTAAATGGTCATTTGAATGGTCATTTGATGCACTGGAATGGCTTCCCATGCGCTATGCATGCATACGTGGCTGTCAGAGCTGACTCAGTTGTCTTCTTATAGCTGCAGTAATCCTGCTCCTGGGCTCATTCAGCGAAGCTGCCCTTCCTCTCGGAGGATGCGGTGGGGCTAGAGCCGGCAAGGCCATGCTGCTGCTGCTGTTACGCTTACCGGAGGTGGGTGCCTTCGCAGCTCGTGAAATACCAAACTGTCCGGAGAGATTGATTTCCTTCCCAGTGCCCGGGCTTGTGCGGCTCTTCTGTCCGTAATCAGCGAGCAGGGCAGCAGGGGAGGTTAGGCTGCCCTGAGCCAGGGAACACGGCGATAACGGGAAGTTTCCACTGAGCTTTTTTAGTTCCAGTACTTGTTCCCTGGCTTGAGTCAAAGCTGCAGTCAGCTCATAGCGTTCCTCACACTCTCTGCGCACCGTTTCCTGGAGAAGAGTGTTCTGCAAACAGAAACAAACACTGGCTGTACAAAATGCCATTAGTCAAAACCTGCGCCTATTCAGCTCTCAGGCTTAAGGCAGGGGCGGCTGGAGGGTGCTGATGCACACAAATCCTTCCATGCTTCCCCATATTTTGGTTTCTCTGAAAGGAGAACTGAAGGACATACATCAGCATTTACACACCCTTCATTCCCTCAGGAGACAGTGGAAAATATGAGGTAAGTTATCAGAAGTTACTTCTGATCTCCTGCCCACCCTCCAGCGAGGGGGAAACTGGGAATGCTGCTCTTGGAAAGGAAAAAGCAACAGACAGAGGCTGAGTACTACTGTGCCAGTTCATTATGATAAGATGTTCAAGAAGTTATCCTCCTCTCTAATTTAAATAATTGTGCACTCTTTTTTTTTTTGTGACTGCATTCTTGATTATTATTTCCCAAATAATTGGGATAAATAATTTTCAGTCTAGTGTTTTTCACAAGCGTTGCACTGTGATGGTAAGTGACTGGTAGGGCCTGGAGCAGATAACTGAAACCGTTCCAGCACTACAGAAGTCCCCAAGTTGTTATATTGTGTGGAACTTATTTGTGATGCTAATTTTCCTGGCTTCCAGCTGCAACAAAAAGCAAAGAAAACACGAGAGCCGACATCACTAAATTGAGTCACAGAAGTCAGAACTACTGAAAGTACTCCTACAAGCAGAACCCCCCACTCTTTTGTTCTTCTAGCAAGCCATTGTGGCCAACACCAGGAGGTCCACGAGAATGGAAGGGAAGCAACCACCAAGGCAAGCTCCAGCACAGTGTGACGATCAAGTCACACGGAGAGCCCCCTCAGTCACACACAACCTCATTGCTCGGACACAAACTTTTCTATGTAAACCTCTTCAGCGCTAAGGGAATGAGCTGTATGCCAGGTCAGCTCACGTATCACCTTGAAGGGAGGACGAACATTTGTATTTGAAATTCGCCACATGACTGTGACAGTGGGTGTATACAGGGATGAAAATGTGTAAGAAAGATAACCTCAATAGCACTTTTTTGATGTTTTGAAGAGCAATTACCGGTATCAGTACAGTCAGAGCACAGAAGTCTGTTCCCACTAAAGTGGAAGACGGTAAACTCTGCTTAGTCAAGAAGAGGTTACTTAAACTACTACATTTTTGCAGGCACGTTTCTGTCAAAACTTCAAAAATTATGGAGAAATTGAGTCTTTTGTTGACCAATTTTTTTTAAGACTTTAAAATTTTACTTTGTAGCGGATGTAGAGTGGAAAAACAGAATTTCTGCTCAGGATGTCTAACTTCTGTGCCAACTGCCGGTGAAGGAGCTGCTGGAGAAGGAACATAACTACATGCAGAGGCAAAAGAGGGAGAGATATAAATATCCAATCGAACTTATTCTCTGAATACCAAACTCTGCAGGCAACTTAACAAAAGAAAGTTAGATATTACTTTTCCTGCCACTCAGACTGTCACCGATAGTCCATGAAATTATTTGGGAATTGTTACCTGCAAATCTGAGAAAGTATCCTGGTGCAAAGTTTATCCTAAAAACAGTTTCAGCTTTCAGCCACTCATGTCCCCATTTCCTCACACAATTTATATTAGAGGGGGAATTCTGCTTCAGGGGGGGTGTGTGTGTAGGTGTGGGGGGGGGGGTGGGGGGGTGGGTGTGAGTATGTGTGAGAGCGTGTGTGTGTGTGTAAGTGTGTAAACTAAGAACGTCAGCAGAGCTGGTGGATCTCACAATTGAGGATAAGTGTTCCTTACTCTGCTGAAGGTCTTTCCAAGAGCATTTTCCATAGGTACAGGACAGAAGAACTGCCAACATCATTCTAATTTTACTAACACAGTGTTTCTGAACCCTTTTCAAGGAAGAAATAAATATCGACCCAAGCCCTAATTCATTTTGAAGAGGTTTATTTTCTCTGTTCACCATTTTTTTTCTGCCACTTAATTACTTTGGACATTCCAGTCTAATCTTATCTGCAGTCCCTGACTTCACATTTCTCGTAGAGCAGTACAGCTCTCTCCTCCCTTCCCATTATATTCCAAACATTCAGCAAATGCTTGTGGTAAGAATATCCACCAGCCAAATTTCTCTTCACATTTGATTAGGTTTTATGCATTCCTATGTTACAGAAAGTGGCTTTACTGGTGGGAGGTGAGATGCATCCCCATTAGCACAGTGGGATGCACACACATACTCCTACATTAAGAGATGTAGTCTCTGCCCCAGAAGCTACTCTAAACAGGACTGGGTCCACTCTTCTTCCTTTTGAGAGTATGAAGTTTTTTTCATACAAATTATTTCCAAAATAAGTAAGATTACTGGGAGGATTGCTGCTGTCCAGTTCAAAGCATGAGAAATGTCCGTGTCTTCTACTTTAAAAACATGAAGAATGCTTTAGTGTTTACTCATGCTTATGTAGCATGATGTCAGGCTAGAGACCAAGAAATGCCTTGCAGGACCTGATAAATATATTTTTTTTTTTTTGAAAAAATTAAACACTAGTTTAAGTGCTTGCTGAATTAAGAACTTAAGATATATTGTGACATATTGTATCTATGAAATTATGATGGACTAGTTTTATAAATCTTTTAATTTCAATGGTTTTTAAACCAGTACATAACAGGGTCTGAAATATAGGTGCTGTGAATGATTTTAGAAATCACATGTCTCTAAGTAAAAATAGCAAGGCATTTCCTCAGTCATGTTCCTACCTCCTCTTGAACTTGACTCAAATTGTGAATCAGCTGTGTCCTCTCCTGGGTTAATTTTTCCAGTTCATCTGACTTGTGTTTCATTTCTTTCCTCATATTGTCCAGAAATGATTCGTTATTGTTCTTTTCCATTGTCAGCTGAAATTCAAGCTCAGTAATTAGTCTTTTAAGGCTCTGAATTTCTTTTTCCTTATCTTCATCTTTCTCTGCGAGTTTGATCTGTGCATCTTGTAGCTTCTTTTCAAGAATTTCTGTCTCCATCCTTAAGCTATTGGTGGCACTGGATATTAAACCTGGTATCTGCATGAGATTAGACAAAAATTTCATTAGTCTATATTCAGTGGATATCTTAAGATACATACAATTAAGTATCAGACAAATGTTGACTTCAGGAAAAAAGAACACAGATGCAAACATGTGTGTCCTCAGAGGCAAAAAAAAAAGCTTTGAATTTACATAAAACTCTCAAAGGATATCAGAGCTGTAAATTAATCAAAACTCACTCGGAACAGAGAGATTAATTAGTATATCCAAGATCAAACAAACAAAGAGAGGTAAAAAAGGGAAAAAAAATTTTACTGCAAGTCAGTATTTCTTCAGGGTTTTAAAATCATAGTCAAATATTTGGAAAGTGAACTAAGCCAAACTGTTATTTTCAGCTTTTTAAAACACTGTGCAAAATACTGAATTTTAAACAACAATATAATCTCAACAAATTTCTTTGATTTTTCCAGAATTCTCAAGAAATGTGTCAAATCTTTTGAAAACTAAGGTTATAGGTACAAATTTCAATTTCTACATAAAATTTCCAAAAAACTGTAGGTCTGGGTAGCTGGGAATAGCCAACAGCATGTGATGCAACCACCAACACAGACAAGAAAGCAGTTAACTGGCCACTAGACTTTACCCCATTGGTGCTGAATTAATCTGGGAAAGGAAAAAAAACCCAACACTAGTACAGATGGTTTTGTGAGAACTCATCATAGTCTGAAACATTCCAAAGCTTTTGAAAAATTATGATGTTAGTTTAAAAATAGTAATAAGTACAGTCCATGGACATAGATGAACTTCCGGTAGAGAAAATGCAAGAAAAGAAAGAACTTCCACACCATTTAAATTTAACTAGAATAGTTACTTTTTGGCTCATTCCATTAAAAAGAAAAAAAAAGAAAAAAAAAAAGAAAAAAATATAACATATACTAAGACTGGGAAAAAATATATCATTTAGATACAGGACTACACATAAAGATGGCTTTAGTCCTTCATGAACCATTTTTTAATAGTTTACACTACTGTCACAAAACTTGCCTCGAGTGTTACACACCTTCTTCTGGAGCTCTTCGTGATCTCTCTGATATTTTGTGATTAGTTCTTGCTGTTTTTGTCTCTCAATGTCTAGTTCCACTCTCGCTTCTTCCTTGACTTTAAGAATTGCTTCTTTGTGTCGTGCTTCACCTTTAGCCAGACCAATCTCCATCTAGGGAACAAGTGGGTTTCAACAATACGTAGCAGCTCATCCTAAAATACTTTTCACATTCTACACTGCCATAAATGGAGTGATGTGAAATTTGGCAGACTGAGATTTTGGGCGCTGGACACATCCGAACAATCGCAACCGCTGGAGCTTGGCGAGGGAAAGCTTCCCCTGGCCGGCAGCTCCCAGTGGCACAGCTGGCTTCTGCTCTGCATTGCACCAGCACCGAGCCACAGCCGGCAGCCCTGGGGAGACGTCGCACAAGCCCCACGGTGTCTCGAGTGGTGCTAGAGGCCTAAACGTAGGCAATTGAACTTCATGCTAAATCACTATGAAAACACTGTTACAAAATCCTTAGCTACTTCTTGAAATAGATGATTGTTTTGCTGGAAGTATTTGCTCTGGAGGTAAAATTCAGCTTTTTACGACTTTCAAATGCAGTAAAATGATACATTTCACAGTAAACAACATCCACTGTGCTTAAAATAGGCCATAAGCTCAATATTAAAATATAAAGGTGTTAACTCTTTCTTACAAAATCACTTATCCACGCTCTGCCACTCAGCCTTGTCAGAGTAGCAGTTTACCATACAGAGTGCTCATCTGCCGGCTCCCAAGGACCATGCTCAGGTGACACACACTCCACACATGCCATCTTGCAATTTAGAAGTGCAATGCATGTTAGCACCACGCACCTATTCCATCATGCGTGCCTCTTAACCTAAATCTGCTATAAATACCAGAAATCTAGAGGAAGGAGCAGAGAGGAACCTCCACTGAACCTCTCCGCACAGCAGCAGCAGGATGCCTGGTGCTGGTGGTGCACAGCCACCGCCCTGGCCCCATCACCAGCTCAAGGTTCCAGGGAGCAGCAAGGCTCCACGGCTTGAGGACTGTAGGGAGCAGCTCTGGCTCATTTTTGAGTCCAAACAACACTGCACTGATGATACATATGTGGGACAAGCTCTGGACAAAAAAAGTGGTGAAATGGAAGTGAAAGAGCTGCAAATTCTGGGTAAAATATCCCAGTCCTTAAGACATCTCACATATTTAACATTATAAATGCAAATGTGAAAATTCAGCCATAATTTCCTGAAAATAAAAGCCTGGTTTCTGGAGGCTTTTATTTCAGACTCTCCAATACCAAAGGCTGTATTTTGAAAAATACTTTTCCTAAACCACTATGTTAATACTGTGTTTCTGCAGGCTGAATTCTAATGGACTTAATTGCAGCGCGCTGGAAGAATATGAAAGGCACATTAAACATGCACAACACTAGCCTAATTACTTAAAATTATTAAAAGCAGAGAAGCTCAGAATGAGCTTAATTACAATTATCTAATTTCACATAGTAATTATGAGCAAAAGTATAACAAATCCTCCTAACTCTTCTTGAGGAAAAGATAAATTGAAAATACTTACATTATTTTTAAAATCAAAATATACCCAATTCTGGACATGGAATAGGCACAAATCCCCCAGCTAAGGTTTAGCTTAAAATTGGTATATTTATAAGATCCTCAACGCAAGCTATTATTATTGTCATCATTATTATTATTATTTGTAGTATATTTGTATCTTCTACATTATTAGCTATGGGAATTTCTAATAATAGAAAAACACATTTATTAACTCCATATATTATTATAGAAGCAGACCATATGTCGGAAGCTACCTGATCACAAATACTAAAAAAATAAAAGGCAGTATAAAAAAACCTCTAAGCTCATTTTGAAGATTATAAAAGCATTTTTCCCATTTAACACTTGAAGCTAATAAAGCTGATAACCAGAACTGGAAATAAAATAGCAGTTCATCTTCAAAGAAAGCATAATGGCTACTAATTGCTTTAAACCCACTTACATGTACCTCATTAATACATACTAAAAAAATAAACAAATAACCCATACACAAATGTTTATATCAATCTTAAAATCTTTTGTAAAAGATTTTTTTGTTGTTGTTCCATTAAAACAATTTAAGGTCCCTTCCAACACCAACCGTTCTATGATTACCTGTATTTTAAATAAAAAAATGGAACACTTTATACTTACACAATGGCACACTGACCCAAGAAAAAGATAACTTTGTCACTTTGTCACATGTTGATTCTTTTGTCTGATGAGAACGTTTTTGGAGCACTTGCTGTTCGCTACATTTTAAGGGCTGTGAGAGCAAAGCTGTAATTTCTCTTACTAGTAGCAGCCTTTATCTTGTTGTAATGTCAGGTTCAACAATACACCGTGATTATGCAGACAGTGTGACCTCATTCTAAAATTATATCCTGCGACAGACAGGTTAAGAAGTTTTGAAAGAAATGTAATTGATCTTAATTGCTAGTAGTCCAAAAATTTTCCT
Organism: Falco biarmicus; assembly: GCF_023638135.1. Classification (NCBI taxonomy): domain Eukaryota; kingdom Metazoa; phylum Chordata; class Aves; order Falconiformes; family Falconidae; genus Falco; species Falco biarmicus. The sequence goes on along the minus strand of NC_079300.1, from coordinate 1,995,458 downwards.
GAGACTAAATAAAGCTTTCAGGCACTTACCACGTACTGAACCAAAACAGAGATGGCAATTTTAGTCACCAATTATACAAGGCTTAAATCAGAAAAGTCAGAGTTATTGTTCAATGCTTTTTTCAATTTTTCCTTCACCCTTTTTTTTTTAAAAAAATTCTTTTCTTTCATTTGGGGGTGGTTTTGGTGCTCATGTGAAAAAGTTTACGTGCTCACAGTTGTTTACGGTAAACAGCTTTCCAGATCCCACTGGAAGAGAGTGGCAGCTGCACTCTCCAATCCCAGCTACAGTCTCTGGCTCAGCTTCCCAGCATCACCCAAAACTCCAGGAGAAGGCATCCTGGCCTGCCACAGGTCCTGGCACCCCAGACTGCCGTTAGGCAGTGCAGGTGCTCAAAGCCCAGTATAAACCAGGAGCTGTAGCACTGCCAGCGTTCCAACCAGCCGTGCAATTAACTCAGAAACCACCTATTCAACCAGCACATAAAATGGGCATACACCTATATTTTTAAAATCAGCTGAAATTATCTTTCCACAGAAGACTCCAAATCCAAGTACATACTAAAAGACAACTAACAAACTACAACCTCACTTTTTCCTACTCTCTGTTCCCCAGCCAAGCCAGTCATCCCCTGAATTCGGGGCATCCTCCTGGCTGTATTTTAACCATCCTTCTTATCTGTAGCCTTTACTTAATTTCTTTTTTCCTTCACTCCATTAAATAGAGGAAAAATGGGCATGTAAAAAGGAGCATACATCCATGGAAGGTTTATCATTCTTCCTCCCACCTTGCCCTTCCAGCTCGCCATGAAAGAAACCACTGCCCGATTACCCAAAGGGCCTGGGTGGGAGAGTGCATGCAAGCCTTTAATAAAAAAGTGTGCAAACAATTAATAAAACAACAAAAAGATGGGCCATTTCACAGAGAAGCCAAGTCGTAGGAGTGTCAAATGAAACACAGAGGTATTTTCACAGTAAATTTCACTGAAGTCTTTATTTTCATACTGCTCTGATTTGCAGGGAAGGCAAGCAAGACAACCCAGAAGAGTCATTAGCAGGAGACTGTCTGGCAGAGAGAGGACTGCCCGAAGGGAACTGGTGATACTGGAGGTCAGCAGAAGGAGCAGAAGCCTTTGCACTCTTGAGGTCCATTCTAGCTCAGGGACTATGAAGGTCAAAGGCAAGTGTAAGGTCCTGCTCCTGGGCAGGGACAGCCCCATGCACCAGCACAGGCTGGGGCTGACCTGCTGGGGGGCAGCTCTGCGGGGAAGGACCTGGGAGCGCTCGTGTACAGCAAGTTGCCCATGGGCCAGCAGTGTGCCCTCGTGGCCAAGGGGGTGGTGGGATCCTGGGGTGCATGAGGAGAAGCGTGGGCAGCAGGTCAAGGGAGGTGATCCTCCCCCTCTGCTCTGTCCTGATGTTGGGTCCAGGCTGGGCTCCCCAGTTCAAGTGAGACAGGGAGCTACTGGAGAGGGTCCAGTGGAGGCTACAAAGATGACGAAGGGGCTGGAACATCTCCTTTATGGAGGAAAGGCTGAGGGAGCTGGGCCCGTTTAGCCTGGAGAAGGCTGAGAGGGGATCTCACCAACGCATGCAAATGACTTGAAAACGAGTGTCCAGAGGATGGGTCCAGGCTCTTTTCAGTGGTGCCCAGCGACAGGACAAAGGGCAACGGGCACAAACTGCAGCACAGGAAGCTCCATCCGAATACGAGGAAAAACTGCTTTACCTGGAGGATGACACGGCACTGGAACAGGCTGCCCAGAGAGGTTCTGGAGTCTGCTCTGGAGACACTATGCTACAGCAGCTTGTTTGTTTAGCTCTGCTTTGGTTTACAAACACCTGTCTTGTAAGCAAAGGGTATTTTTGCTCATCTGCTTATTGTTTATTTACAGTTCTGTTTTACAAATAGCAACTTTCAGTTTCACTTCACCTAACCCACAAGCAGGAAGGCTCTGCGCTCTCCGTCTTGTCAACAACGCCCAACCTTGTTTTTACTAGGAAACTGCTTCAATAGTAAATATATGTTTTCCTAGCCTCTGCCAGACATGTCAGGAAACAAATCCAGGCACCAATACGCTTCCCCACACAGAACTGTGGTTCAGAGTTGATAACCCAGACCGTGGGAGACAGAACAGGGTGAGATCTGTACTTGTGTAGGACAATGGTCCATGAAAGTGGCTTTTCCTGCTGCACCCCCTCCTGCAGAACACACGGGGAACGCATTGAGCTTGGGAAACCAGAGGTTCAGTGGGCTCAGACCTGTTTCTCACACCTGGGCTCTCTGTGGACTGCACTCCCAACACAGGCACCTCACAAACACCCTGAAACCTGGGAAGTCTAGATCAGACCTGAACATCTGCCAAGTCTGTAAACACTCATACTACATACCTTTCGCATTCAGTTTCAACCTATGTAGAGAGATCACTCCTTAAATCCTCTAGTACAAAGAATACTGTTGACACGTTTGCATTTGAGGAGATAGATACCTGGCTTACTTGTACTCATCCGTGACAGCTGACTACAGCTAGAAAAAAAAATATAAAGAAGAAATCAAAAGGGTGCCAACTGCACATCCAGTATTACCTTCTCCCTCCAGTTATCTTCATTCCTCATCTTCTGTCTTAATGTTTCCTGCAGCTGCTCTGTTCTGTTCTGATGAGAAATCAGCATTAACTCCCTAGAAACCACAAAAACTCGTATGTAAATATGTGCTCTGCCCAGATTGGTGGTATGCCATTTTCTTGCAATTAAGTCCTTTGTGGTAAAGGCTCGTCTTTTCCGCTTTGTTTAGTATTCTGTGCAGTAAGCCCACGAATCCTGCCTGGAGCCCAGAGGCACAGCAGTAATCACTGCTTAGCATTTGCATAATGCCATCACATGTTTTATGAATTTTATGTTTTAAAGAAAATACTACAGTTGATCTTTCTTCCACACACATATATTCAAACTTCAAATATTTTTAGTATTTCTCATGTCAAATTTTGAAGAACACTGAACAACTGTTATAATGGTCAAACAGAAATTGCTGTATTTAATGAACTCAGAATATTACTATCATTAAGTAAAAAAAGTTTCAAATTAAATAGGTTTTGAATTAAAAACACTGAGTAGTTTCTACTGTTAAGAGTTACTGTTTGTTATGTGAGGTAGAGCAAAAGCACTGGAGAGTTTCAACTCTTGTAACTTAGATTATTAGCAATATATCAACTGGAACAACTCACGTATCTGGGGTTCAAGTAGAAGGGAAGTATTTTTAAAATTAACATGTAATATCTTTTCATGCAGGTACTAAAGTACAGGGAATATTTAAACCCTTTAAGAGCAAAAATAGCTTAACGTCTCTTGATGCACATCACTCTAAAAATGTTTCTCTTCTCCAAAAGTCACTTTTCTGAATGCATTTTCCATTGTACACAAAACAAACAAATAATGTACCACCATGTCTTAAGCAGGGGACAGCACATTCTATTTTGCCAATAAAAGACAAGGTAATTTATCAGTAACTGAAAATTTACTAGTAGGACACTTAAATAGGAAGAACAAGCCTGCGGTTGTTAGGAATAAAACTGGATATATAGCTTACACTCAGAGCAATCAGAAAAACATGGATTTAGGTTGGTAAGTGCAGAAGTCTAAAACAAAGCCACTCAAACTAGATACCATTGCAGAAAAGAATCCTCAGAAACTCTATGCTTTATTTTTCACATCTGAAAAGTAATTACAGGACAAACAGCAGCTTTGTTGATATCTGAGAAGCTTTTGAATAAGAATAGACTGGTGGAAAGCTGTCCATAGACCTCACCAAATACTAAAACATATCCTATAATCTGGCACATTGTAATATTTATAGCATTGTTACGGTTTGCAAGTTGCTAATAACACAAGTTACAAGAATTTAAACTCTCCAGGGCTCTTGTTCTACAAGCCTCACATAATAAACAGCAGCTACAACAACTGCAATAAATGGGTGTTTAGATGAAGCTTGAGCTGAAGACCTGGACTGCAAAGCGGGGCTTCCCACACCCCACCCCACCCCACCCCTTTTTTTTTTTTTTTTTTTTTTTAACTTTTTCATTCAAGTTTTGTCTATACTGTAACAATTAAAAAACCAAAACCACATTCAATAAATCCCAAATTTTCAGGATACGAGCTCAGGGCTGCCAAGACAAGTTTTGCCCTACAAGCAAGAGAGAGAGAGGACAGTGGCAGGGCAGGATTATCCTGAGCACACAGGCAAGGCACTGATTTCAGAACACTGATCTGGACCAACAGGTCTCTCTCAGTCCAGCCCAGTGCCACAGCCACACCCCTCGTTCTGCTGCCTCTCCTCCTGCATCCCAACTGGACAAACCACTTCTGGTGCTTTACAGAATCTATCCATCCTTTTGGTGACAGTGAGAGAGGCTGAGGAGGAATCTTTTATTTTTAGTAGATTTCCAAAAGAACAGTCTAGGCTGAACGTACTGTCACAGATTACCCATGGTGACTCGGCTCCAATTACCTTTCTTGTTTCAACATCACCACCTCTTCCTCTGTTTGTCGAAGAAGAGTTTTAAGTGCTTCTAGCTCACTTTCTGATCGACCAGTTCTTCTTTTTAGATCTTCTTCTTTCCTTTCTTTGTCAGCCACTTCTTCCTGTAAGTGTTTGCATACTTGTTGACAAATTAGAAGAGATTCCTCCTTTTCCTTGAGCTCTTTTGTAAGTCTACAGATGAAATAAAAGACTATCAGCATCATACTTACTATATTCTTATTTACAGACAGAAACTAAATAGACAAATAATTTGTACCTGGAAAATAAAATATTAGACAAACCCCTGTGTTTTGTCTAATAAAAAATATTCTTTATGAAGTTAAATCTAGTGATTTTAACACAAAACCAGAAAAAAATGATCGTATAAAAAACACATTAAAATAATAAAATTTTTGCTCTCACTGATCTGAAATCTTTTATGAAATATAATTTCTGCATTCACCTTGACTCAGAAAGTCCATTTTCATATTTCATTTTCTTCAGTTCATTTTGACAGACATCAAGTTCCGCTGATTTTACCCTAAGAAAACAGTAAAAAAAAAAAGAAAAAAGTATATTGTCTAAACAATTGACAGCCTTTACTCATGCAGTAATCTGAACAGCATTTATTGATGTATTTATTAGCTAACTTGCATTTTCTATTTCAGTTAAGAGACAGACAAACAAAAAGTTCTTTCAGTTCTAGCTAACATTTTTAAGTAACTGGAAGTTACAATTCCAATGTAATCTCAGCCTAACCTAGCATCACAAGTTTAATGTTGCAAACAAGAAAGTGAGATCTTGCAACACTGATGAAAGTATCAAGCAAGATGAGAATAAAAATGAACAAACAACAATTTAGTAGGTAAGAGGGCTGGAAACTTTGCAGGTTTCTTGTTATTATGTCATCATTTCATCAATTAATAACCATGGTTAAGCTTCATATTTACATTTAAACAGATATATGTTATTTTATTAAACTGTACCCATATTACATTGAAATTTTAATAGTACATTTGGAAACCCTTTACTGTTTATTTAACTGTTCATGAAATCTTTCTTCATACTCAGTACTTGTATATCATTAAAATACTTTGTTGCTAAGCATTCCAAATATTTGCAACTTCGTTATGATCGGTCAGACCGCCTGAATATAGGAACCAAAACCAGAAAGCACACATTGTAAAAGAAATTATCCTTCTTTAAATTTCAGGAAAACACACAAAAAGATTGATGACAGCTAGTCTCGAGATTGGCACTGCTAGTTCATTACTTTTGGGCTTAATATTTGAAATGGTAATTTTTATTTTCAGTAGTGAATTATAAAGTGCAGCTCTTTCTGAATGGTACTCTATGCTATATGCAAGTAACAAGCACTTTAAATATAGGGAAGTATCTGGAGCCTGGATCCCACAGCTTTCAGAGGTGACGAGACAGGTCCCACTGAGCCCCGCGGTGTCCAGATGGGACCCTGCGAGGTGCCCGGCCCTATTCTGGGTGCCCGATACAGCTCCCATGAAAGCCAATGGAGGGCAGCCCCTGGGCACGGGGAACCGGGCAACTCCCCTGCATGGCCCCTGCTTGGCCATTAGAAGAGTATCCCAGGAGAACAAGGTGCAATAGCCCAACAACATTTAAGAAAAGTGGCACCGCTGCAGGTGCCGCACCTTTTGAGTGGGCTGAAAACTGAGCAAGCTGAGTTTTTCAGTCTGCCTGAGTGCTCTCTTTTCACTCATGGTGCTTCAGTTAGCTCCAACAAGTTTTGATGACGTTCTATTTTTGCTTTATTAATTTACATTTTGCATACTTCTACTTGAAACCATGGGCACAACACAGTAAAATTACAAAATGCAACAGCATACTGCTGCATGGGGGAAAGTCACAGCAAATTTCCATTTTGGGGGTTGGGGGGCAAATAAAAAAAGAAAACATAGTCACTGATTAAATACTGAAGTTTCTGATTAGTTTTATCGCACCCTTCCCTCCATCCAAAACCTACAATGTAAATTACTACTTTCCACATACATTTTTAGTCCAAAAGTTACATGAATTTCACTAAATGTATCCTACACTTGTGTGTTAAATGAAGTGTTGAACTGATCTGACTTAACCCTCCTCTTTCCTGTATCATTAAACACAGTTGGAGGAAGAAAACTGCTTCCACAAAGAGACGTACTCAGTCAGGTTGTTAGAAATACAGACTGTGTAACATGAAGATAAAATATTTTCTGTTGGTCATAACCTTCTCAAATCATTATGACAAGCAAAGCTTTCTGCAAAAAAGTGGTCTGGTTACAGCTTTATGCGCAGTGGCAAAACAATCAAGCAAACAGAAAACTTACATCAACAGCTTTTTGTAGTGGTCCATCTCGGCTGTCACTTTCTGCAGCTTCAGTCCAATAGTCTCTACTTGATTTGTTAAATCTGAAAGCAAAAAACATGGGTTTCATGTCTGTATTTGTACTAAAATAATTCACTTTTATACAGAGTGTGTATTATTTGCATCTCAGACATGCAGATCCTCACTGCCACCTCAAACAGGCAAAAGTACATCACAGCACTGGCTCTGAAAGCACAGAATGGCCATCTCTGAAAAGTACAGGTTTATGACTTGTAACATTCGAACCAATTTCTCACTGCTTACAAGCCATATAATCCAGTTCCTTAGATTTTCTTAAGAATAACAAATTACTTCTATTGAAAAGGTTGGAATGCTGTTGCACCACTGTACACTTCACTTTGGAACAGTCTTCCCATTTCTATTCATACACTAGCAGAGACTGGCTTTATAGCACAAAGCTGGGTTTTGTTTCTCTGGGTTTTTTTATCCTACCAGGAAACATCAGATTCAACTAAATGTAAATATGAACTGCATGAATGTAAATCATGTGGTTTGTACATAAAGTTGAGAGCAGAAGCATGCAGGAGGGCTGACCTGAAAATAACTTGCTAATGCTACTTGATATGACATTGAGCTGACTTAATGTACTATTTATTTTGTCTTAGACTCTCTTAGCTACATGTTATTTTTCAGAACATATCACCTATCAGTTTCAATCAGCCACTGCCTTTTTGCCAGTATACTGCCAGTATACCCCAGTTCTTTTAATCTGTACAATTAATTATCTTTTTATTTTTCCTCCACTTAAAAAATCTTCTGAAGAAAACAACAAGCAAAGATACAAGAACTGTTAAATATCACTCCTTCTGCACAGTGTCATGTAAATGAAAAAGTGATATTTAATCCCAGCACATGCTTCTGATTTGCTAGCTTACAAACCTCTGAGTAAGCCAGGTCTCCCCAAACATGGTGTAGCAGGACAGCCAGCCATCAGTTTGCACTTGTGGCACAGCACCCAAGCATTTTGTTGCACACAGGTTAGAAGCAAGTGCTGTGCAAAAATACAGGCTGGTAGGAACAGAACAAACATTCTCACCACTTGCAACTAAATCTCTTTGCTTACCGGTGCAAATCAATTTTAAAAGCTTACTTAAAATCCCTTAGTGACATGTATTAGACCATCTCAAAGAACACAGTAACAATTCAAACTTCGCCACCTTCTTAAACAGTTAAGTATCAGAGAAATCTCATCTAGTTTTGTGTGGTATAATAGTATTTTTTCTTTTTAAATCCTAAGCATAGTCATAACTTCAAGAGTTGAAGTCCTATAAACTGACGTAGTGGCACATATCTTAATCTGATTCTCATCTTAATGAACGTATCTAAATATGCTCATCAACAAGGACAATTGGCTTTCAAGAAAACCTAAGAATTAACTGAAATCAAAGTTGCCTCTACAGAAAAGGCAGCATCATAAACCACATGGGGAAAACCAAAATGTAGGATAGAACATCACAACAAATCTAGAAGTGGAAGAAAAAACAACATTTTCCCTCAAAACATAACAGCAAGCTAAATGAGCTGACTTCCTCTCCAAAGGTGAACCTCTACAGAGTCCAACCTCTCCATCTTCAAAGGTCTCTGATACATCCTCCAAGAAGCCAAAGCTAACTGATTCCTGTTCTTAAATTTATCATTTCTGACATAAGAACGCAGTGAATTTTTGTAACTTGTCCTGTGTGCCTATTTCAGTCATTTCCAGCAACTCTTATGATGATGGATAATCCCAGAGTGGGATTTCCTGCCGGCGATCCCCCACGTCACACCTTATTTTACTAAATCCTACTACATGAAAGATTCCCATACTTTCAGTAAGGGGAAAAGGAAAGTTGTTCATTATCTCAGACTACAACAACAACAACAAAAATCAGGGAGAGAATTATATAAAGTACATCCTATCTGTCAGATACATTCTCAAACTATCAGCGTTTATAAAGAGCTTTTTTAAGAAAAAGTTTCTTTGGGCTTGACTAAACCCTTGCAAAAGAGAGAAGAAGTTAATTATAGAAGCACCTTCTACACCACCTGCCACTGACGGCAAACAAATAAAATATATTTTTGCATAATACACCATTGCCATTGTGTTTATACATTTCAGACACAAAAATACTAATGCAGTCCTGCATTCATTTTCACAGCCGTAAACAGACATTGCCACAGCCCTAATCTTTTAACATTTCTACTCTGATTCATATCAGCCAGAGTCTACATAATTAAATGAGCAAATAGAAGAGTGTAAGTAGATATTCAAGAAAAAGAGCCTTTTAGTAAATGAGAACAGATGCACACAGAGCACTGCTCATTACAAGCCCTGATCAACAGAAGCAAACAGACCTGGACATTACAGATCCTCTGGAGTTAATCTGTTCATGTTTTTAAGCATGCAGGGGATGCTGATAGCACTGCCTCAGACGGATGTCATCCAAGTTTATTTTTTGGCTCCTTGAAACAGTTCAACCTACTCCATGGAACATAAGACATCACAGAAAATGCAATTTTTGAACAGGTTGAAAAGAACAGTATTGCTGGGAAAAAATAAAAAGCATGTTTAATCACCATGTATCGTTTATATCAGTATGACACTGAAAAATTGTGTGGGTATACATATATATAGACACACACACACACACAAAATTATACATATAGAACGAAATCAACAGTGTTCCATGAGAACCAACAATTAGAGGGAAAGCCTAAAATTATTTACTTCCACTCATTATTTATGTTATTTTTCCAGTGCTTTTGCAGGGTATTAACTCCTAAGATGTTAACATTGTCAAATTATAGTGAAATATAGCAAATGGCAATTCACGTGGCATTTTTCCTGTCCTGGATTTGGAAATCCAGGAGTCCATAATGATATGCTGTCCTTAAAAAAAAAACAAAACCCAAAACAGTATCCTTGAGATTATGCAAGTAATTTGTCTCATCTGGAAATGCAGGTGAAAACTCCGAGAGAAAAACCCAGCCCAAAATGCATTCCAATGAGAAAAGCAGCCCCTTCCAGCAGAACCAGGGCTGTGAAGGGAAGCACAGCAAACCCTCTCCAGCCTGGAAAGGCTCTGCTTCATCATTTGCGTTCTGTACTGTATTTTCCATTCAGGGATGATGCTATCTGCACATAACTGACAACATTCTGGGCAATTTGGAAATTGCATATATTAAAAGAGGAAGGACATCATAAGTATAGATAATAATTCACTCATATTTACTGTTTCCTACCACTAACAATTAACTATCTATATTCAGTTAGTAAAGGATACTTACCATTTACACCAGACTTTCAGAAACTTAAAGAATCAAAAGAAGCAATTTGATACAGTTCTATCTGAGAGCATCATATGTTGGCATTTTGACAAAAAGCCTCAGAAATCCATAGGGACTGACTCTCGCCATCATACAGGAAGAAGACACTTCTAGCTTTGTGGTGAAGGATGTTTTTCCCATGACAATATTGAAAAGAAAGGGAAAGTGAAAAGGTCTGGCAACAGTGAAATTAAGCCTCACACATAAATCAACCTACAGTCTGGCAAAAGTTAAGTTAAACTCCCTTTGTGCTCCATCCCAAGTGGCATTTATTACCTCCACAGACCAGCCCCTGCCCCATTTCCCCAGAGGCCAAGAGTAGGTTCTGTACAGGGTCAGGAGAACAGCAAGGATCTGTGTGGTTCCACTTGTACGGCCATGCAGTCGGCTGGGGGAGAGCCAAGACCTCTCAGGAAGACCGTACCGACACTGTCAAGAACACCGGTCCCAGCAGCAGGCAAAGAATACATTCCCACCACAAACACAGCACAGCAACAGCTGAGCTAGGACAGGCTTGAGGTAAAGAAAGAATAGTCAGCTCTAAAGAGGCATTGCCCCAGGCATCACCTCCCCGACCCCTCTGCTCAGCAGCAGTAATCCTATTTAACTTTGCCGCACACTATTCAGCTAAACCTTGGTTTAGCTTTTTGCATCTGCTCTCGCCATCCCGCCTCATCCCATTACGACTGTATGTTTTCTTGTACAATGAGTTAAGCAATCAGCATCTTTACAGGCATTAGAAAGAAAACTAAAAGAAAAAAAGAAAGAATAAATCAAATTGTTTCAGATTCTACAGTTTTTCAGTATTCCTCATAGTGCCACTTCTAAGCTGGGTATGACCAACAACTAGCATTCAGCAGTAAAAAAGGACTGAAGACTGCTGACCTTGACTCCTAGAGGAAAAAGAGGCGGAGACTGGTACCTTCTCTTCCTGTACTCAAATTAGGGAATATTCCCAGCTTTTCACGGCTGCACTCCTGTTCTGATGTACTGGATCCTGACTACACCTGGGATAATACTTACTACACAACCGTTAGCCTGCATTTACCCCTATTTGTCTCTGCCATTCCTGTGATACCAAGACCTCAGGTGCTTTGGCTTGACTGTGCTCCTCAAATTGACAGAAGGTGGTCTGAAGCTCTTCCACGGAGCTACTGTCAACAGAGCCCAAAGTCTGATGGTAGTGCATGGCTGCGATAAATGGTGAGGGTAGCTTAACTGCTCATTAAAACCACTGGAAATCAGTGGTTTATAATGCTTCAGTACCCTCTCACTGTTTCAATTTTGTGCCTGGAAAGCCAGCCACATTTTCCCTCAGTTCCCTGGGAAAGAGCCACTGAGTATCCATGCTTGCTGTTGAACAGAACCCATAGAGATAAATCACTGACAAGTTACGACTATTTAAAAAACGTGACAGTGTTCTTGCCAGAACTTCCTCTCAGCTGTTTTAAAGGTTTCTCTGACAAACCCCCATTGTAATCAAAGCCATGCAGTCACTATGTTATCTAAGTCCCGTTATCTGCAACAAAAAACTGCACAATGACACCGGACCAAGCTGCGACGTTTGCTGCTCGGAGTTGGCATCTTCACCTTCTCTCAAACGGGAAGTTGTGGCCAAGTACACAGAGGACAAATTAGACCACCTGCAGTTACTTTTGCTTACTTTAGTTTCTTCAACTGGGCATTCTTCAGGAATGTATTGTTCTATACACTTTTCCAAAGCTGAACAATTCAACTTTAATTTCCTGTCATTCATCCTGACATTGCCTTACGAAGTAAACTGCTCTGAATGCCTACAGAAAAAGGAGAAACCTTGGCTTCGCACACCAAGCAGATGTTAGAAGGAACACGTGGGAACAATCTAACATTGACAACAGCTAGTTCTACTGCAATGAGACTGCTTTGCTAAAACAGATTAAGACCAAATTACTGTAGATCAATACCACAAAAAGCAGAGCCCTTTGCCTTTCTTTGCATGGGATGGCTGCTGCAGAGAAGTTTTTCACAAACTTATCTTTTTTTACTTTTTTTTTTTTTAATGCTATTATAGGAGATCTTTAGCAACTATTAACAACTGTAGTCTTTTTTCCTCTTTCTAGAGGTAGGAGAATGGACACAAGTTCTGGAATGAAGGAAAAAGAAAGGGATAATGCTTATTTTGGTTCTAGTACTTTGGGTGGTCTCTTTCAGGTCTGTTTCTTCTTTTACTCAATTTGTTTTGAGAAATTTTCATAATGACTGAGCATTGGACAGGAGTTTTTCATGAGGGAGTAAATGGATTCAATTACATGGCTGGTTTCTGCAAGCCTTCTCTAGAGAGAGTTCCCACCAAAGTCAACGGGAGCTGCTTAGCAGAAAGTCTGAGGGATCACACTCACGCCCACAGAGACTAAATCATATAGATTTCAGTGAAGTTCAAAAAACATAGTAAAAATGAGGAAATTAATAAGGAGAATGATAACACAAACAGAAACTTATGCTGAAAACTTGCTGAATACAGCAAAATAGTCACATGCTTATGTAAAAATGTTCTCCCGTAATAAAAGTAAAGCTTATCGCAAAATATGCAAAACCAACAAAAAGCATTTACGCTTTGTAATACCAATATTCATTTTAAGTCTTTAAGTACCACCACATTCTAAAGAATCTTCAGTCCAAATCCATCTCGGTATCATTCATGTTTAATTTCACTTATCTTTGTGATTCATAATGAATCTTACCATAAACGGCCAACAGTAACCTTTCAGGCAGCACGTGCGACCAGCCCTGCCTTCAGGGACAAAAGGCAGGTAAGGGCAGAGACTGCGTTCCTTTGCACCTCTGTGTTTTAGCAGTATCATATTCTCCATAAAGTGAGACTCTGTTGTGATAAGGACAGAGACTGAGGGGGCACAGCACAGAACATGCACAAAGAAAAGATGTGAAGAACCAAAGAAAAAGAACCACAATTGTTGACTGTTTCCTATTATTTGAGTGAATTCCCATAGATACAGCCTGTAGTGTCTGCAAAACACCGAGCACAGAGTCTGCCCAGAAATGGGTTTCAGGAATTTAGCCACCCAGCTTGCATCCTCTTCAGCTGCCCGGCCAACAGCACCATGCTGAATGAAGGCTCCAGTTCCTGCTTTGTAAATAGCAACAACTGGTAAAGTTTCCAGTAGAAAGAAAGAAAAAAAAAAAGCACTGTGAACTGTATTCACATTGGGTAAGCAGCCACTCTGAAAGCCATCAACTTTGCAGCTAATTCATAACAGAATCACACTGATACCAGTTCAGAAGCACATGCAAATGAACCGTAATTTTCTACTTTTCCTGCAAAACCTACAAAACAATCCCAAGATACCTTCTGAAAAGTTTGGTTTCATCCAAATAAAAGCTCAGTGCTTTATACACATGTAGGAAAAGGAAGACTATTTACCAGTAATTAGACTTTCTGGAGAGGTTAATACGCATAGCTCACATAGATAGTGCTGTTGAAGACACGCAGACCCTAGTCATTACTCAAGACCCTTTTGCCTTAGCAGCACCAGCTCAGCTGCTGGTAGACAGAAACTCAACAGCACAGTTCTGTTTAGATCAATGCCAGTCACAGTATGAATCTGTTCTGTATCACTAAGTCTCTGTCTTAAATGACTGTGCCTATTTTCCCTTCATTTAAACCTGGTTTGGGGAACAACTGGTAGATAGTTGAGTTTAAACAAGACGAGCTCTGACTCATCATACTGGTCGCTGATAAGAAAAGAGCCACTGGGGCAGTCCCGGTCATGCTCTCACCGAGAGGCAGAAAGGCTGCGTAGGCTGCATCTACTGCCTTCCAGTCCTGCTCACTAGAAATAGTCTAGTCTCAGTGCATGTGTGCCAGCACCACACAATTACTTGCAGAAGAATCTTGGATTAAAATATTTTTTTTATTTTATCAAGCTTTATAAAATTCCCATGATGATTCAGCAAGGTACAGATGTGCCAGGCAGATGGCTGCAAGGGACCTCTGCAGCCTGCACAGTTCACCCTCCTGCCCAGAACCTGGTCCGGTTTTGCCAGCAGTACTGCTACCTGTGGTTTTATTCAGCTGAGCTTTGCAGACCCCCAAGGCTGGGGACTCCCCCAGGCAGCCTCTTCCCCACTAGACTGTGGATCCACCACCTTCCTCTCTCCCCTCCAGGCACTCCCAGACTGCTGTTGGGTTGCCTCTTGCCCAGCCAGGAAAATGTTCTCATTTTGGGAACAATGTTTTTTAAAGACTTGGTCTATACATATATGAAGCCTGTGGGACACTCCTTGTGTTATCTCAGATCAAGATAATATTTGTCACACTGGCAGACTGAAGGAAACCTCCCTGAGGGTGGGGGCGGGGAGAAGCATCCTTTCAGGAAAGGGCGAGCAGCAGTCAGGCTCTTTTGGGCACAGAAGGGACTGGCTGGAACGGAAACTCAAAACACAAGAGCCACAATATTGCCATAGAAGAACTGAGGGAGAGGGGGAGCAGGGCAAATGCAGCCCAGTAACATTACAGGGATGGGCAGAAAGAAACAGAGAATCCAGGGGGTCGAGAAAACACTGGCAGCTCAAACCCAGAAGATGGTCAGGAGACTGAAATGGAGACAGCATACAGATCCCTGGCCAAGGCAGAGTGGAACCTGGCTCCTGTTGCTAAATTTCTCCAGTATTCTAAGAAACAGGAGGTTGTAGGCATTCTTCAAAACCTACTAAATAACCACTCCTCATAACAGCAACCTATGAGGCCCTGAATATTGGCTGATAACCTGTGTCAAAAGGGGTAAAAGTATTTAATTTTTCTTAGAACATTAATGCCAGACCAAATTCGGATGTACACTTAACACGGATATTTTTAAGTACATTTATTTTAAAATCATAGTAGAGAAGCTGTGGGAAATATGGAATAAATATGTGAAAAATTACTGTGTCACAGTAGGAATAATTTGCCTCACTGTGTGTTTCTAAGGAGACTGTAGAAGTGAACTAAACACTCAAAGTCCTTGCACACACAGAATGCAACTATTTATTTTTATTTATAATATTTCATGTACCATGTTCTCTACGATAAAATTTTTTTTGTATACCCAAGAAAGCACTTTTATTTGTGAGGCACAAGCACAAGTCTGTCTGGAAGGAGCTCAGGGATGGACTCCAGCTGTATAGATGTATATCCTTTCTGGAGACCTGAGCAGTGCCACCAGGAAGTCTCTAAATCACTGAAAGCTGCCAGGAACTGGGAGGATGTGCCAGAAAAAGGAGTGCTTGTTTCTTATCTCCCCCAGCATATGTTGCTGACCACTGCCAGGACTGGGCTTTCTGGACTTCTGGTCTGAACTAGTATGTTAGTTCTTTCATGTTTGTATATCAAACAAGCATTGAAAAAGTATGAGGAGGGACCAGATTCTAAACAGTTTTGAGTGGTACAAATCTAGAACGCCCTCAATACCCTCAAAAGAAGAAGCCAGCAACTGCATGCACCATGCAAATATGACAGCAATCTTTTCCAAGACCTTAAGAAGTGCTTAATTAGAGAACCAATGCTATCTCAGCAAACCCTGCTCCCCTCTTCTTCTCCCGGCTCCCTGAGGGCACAAGTGACATGCTGCAGGCACTTCTGCAGTTAGGGGGATTGCTTACATGGTATTTGCTCAGCCACAGCCAGGGTTCATACTCCAGCATCAAAGGATTTGGCCCTTAAGCCTGAATTTTCTGCATATGTTCCTGCCCTTTTGAACCCAAACTAATTTGAATATGTCAGAACTGTTCCTACATACCTGCTTCTCCTACGTATTAAAATCAATTTGAACTACTGTCACTTACCTATTGGCTGGGAAAACTGAAGGTGAGAAAATGGAGCTTCTGACCTTAATTTTCTCTGGAGACAGATTTATTTTTTTTTTCCCCTTACTGTTTAGGCCAAGCACATGAAACAAAATATAATAAATATATTTCCTTTAACATGGATTCCTGATTTTTCTCAAGCAGCAAAATGGGGTCCTTTGTAACTAAATTATATTCAAACACAGCCTTATCCCAACACCTAGCTGAAGAGAACTAGGACACTATTCTTTCCATCATATCCATCTGTTTCCTCTCTCACTTTAAGAGACTGCTGAAAAGCGTTAATGAGCCATTGCTTCATCTAACCCATTTGTCACATTCTGTTCAAACACCAACACTGCATTCCCCAGCTCTCACCCTTCAAATTCTTAGTACCGCAGCTGGAATTAATTAAAAAAAATTCTCAACAGTACTTGTAGTATAAATAGTGGATATTTGAACTGCAGCCTACCTAAAACTACAGGAAACTATTCTCTCTTTGGATTTTCAAAGCTCTTCAAAGCAGTCTTTAAAATGTCATTAAAGACACTTCATTTAGATGAAAATACTGCTCCTTCTTTCCATGAAGAGTTGCTAACATTCCCCACTTAAACTACCCAGCTACTCCTACAGCTGCCTACATTTTTCAATCACCTCTCATTAGCCTCATTATGTCAGCAGACCACTGCTAAGTTTATATTTAGTAACTTAAGTAGCCTATGAAGCAGTAGCATCAAACGATTTAAAGACAGATTTCATGTGCATAGCTGGCAATTTAATCCCATACAGAGCTAAACCTGTAACTGTAAATGGGCTGAAGAAAAACCACAATAACTTTGTGACAACAAATTATTCTGTATCTGTGATTAAGTGGAGGAAAGGGTTTGGCTGGTAATAAAAAAAAAAATAAATTGAAAGCACAGATATCAGCTCCTCTCTTCTAGAAGCATGTGCTATTGCAGCTCTTCTGCTGCTCCCAACCCTAAGAATACAAAGACCCTATCGCAAGGCATTATTGATTTTTCTTTTTTTGAGTCTACTTGATTAGACAATTATTCACCAGACCTTACCCTGCATTGAGCATTTTTCAAGACCTGTCATCTCTAGCTAACTGGATGACACATTGTGAGTCTGAGAAGTGGTACGAAACCAGCACTCAAATTCACCTCTTTGGCAAAATCTAACTCACAAAGACAATCTTTGGAAAGACATGAAAAGCACAGGAACGAAGAAAAAACAGTAGAAACGAATGCTTAGTTTCAGCTTTGGCAAATGACTGCTATCATATGAAATACTCAACAATTTACAATTCTATGATAAACACACAAAACATGAATCTTCAAAATATCGGCTGCAGAAACGAAAATTATTTCAGAACATGTAAATCACAAATCCTGGTAGCTGGGTTTTTTTTCTTTTTCTGAAGCATTGAACTATTTCAGCACTGGAGAGGGAAATCAGCTGCAAAATACTTTGTGGGTAAAAAAGCAGCAAACAAAACCAAAACACTAATACACCCGCCCACCCCCCAAGCCATGGACACTCTAAATCTGTCTGATTTCCTACACATTGACTTTATACGATAGAAATCCACTAACTGGAATTGATTTTCACTAAGATCAAGTGAGGCAATTGTTAGTTTGCACTATTTTATTTTAATACAGTGGCAAACTCATGTAATATTAGATGCCTGTTTCGTGAAGAAAATCATGTTTTATATTTCAAAGAAAGCATTTTTATCATTGGTGCATTAGCCAGCTTTATTACCCCAATCCAGCAGTGAGTTCCATAGAGACATACCTCTTCAAATGCATACGGATTTGTGTTTTACTGATCTACTCAGGAAGGGTAGACTAAAAATGCCTGAGCTAGCGTCCTTTCTGCCTTGAAATCTCCTTCTGGACATCCACACTGCTACTTAATAACTGATTTATTATGAAATAACCGCTACTTTTAAAATTTATTTTTATGAATTAGAAAAAATGCCTCACATAAAACATCAGCCTGCTTAGCTGATACTTTAGCTGCTCATTAAGATTTTGCAGAATCCTAATATTCTGTATGAATTCCATATATGAAGTTTTACTTGTGTTTTCTGCATAAAATGTCTCTTACTTCAAGTTTTATTATACACAGTTTAAAAAAGAAGCCTGATGTGCAAAATAAGGAAATTGTGAGTCACACAGCACAGCGTGATAAGCAGCCATCACAGTGACCCTTCTGCTCAAGTATTACACCACTGGGATGCCTGAGATCCAGTCACACTAACCACCGAGATAACTTTCAGTGAACCAGTTACATACGGCCTTTTCTTTTGTTTTCTTTTTCAAATCCCTCTTCTCTGGAAATGTATTTTAAACGGGTGAGTGAGCAGAGAAGGAATGTGGCAGTGCACTTCACAGACTTCTTGAGGGACGGAGCAGCTCTGTGGAGCACTGTGCATTTTCAAATCTCTTTATAAACATAAACAAGCAGCTTCCTTTGAAGTGGACAGGAAAAAAAACAAACCACAAAACAAAACAAAACCATAGATGTTAGTTCTTGGCTAGGTCTCCTATCAATGCTAGCAGTGGAAAACAATTAATAAAGATATACGCATGGATAAAACTTTTTCAGAATATTCTAACAGTTAGGCTTCTTTCATGCCTTCACTTTCAGCTGTGTCACATCAAAGTGAAAAATAATAATTTAGTTCAATAAATCCCAAGCTTTTTTCTCATCAAAACCAGAACTCTATAGTTGCTCAAATTAATACTGAATTACAAAACCAGCATAACTGGTGAGAGCTGAATCACAAGCGTCCTCCCCAAATTACCTCAGAGAAGGATTCTGGATGACAGCAGTAATTTTGGAAAGTTAACAGTGTTTATATTCATCTATATTGCAATTCCCTACAGAGATCAACAAGCTGACTAGGTTATAAGCAAGTCTTGTTAATATTGTTCAGAAGAAAAGTAGCAAGTGCTCACTCCTGGAGGCACCCTGAGGCAGGATGGAAGAAATAAAGGCAAAAGGAGGCATGTCCACAAATTCCAGTACGTGGCACCGGTCAGTCTCAAACATCCAGCCATCAGAGGGGTATTTGATCCTATTGCTACAGAACTACAACATACAGCTTCTTAAACCACGAATGTGGCACAGAAAAAAAAAAAAGTAGAAGCATAATCAAGCAGTGGTGCTGATACAGATGTAAATCCACAGAATTTATGGGGACAGAGTAAAATTTTCATCAGAAGCAGGTAAAGGGGAGACTTTCATCAACCTTTCTTTTGGTATTGGTAAATAACGTTAGCTCCTTGCGACAGCACAGGTTTGGAAGTGAGCTGTGGTTTGTGTGAGACTAAGGTGCCAGGATAGCAGGAGGAGAGGACACTTTGCAGTCCCACTGCTGTTGACACCTTTGAGCTGCTCCAGTGAAATGCCAGGCACCATCATGCTTCTCACTGAAGAACAACAGCGTGCAGGCTAGGATGCAGGGCAAGATACACACAGTGCAACACTCAAACTGCACTAGTGACTGTGTTTAAGTGCTGCAATCAAACATACAAAAATATCAGCTGCTTCTTCATGTTTTATTAACTATGCATTACAAAATACTCGTTCAGGATATAATTGCATCCTGTTATTTCCTCCCCCTGCCTGTGTCTGTCACCACATGGGATGAAAGCACTCCAGCTATTTGGGACTGGCATTTCACTGCTCAGCGTGTGCTCCTCAGCTCATTTACAGAGCAGCCAGCGAGCCAAGTTCCCAGATAGCCTCGTCACACGTCCCAGCCTATGTGCTCCTGCCCTGGCCTCTGCCCCATCCAGGCTGTTCCCTGACCCAGCGGCCAGGGCACTCGGCAGGTGCAGCACGGGCTGCGCAGCAAGTGGCAGCCCCCTTGTCTTCTGTCCTCCTGCCCAGCGCCCCAGAACAAGCGAGGCTTGGGAAAGTGCTGCCAGGCCTTTGTATTCTGGAGATTCATCAATCAAAATCAGAGAGCTTAGTCACCACACCAACAAATATCTAGTCAATGTTTTCAAAGGCTTATTAGTCAGTTTAACTTGGTCCTTTATGTCAAGAACACTGTCAAACCTGTCTCAGAGCTCTTTTTCAGAGAGCAGAGGGTTCATGGGGTTTTCAACAAAATTTTTGCAGTGTAAGATTTATACAAAATTCAATGACTTTTCCAGCCATCCCACCGTTGTGAAAGCTATTATCACTTTTACTGGAATTAATATTGAAAAATAATTGATTAGTTAAGTTTGGCAGTATTCTAAGTCACTGAAACCAGCAGTCATCTTACAGGAAGTGTTGAGCAATCTTGATTTCTTATACAGCAATACTTTAAAAAATCCTTGACAATCCACAGACCAGAATAGGGTCTCTAGACCAGGCATTTCTTTGTAAACTCAGATTTTGCCGGCACAAAAGGTAGAGATGGTTTACGTGAGCTAGCTCATGATGTGGTACTCATAGATACACTATAGTTATTGTCCTAAATTATGCATATCAATTAAAGGCAAGAAATTAGAACCTAAATATACCTGTTTGATGTGATAGTCTGATGCAACATGCCAACCTAGGGAAGTAAATTCAGATTTTGAGAAGATGAACCAGAAAGCCATGCAAGCATCACAAAAAAGTTATAACAGACTGAGTATCTTCCCAAAAAACCCAAAACCAAACTACAGACTGCAAGCATCTTTCTCTGGTTTTCTAACATAAGAACAAGGCAATTCTCCATGGAGTTGAAGGTGGGCAAAAGTGAAAAGAAGTTATTTTTACAGTGCATGTGAACAAACCACGAACTCACTGATTACAGGAACCTCTGAAGCAAACAGCTTTACAAAACTGAAACAGGAACCCTAACCAAGGGTAGTTTTCGTATCAGCATAAATGTAACAATACAAATATCTTATGATACTAAACCACGTACTTCAAAGATTAAAAGGTTGTCTTATTAGGCTCAAGGCCGCCTTAGATCAAGATGAGACATGTTAAGGAAGATAGATTATCCTATAATTGCTCTGCTCCTTCCTTTGAGCCACACCAGACAGGATACTGAATTAAATGGACTTCAGACTTTCTACAACAGCAAGTGCCAACATTCCAGCTCCCACCAATGCCTGTGAACTACTGAATTCACAGACTGCTTCACTTGCCCACACACCACCACCTCACCGGAAAAAATTAACTCAGTAATGCACAAAATCATCTGAGTTATATTGAACGTGGCATCTTATAAAATCTACAGTTCTGGAAACTGTACAAAGGACTGTTCCTAAGGAACTACAACAGCCTGCACACCACCACTGACAACTTAACTGGTATCATCCATGATGTTTTAATCTCATACAAAAAAAATTTAAACACTTTTCAACACAAATAAAATGTCAAAGTATACTTGAGAAGGAGCTATTTTTGCATTGAGATTTTATTTTGACTAATTTTTCCACCAAAAAAAAAAAGCACGTCAAATTTAATTATATTTTCCTCAAGGCAGGCAGGTGGTAGACCCATTTTGAAAATTGCCGTATCTCAGGTTTCCAGAGAAAGGAAAATAATAAGTGATCTAACTGTTTATGACTTATCACTACTTTTGTCTAATTATACAAAGATAGAAGATAAAATATTCCTAAAAAGAAAATGGAAATAAGTTTTCTGGTTATATTGAACACCAAAGAAAGCCAAGTATTAGGGCAAAAGAGATTTTAGGTACACTGCTTAAAAAAAATACAACAGTGTGACCAAAACAGTAAGCACACAAGGAGCATGTAACAAAACACTGGTGCATAGATTTTGAACAGAGTATCTGTGACAATCAAAGTGACATGTAAATCATTGCAATTATCAGCACTTGGAGTAGAATACCCAAATTGCTGTACAAATGAACTTACAGACAGTTTCGGTGCATGGCACAAGACCACGCTAAAGACCAAACAAGCTTTCTTTCTACTCTATGAGCAGAGAAAGAAAAGCTTAATCAACGGCAATAAATCATTGCCGTAGGTTTTATCCTAGGATCTGCAGCGCTAATGCTGGTTTTGGGCCAGTTGCCTTGGCTACCTCCTGAGTGATACTAACCGCTTGAGTGATTTCTCGTACATTAAGAGCTTCTCAGCTCAACGTCTAAGGTTACTTCAGCGTAAGTCTTTTCTAGCATCATTATTTTAAGCTTATTTGGGATTCTGGCTTTTTTATTTTTTTTTTAGTTTTTTTTACCCAGGCACTTGTCTCCAATACATATTATATATATGTAATGTACACATAATGTTGAGATTGTTTGCTTTCCTTGCAAAAAAAAAAAAATCAACACAGCAGATACCATAGATGTACTACCAGCATTTTATTTCATGTCTCCTAAAAGATCTCTTCTAGTGATTTTACATACAAGCCAAAAGGCACAAGTTTTCACACTATCCAACAATGTGTTCAAGACTGTTTTGAAAAAGGAAATCTTAACAGAATTGACGCATTTCTTTCTGTCTCCTCAGGTCTTCAAGATGAGTTACTGTGGCTAAAGACTGGCAGCTAAACGCTTGTAAGGCAACCCTCTCCCTAAATCTTGCCTGCCAGAGTTTACTCTGAACAGGGGACTAAGTAAGAAGAGGTAGCTACAATCAGACGATGAGCCTACCGAAAAATATCACGGGCAAGTTTTTGAGATACCAGAACACTTAGTGCTTCCCAACAAGGAAAACCAAACAACAACAACAAAAAAAAAAAAGAAAGAAAAAGAAAAAAGTGGATGCTGTGAACTGTACACAGAAGAATCTCGTCAGAGCAAAATCTAACTGATTTGGCATTCATTTAAAGTTAGGTTTTTGAATAAATACCACAAAGAGGAAGATATGTTAAGTCTATTTCTTATATTGACACTGTCTGGAAAATGATGTAGACTTACCTGCTCATTTCTACCCATTGCTGCTGAAGCTTTCCTAACAGCATCGTTATACAATGACAAAAATTAAGACTGGTCTTAGCAACATAGGTTACTAACTCATTGGATGGTGTCATCTGCTGTCTTCTACTTTGCAGTCTCACGTTTGATGTTATCAGTGGCATTGAAGGATCAGTGAAATTCCTTCATCACAACTAGCACTGAGACCCACTGGTTTAAATTTGACATTACATACTGTGCATAAGGCAGCATGGTAATTGCTGTGCCAATTTGATGACTCAAAACTGTGCCCAGAGCAACACAACCTCTATGTGTTTTCAAGGTCTTAAAATGTCTCTGAGCCAACACTACAGATGTAATACTGCTTTAAAGAGAAAAGAGATTCAGGAGATGCTAATATAAATAATCTTTTTGTAATGAGTTGTTGTTTCAACAGAGCTCACAATATATTCTAATTTCAAGTGCTATCACTGCTCTTACAGTTTTCAAAAGGACTCTCCAGATTCTTGAGATGAGACACTACCAGGAGTAAATCATTAGACAGTCTCAAGTTTAATGAATCTATGAGAAAAGAGACTGGCTTAGCCTGACCTACTTTTCAGTTCTGTTGCTGATAGCCAAAAATCCTTCCTGCCCTTCTACTCAAGATGAGAGCGTTTCTTTTAATCTCAAAGCCTTCTTCCTGATGTTTTACATAACATTGACAAGTAACAGCAGAACTGTATTACCACCACCCTCATTGTTTTCCTCCCTTCCTTTCCCCCCCCCCCCCCCCAGCTCATCTGACTCACGTTCCCAGCAGGGTAACAGGCTCCTCAGAATAACATACGTCTTTCTGACTGCACAACATCCACATTAAAATATTAAAGTAGTGCCGGAGTTGGGCTGTTGAACGCTTTCACACCAAAAGCCACAACTTCAGTGCTTCTAAAAACACTTTTTTTTTTTTGCATTTCATTTTACTTGGAAGTTTGCTTGAAATGTCAAAATTCTCTTACCTAATGTTTCCTTTTGTAGTTCACGGCATCTGCTTTGTAGCTCATTCCCTTGCTGAAGTGAAGTTTGAAGTTGTTGAGTTTTCAGCTCAACCGTGTCAGCCACCAGCGTCAGATGTTTTACCTTTTCTTGGAGGCATTCATTCTCTCTCTGGGATTTTGCTAATCTTTGATTTAGTTTGGGTATTTCTAAGGAGGAAAAATAAATCATATAGACTGTTGTCAAATTTATCGTCTTCACTAAAAAGCATTCCACCTGATTTACGACCTCAGGACTTCAGCATTCTGTAAGCCTAGTTTGGGTATGGATCAGCATAAGCCACATATATTAGCAACACTTCTGCTGATAATGTAGAGGGCCAAAAGAAGTGCTTTGTGCCACACTTCTTTGCACAGATAACTTGTGCTCACCCAAACACATATTATTGACAAATAATAGAAATTTTATTGTAAGCAATAATATGCATTTCCTCTAAGATCACAAAATCAAATTGAAATACATGTATATATTCCAAATGAAATAACAACAGTTTACAGAAATATTTGAATCCAAGCCATTTATCTTAAGATACAAAAACCATTCCCGACACACAAAAACAATTGCAGACTCATTTTGATACCTTCTCAAATTAATTTCAAGGGGGTTAGCCTCTACTAAAGCTCAATTTGAAACTTTTAGTTCAGAAGATGTTTGGACATGTGTATTACGTTTTACTTTCTCACTCCTTAGATGACTACTGCTGTTAAAGTAATCAAAAAGTGCATCTTCATTATATAAAAGACAGGCTTTGTCACTGTCTTTCATCAGTTCTTCAACATGGAAGAGCAGCAGTCCCAAGGAAGTTTCCCAGGTAGGTTTTTACCACAAGGTAAATAAGTAAATCATGGGTGGAGTATAGTGGGTCTCATACATTTTCATATTTTCTCCTGAGTTCAGTTATCCTTGATGACTGCATTTGAACATTTCCAGAAGTAGTTGCAATTCTTTTTTACACCTTCTCCAACTACAGCCCGAAATGTCCAGTTGTCCAAAGAACTTACCATTGTTATCTACAGTAATAATGACAATGTTCAAGTTAGATGAAGCCTAATTCTATTGTCAAGTCAGCTATTTCAGATGTTTTATATGCTGCTCACATGCAAATTTTAAGTTCTTTGTGGTGCAAATATTTTCATTGTCTACAATCTTTCCCAACTAGTCCACACTGAAATCAATTTGTTAGCCTAAATTATGGAAATACTAAAAGATTTTAAGTTCTTATACTTCTTTCTACTTGCCATTAATTAACCAAGGCTCAATAATGTACATATACAAGGGCTTTTATAAGCAGTTTTCAAACTAATCAAGAAAACTGGCTTAGGCATAAAGAGTAGCACCTCATGTAACATTTTTATTCTCAAAATCTGAATGGAAAACAAGTTCCAAAAAGCTTGTTGCAAAAACAGTAAGGTAAAATAATAATAAAAAGACTGTATGTTGATATATTACCATATGTTAATAATGAACAACTCATAAAACAGAACATAAAAGCTTTTAAACGGCACTCACAGGCAGAAAAAAAAAGAAAAGAAAAAAGAGAAAAAATAATGTGTGACTAAATTGTTTTGATTTAGAAAGCTAGATTTAAGGATGTATATAATATGCACAGTGTGGCATTATTCTCAGTGGGATATGTTGAATGCAGCTGGGGATATATAGCATGCCTAATGGTACATATAATCATTAAAAGAACGTGAAAGGCTTCATTTCCACTTCCATACAGACATTCTATATATTTGCAGCATTACAACAAAAAACCCAAAGACTACTTCCAGAAAAGAAGTCTTAAAATGTTATGAAACCCTTTGAACATGAAGATGTCTGCAGAAATGCACGTTCATATTCCCTTTATTATCAATAAGTAGGCAAAGAATGAGCACAGGAAAAGGGGAATCCTTAGGGACATAAAATACTTTCTGTGCTCAGCCTAATTAGAAGATGAAGTCATGAATCAAAATGTGTGATATTGACACTGACATTTAAATTAATTGTTCTTACAAAACCTGAATACTAAAGAGTGATTTTCCGGTCACGCTCATCTTCAGCGGGCAAGGCTTCAACCCTCTGGGCTCTGCTGCCTGGGTTCAGGATGCCCCAAACTCTCTGTTTGAACCCAGGCGCTGGCTCAGTGGGATGCGTGCCTACTCGCTCCTGCAGCACAGCTGCCCACTTATTTATTCCCAGTCTGAACAAAGCAATCATTGAAAACATTAAAAATTACTTCTAATTTCACAGGAAGCAAAAGCTACTGGGGAGCTATTATTTAAAATGAAGCTACATATTTTCTGAGATACTCTGCACATGCAGGTTTCACTTAAGCTGTGAATTTGCACCGGACTTCACACAGTTTCACCAGCAGTCATCTGGGAGGTGCACATCGCCCACCATGCCCTTATACTCCTCACGAGGACAGAATGGCATGACAACACCTCACTTGGTTCCTTGCTACCTTATAATCCTGAGAAAACCAGCCTCCAGAGCAAACAGCAGCTCATGAACTCACCCACACAGAGCACACTGAAAAACTATAAGGAAAGGAATAAATATACGAAAATTATGTCCAAAGGCCATTCAAGTTGCAAAAGTCAGCACAGGGTCTGTTTGGATGCTCTGGATGTTACAGTCTATAATTATACTACTGCACACTTTTCTCAGCAAAACTAATCTCTTAACTGAGGCAGAGCAGAAATGGTATTCAAGGATAAATCTGAGTTTCCAAGCCTGACCACCAGCCTGAGGGCTGGCCATGACCTTCACGAACAAGCCATCAGTTGTGACTTGCTCCCAGCTTCTCTTTTCCTGAAGGCTGCCCTTGTTTGATCGGGAACCAGGCTGTGGGCCAAGTGAATTATTCTCGGCCCATGGGCTGCTCCATGCCTCTTTCAAACCCAAAGACCCCTCAGAAAAAGACAGCTGTATTTGGGTATGATTCATTCTTATTCAGGAATGGAAGGAGGGAGGAATTGCTACATGTTGGGTGCAGGTTTGCTTGTACACAGTGGCTCAAATTGTACTCAAGGCAACCTGACGTGTACATCAGTAGGTTGGTCACGGGGAGAGGTGCAGCCTGCCCATGGGACAGGGAGGCAGCACTGCAGGACCCTCAAGCAGCAACACAGAAGGATATTTTATCATTGCTGTATAGCATGTGTATGCCAGCATGTGTAAAAAAATGGCAATAGGAGACACAAGACAGATTAAAATATCTCCAGGTATTTGTGTTGCAATCATATCCATATACTCTTAGTAAGTATATTATTTATGTTTCAAATCACGGTAAGTTTTTATATTACTTCCATCTCAGTCCGACTTGCTAACTGAACAAGTGTTCCAACATGCTAATCCGGTAGGAACAGGACTGACTTCAGCTCAGTTCACATGGTGCTGCAGCAGTAGATAGGGTCTTTTAATGCTTCAGATCTGGACAAGTTAATATCAGAATTAGAAATTACCTAGTTAATTTTACATTCTAATTTACTGTGTTACACTAAACTATCAAAAAAATATTTCATCTTGCCCAAAATTACTGCGAGATTATTTACCTGTCAAAGCTTCTTTGCTAACGGCTTTTATTTGTAGAAAAATTTCTTCTTTCATCGCAGCCCAGTTCTCCAGGTTACTGGAGATTACTTCTTTAATACTGTCCAGTTCACTTCTAATAAAAGGAAATAGTGAGACAGCCTTGTTCAGAGTTGAACAATGGTGTTCCAATGTATTTCTGCAAGACATAAAAGCAATACCAGATGTACATTTTTAAAATGACACAATACTCTTCGTAAACTTCAGAACTAAAGTAAACTTGACAACTACTTTTCTGTTATACGATAATTTATACTATATTGGGTTCCAATAATTTAGTGTATGAAATATGCTGTATATTGGATATATTTATAATACCAACTTTTTCCCTTCTAAATGTTGATTTAAAACTTACATGTCTAAATGAAGACAACTATACAATTGTACGATCACTTTTTAATTAAGAATTTGGCATGTTTAAATGGCTATACATCCAAGCTTATGTTGACTCTTTATAAAAAAATATATATAAGAAATACAGTATTTCCAATACATTACAAGCAAGCGGTACTCACTTGCTTTTAAGTGTTAATTACTGCTTTTAAATTTGTGAAGAACTTATCCTGTTGCTAATAACATCAGCAATCAGCACTGATATTTTCTGGTTACATTTGCATGTTCACAGGAGGCCCAATATCAGCATTTCTTTTTGGGTTCTTACCTGAGCACTTGTGATTGCTTATAGGCAGCTTCCTTTTCTTCTTGGAAATAGAGCAAATCATTTTTCACACTTTTTAATTCATCTTGCTTGTTTTTAAGTTCCACTGTTAGGTTTTTTATTCTACAGATGTAAATAAAAAAAAAATAAATCAGGCAGTATTATTTGCCCACTAACCAACCTTTAAGTTTTGTTTTGGCTTTAAATTAAAAACATGCTGAAAATCTTTTCAAGAGATGATAATCACATATATCAGATGGAGGTATCGGATCTCCAAATGGAGAGAGAATTTAATCTTCTGACCTCTGTATGAGCCACTTGAGCAACCCTTTCAAAAGAATACTCATAACACATTTATAAAACAATGTGGAAATTTATACGTCCAATATCAGCTCACATGTAATGCTATATAAAAGTCTTAAGAATCTAGTGTTCATCCACAGATGCAACACAGAACTCATTCATCCTCCAAAAAGCATATGCCATTATGAAAATTTCAGTTTAAAGTTCAACTTGGACACTAAATATTTGGTTACTGTTACCAAATTTTTTCCCATTCAGATTGGATAACTGGGATTTATCTTTTGCAAAAGTCTGAAATTAAGAAATAGATAAACACTCTTGTTTCCCTTTGCCCTCAGTTTCACACATGATCATGGAACTGTACTTCTGCATTGCAGAATTAATGGTGCTCAGCAAATAACAATAAAAAAATACACATGTAAAATATATTCCTGTCCATTATTTTTACAGCAAATGGAATTTAGGCCTCTTCTGCTTGACAATGGCATTTTAAAGAGCTAAAGAGAAAGTTTTCACAAAAAAAAGTTTCCACCAGATGTTATTTCTATGTACCCAGGCAATGACATTAGCATCAAAGCAATCAAAAATGTCAAGTTAGTAAGATTATTTTCCTACGTTTTTCTTAAGGAAGACTTAAGGAGAGGGCAGGAAGTTCTGGACTAGAGCTAGGTTTCCATGTTCCCAGCTTGACCCACAACATGCCAGAGAAAACACACATATATTTTCTGTACTTCCCCCCCCCCCCCCCCCCCCCCCCCCCGCCCCCAATTCCTTTCAGCGAATAAAACCCAACAGATTTTGGACCCAGAACACTGTTGAGCACAAGATGGGGTGCGAAGGACGTGATCTGGTGGCTCTACCTGGCAAATCACGGCTGGGCGTCTGGCTCCTGCCAGAGCTCCAGCTCTCCTTGGGCTCCCCCCACACAACACCCCTTGGGGTACCTGCAAGCAATCATTTTGGATAGAAGTGGATCGAAGGAGATGTTGTCACAGCACCCACTATAAGTATTTGCCTAGAATAGATTGAAAAAATTTTTCATGCTTCTTCCTCCTTAGTCTTCCAGGGTGCTCCATCACAAGACCACGTAAAGGATTTTTAAATTACAGCGCAGGTGACAACTCGCAGCAAAACACTTCAAATCTGACACCAAAAAAGGTCCTAAATCTGGGTCTGGGAAAGAAAAGTTTACTGTTATCAGGACTCACGCATACATTGTGCACACACCCCCCCATTAAAAATGTAAATTAACTTTTGTTAACACCTGTGCTTCAGTTATGCTTATTTAAATGAGATTATGACACTGCAGAAGTAGAGTATCTGCAATGGGGGAAATGTGATCAGGAAGAGAAGATACGTGCTCATCGTTATATACAAGAATATACTTATTATACATCCCGAGTCAAATAAATGGGGAAAAAACATTCTTTGCCTGCTACAGACCAACAGCTTGTTTCCCAGCCAGCAGACAGTGCTGCTTACCCAGCCCCTGCCTTGGCCGCACAGCTGGGCAGAAGGGGCATGGCCACTCACGGGTTCTTCGCTCCATCCCCACAGTGCTTCCCACCCAGAAAAGGGGGCACGAAACCAGGCGCCTCACCAGCTGAGGCAGATCCAGCAGGGGTTTTCCCCACTTATGGGATTTCCCACTCTCACCGCCTCACCCTTGCAGTTGGCAGCCGGACTGCCTGCTCCGCAGCCGGCTCAGCCCGCTGCCACCCCAGCTGGAGCAGCTGCGGTCAGGCACGGTTCCTGCAGCCACCTGGCAGCACGCAGAGATGCTGCTCAGTGCTTTTGCTAATGTCCAGACAATCTTCTCATTTTAACTGCTTCAAGTTTTGTACGTGTATTTTGAAAAAACACAGCCCTATAACAAGACACAGGAGGACAAAACGGTATTTCCTTTACCACCATCACCTGCCCACAGGGAGAGGAGGGTGGCAGCCCCTGGCAAGCACAGGGAGCTTTCCCTTCCTGCACCGCTGTGCACAGCTGCACACACTGGTCCCCTACCTGCTTAGGATACAGCCCACCTTTGTGCTGGACTGAGCCGCAGTCCCAAGGTACAGACAGCTGACCTGCAAATTTTGCTTTGCCTCTAAAATTGACCTTTTGACATTACAGCAGTGGCTCTGACCTGTTTATTTTCCAAGCATAGCTACTATAGTGTAAATAAATACATTTTAAATACTGTGCTTTCAACAACTCCAGACTTATTCCCACAATTGTAATGAAATCAATGGAACCGTAGGGGAATAACAGACAGTTGATATAATTCCCTTCCTGTGTTACATGCAGAGAAAGAACACCACACAGCACATCCCTACCACTTCACAGTACAAGTTTTTTCTTTTCTTTTAGTTGTAGACAACCATTCTAACAGTCTTCTATCCCTAGAACTACAACTACAATGACATGCAACTATTAAAAACTAATCCCTTTGAAAGCTTTCAACACTTACTGTTAACCTACTGCAAGCAGAGTAAATGATTTATTCGCCTACTGGTGACTCATTGTCACCAGTAAATAAATAGTATTTTAATCAACAAATACTTTACAAAACAAAAGGATGGCAGAAGAATTACCTCAGCCTTTGCTTCAATTCTAAAAAGCAAAAGAAAATGTGAATAATTTAAATAAAAAAAAAATCAAGTCATTAATATTAATGTGCATTAGTTAGTGTTATCAGATAATCATCAAGAATATATTTGCACCAAAATGCAAATCTATAAAAGTATTAATCCTGCTAAAGAAACTTGGATCTGTGAGCTCTGCAAAAACCAAACTGCAACACCTGGTAGTTAAAAAAAGCAAGTTGTTTGGGCTCAAGTATGATCACTGGGGAAAAAAAAAGAAAAGATAAAACTTAAAAATAATTGAAGAAATTTCTGGCATTATCTTCTTAGGAAAATTTACCCATATCTACCTGTAAGTCTCCTGGAGGTGAAGGGCAGGAGGGGAGAGAATTAGATCTGTTTGATTGCATTTGGGAGCAGAATCAGACTGGTGTCACTGACTAACAAGGAAATGTCCATCCCCTTTAAAAATTACATAAATCCAAATCTATTATTTATCATTGAACAATAACAAATCAAATCTTTGGGATCCATGGAAAACTAGATGCTCATTTTCTATTCTTACTCATTCCAGAACTGGCAATATTTGAAGATCTTTTGGTTTAAAAAAGAAACCTGCAAAAAAGTACACATTTTCTTCCTCTTTCCATTCCAGAGATCTGATACAATGCGGTTAGCACGGAATTACAGCTTCAGAGTGCAAAGGTATGTTCTTTTGTGTGTGAACGCCCAGAACATGTGGAGAAGGCAAGATACTTTCACTCTGTCTACTATCATCACCATAAGAAGGAAGAAAAATAAACATGTTATTTTGGTGGTATTTAGCACAAGGGAAAAAGTTCAATGGATCATTAAATGCTGGCATGATAAGACAATTGTGAGAACATACTGATCTCATCCTCTGTCCTACAGTTCACATGAACCATGAAAATTAACATCCCATCTTTGCAGCCAGCTTACTTTCTTAGTAAATGCAGGAGGAAGCCTGCCCAGAGTGGGAGCTGAATTATAACATGTTGACTACTAGTGTTGACAACAAAAAGAACAGCATGAGAAAAATAAAGTAGTAGTTGCAAGGGATTCTTGCCAGCAAACAAATACACTCATTGTCCTAAAAGTTAACGACAAGAGCAGTTACCATGTCTGCTCAAATTTAAGACGTTGCATTTCACAAGATCAGAAGAAATAGCCTTTGCAGACTACACGGCACATAGCCCCTTTACAAATCCCAGTAGGACCCACTTCAGCCTGAATGAGCAATTGCACCCCTAGTTGCCTGGAGTCAGGGGGAACAGTATGCACAGAGGAGGCTGGAACGTAATGTCAATGAAAAAGGTTTCACTACAGTATTTTCAGCTCCGTGAAACTCTAAAGACCTACTCAGAGCCAGAAGTTGCTCAATTTCATTTCAGCATACTGCATTCCTTCTAATAGACAACTCAGTGTGCATGTCTACGAAGAAACTGACCATTCATAAGTTTAGCATGGAATATGTATAAAATGCACAGTCTGAAAGTTGTTGCACTTAGCATCATCCAGAAACTTCTTTAAAATGGTCTTTTTTATATTCTGTTCAGCATAGACTGCTCAAGTTAAGACAAGACTATTCAGGTGCCACTGCAGGCTAGCATACAGCCCGATTTGACAGCAAATGAAAATTATCTCTGACAACCAATCAAGAAGTTCTTTGTGAAGGTCTCCATCAAGTCTCACGTAGGCTGACAGTCATTTCAAGTCTTGCATTAATTGTTACCTATCTTTATTATCGCAACAGAAATATAAGATGTATTATGAAGACAGACTAGGTAATTTTTGCTCCAGCAAAGGTGTATCTCTGGAACAGGTCTGAAAAAACAATAATAGAAAGATGACTGCCTTGTCACAACCACTTCAAAATTTATCTTTGAAGAAACCCAAGATATAATTTCCCAGAGCTACCAATCCAGTTACCAACTTCATTTAAAGTAATTACAGTTTACATAATCTCAGTCATAGCAGTCACACTTTGCACTGTCAGAGCAGTGTAACTCAGGAGTAACTTCTTCAAAGTCAGCGAAGCTATACCGATTCAGTTAAAAATGTAATTCAAATATATTTCATTTTATGTGTTTGGATTTTTTTTCCAAATTAGACAAGTGTCTTGTTGATGAAGCCAACTCTGTTACACACATTTTTACATCTTTGAATGCAAACAGAAACTATATTTTTCCTCTTAATTCCAAAACGGTCACAAACCAAGTAAATCCATCTTATCATTACTTCTTCCTTGCCAAACATGAAATCTTTTTCCCTATCTTCCCTCTGATGAGGGGCCCCTTGACCTCAAAATCCACAGGGCCCAGTGATCTAGAGCAGCAAGTGACCTTCATACATCCCAAACTCACCTCTTTACTAGAGAATCCTCCAGAATACAGCCATGGTCAGAATAGCTTACCCTAGATTTTTCTCTGGGTAGCCACCTTCCCATTTTGCAGTCTTAAAAGCAGTCAAGTACAAGAGGCAGTCAAAAACAAGAGAAAACAGGTGTCTCAGTACTCAAGGATTAGCCTGAGTTCACCCTCTGGTCCCATCCAATTTCATTGCTATGTGGCTGTAAAGAACTCTAGAACATAATACCTTGTCCTGTATGCACACCTTCTGTCCTGTATTAACCTTCTTCAGAAAATAACCACAAAGCTTTCAAATTTCACTTTGAAAGATAATAAAGCAGAACCCCCGTGGATTTCAGCAAGACATTCTGAGCATGGACTGAATGAACCTGTTTAAGGCTTTGCAGTTATGCACAGAATCATTTTACAACTATGGATCAAGCTTGCAAATCTCACATTAAATTATAAAGTGGAGGTAAATGGAGGCACAAAAAATTATTCTATTATAAACTTCTTGATGGGTCATTCTTGCTTTTAACCAGTGGTCACAAAACGGATAGTAACTCACTATAGCCAAGCAATCAAAAGTTTCAACTTCAGTTTACAGTGTGAACAAATAAATGAAGACCCATTATAGGAAAGGAAAAAAAACCCAACCACTAATGTGCGTCACACCATTTTCTTATATCTACCATGCAACAGAGGATATTAAACACAAATTCAATTGTCTTGAGACTTCACAAATACCATAACCAGGTTACAATAAAATAATATCTAAGCATTAATCTCTCATGTGCAATTCTGCCGTCCACAGTCAGTTAAGTTATACAACAACCTGTCGATCCCTTTCCCTAGTAAATGGGTAAATATGGCCTTTGCCATCGTACACGATGCTGTGCGAGGACTCCGTGTTGGAACCACACAAGGGTATAACAGAGGAACTAGTCCCTGTAATTGCAGATGGTTGTGAGCACTGAAACTGCAAAACCTCTGTTCAAACAATAAGCAAAGACAGAACTGAAAATGCATGCCTAATGGAAAAACGTGCACTGAGGGAGATTAACTACTTCTACTTTCCTGAGAAAAGTTATCCATCCACAGAGGCACACGTAGACTTACATGGAAACTTCACTGGAGCTTTCTTGTCAGCAGCCACCTCTCAAGGCCATTTTTGTATTATGTGGCACCATCCTTAGATGCCAAAAACTGTGATAACTTTTTAAGTGTAACTTCAAATTTTAATTTTACCTATTAAATATGAAAATATTTTAATGAAATATACATGAAAAGTATGCACGGAAAGAAAAATGCAGATTTCATGTTGCCTTTTGCATTTTCCGCTAACTGCTGTTTCAGTCTCTTCCAGATAAGGAATTTTGTTTTGCCTGAAGAAAGTAGATTTTATCAGGAATTTGGGAGAAGGCTGAGCATTACCGCAGAGTTTTGCACTTCATGAATCACTCTTCTGAACTATCTCTGTGACCAAATTTTTCTTGCTTATTAATAATCAATCTTGGCACTTAATCACCTAAATAGAAAAGAACTTGTCAAAACTAGAACCACCACAATTTTAACACATCAAGAGTGGGACTGAGCTATCGCTCCCCAGTAGCAAAAAGCACATATCCTATTGGGAGGACACTGGCTTCAACATACTTTACATAAGAATCTAATAGCAAAAGATGATTTCCCCAAGGCACTGTGCTGATTGGCCTTCTGAGACCATGACAAGATTCGGCAGTGGTTTGCAAGTATAAAAGTGACATTCGCAGCTGTACAGAGGGTGAGCACAGGACCTGGGTGCCATGAACCCTGTTGCCTTTTGCTGGCTCCCTGCACAAGCCTGAGCCCTACCTGAGTCATCATGACACCATCAGGGCAAAACATACAGGCCAGTTTGCAGCTATTAAAAAGAACATAACAAAACATTTTGGCATTATACAAAATTCTGCTTGTTAATAAGTACATCTTAAAATTACCATGTAGCTAATTGGAGAAGTACATACTGATGTTACTTACAAAACAGATTCAATAAAAAAGTTGAAGGTGCTATTTCTTAATAAACTTCATATCCTCTCTTCCGAAAACTCACACACAGCACTTCCAAGTATAAACCAGCTCTTGTGAGCTTCTAAACACTGCAACTTGAGCTACCTAAAATAAGAATTAAATGCATAAAAAGCCAGGAAAATTCCAGCACTTACATGCTCTATATTCTCCCTACAAAGAAAACCCACTACATTATTTCCTTTTGCTAACAATGAGTGCAAATCCCAGGGGCTCACTGAACCCCACACCCAGCTGATACCTCTTGGCAGCCTGTCATATCTACTTGTCTCTTCCAAGCAGCCGCTGAAGGAGCACACACCTGAGACTTGCCCGGAACATCTGCAGCGTGATGAAGAATACTCATTTACTACTTTATGAACTGCTTTCTTCTTATGTGTTATATGATATACCAATATTATTCTGAAAATACATTAGTGCTGCAGTGGTTATAATGTTTTTTTCATTAGCCATGCTTTCTAAAACAGTCAAAAGATGTGCGATCTCCTAGGTTACCCACATATGACGGTACATGATAAGAATAACAGACTGTACGCCCTAAACCATATTCAGAAAAGGAGAGGTTCTTTGCCTCTATTTCATCCAGGTTTGGCACTCAGCAATTTTCTACATCAACTCAATTCCACTTTATCACTAAATATTCAACAGAAACAGTCATTAAAAAAAACCCAAACTATTAAAGTGACCTTTTTGCCTTGTGTTCTTTCCCTTCAAAACCTGTTTTTAAAATGATGACACAGTCCTTAAAGCATGTACCACTCCCCATTTCCAGTACTTTCAGTCTCCTAGGACAAGAAAACTCATGTCATTTCTACCAAACTGCTGTGTAGGCTGGTAGCTAAGTGCAGAGCAGTGTGCTGTTATCACTGCTCAGTCACTGTATTATTTTATTACACCTTTAGACTCTACTAAGCCAGGTAGTTACTGTTGCTTTCCTAAGCAATCATGTTGCAAAAAAGATTTATTTTAGGCAAGTTCAATAACAAAGGGTTTTCCACAGTATTAAGTTTTGCTATTGTGGTAGGAACTAATAAACTCAAGAAAACATATGCAAAAAAGCACAAATATGGACTGTTTCCCAAGTTACAATGTTAGGTTCACATTAACTTTAAGATTTTATTATTTATGGATAAAATTTTCAACATCTACACGCATGACTCAGCAGCATAAGTCTCACAGTAGTAACCAACAAGTAACTCCTGTAGATTTGTAGAAAAGCTTCCAGGAATCTGTTTACAAGGGACCTTTGACATAGGACTCGCTAAGTGGTATCTATACACCTCCTCACGTGTCTAAACATCATAGAAGTTTTTTGCTCCTTGTCCCACTCATGATATACAGCACTACTATACCTTTAAAGAGCATCTTTACTATTTAAATCTATTTTACATTTCTTATGTTGGATGTTGCAAGAATTATCAAAAGTCACACCACAAATACTGTGTAAACCCCTTGTGCAGTGTCACAAATGTCAAAAGCCATCACCAGAGAAAAGCTGTTCATAAACTCAGCTCTAGGGACTCCAGGAATCTGGGGTGAGTCCCACACAGACACGGCTAAATCAAATCATACTTGTATCTCCAATGAATTACAGAAGTAAGACCCCAATGAAAGTGCCCGTTACTAATATGTCTAAAGAGCTAACAGATCAAAATCAGTCAGTCAAATGACACACCAGTGATTCAGCTTAACTAAGCATGAATCATTGCTCTTGTAGGCAGCAGCCAGGCTCCCGTAGAAGAGGACCCAGCAGCACAGAGCACAACGCGGTACCAGCTGCACAGCCTACCTCAAGTTGGCACGTGTATTGACCAGCATTGCTATTTCA
The DNA here is from genome assembly GCF_023638135.1 of Falco biarmicus. Classification (NCBI taxonomy): domain Eukaryota; kingdom Metazoa; phylum Chordata; class Aves; order Falconiformes; family Falconidae; genus Falco; species Falco biarmicus. The sequence continues at coordinate 1,958,118 of NC_079300.1, read as the reverse complement.
AGCTAGCCACAGCCCTTCAGGAACAGCTCTCATGCAAGTATTCTGGAATTAAAGCGATTTTAACATTGAATAACACTTGAATAGCTAAACCAAAGTAGTGTAGTTAACTGCATGATGGTTAGTTTCCCTTCTTCTGACAAAATCCCTAAGGGTAGATAACTAATTTCTGCAAAAGCTCAGGTTCCCAGGTGGCTTTCAAGGTTAACCACAAGTACAAACAACAGCAACACTTTAACCTAAAAGGAATACAAAACTGAAACTGTCTGCAACTAACAAGAAAGATTAAATCTCTTGGTCTACCAGAGATAAAACAAAGAGAGGCATATTTGGCTTCTGATAAACATTTGCAGTTTGAGAGGAATGATTTGTCAACCTTGCAAGAACCAGAAGATAGTATGTTGTGTAGTTAGTTTATGCCAACAGCACAAGGTAACAAGAGAGGCCCAGGATAGTAAAGAAGAGATAAGGAGTATTTAGACAAGTTACTTAACAAGGCACAATAGTTGATTTACAGCCTGAATGAAAGCATACTGAAGGTATTCCACTTGATTTCAGCAGGTTTTAAATCAAGTCAAGTCTTACAGGAAAAAAATGCAGAGATAAAAATTTTATTAACTATTTCAGCTTTACTACAAGAAGTCAGCTAAATGAAATTTTAAGTTTACCTCTGGCAAAGGATCCTCAACAAGAAGAATGTGCTGTCACTGCATATGCTAACACACAGAATACTGCCACCATAACTGCCACCCAGAGCCATTAAAGGAACAAGGAGCAAATGCACTCTTCAAAAATACAATGTTAAACCAAAGAAAACATTGAATAATGGGGGGGCTGCAGGATGTTCAGTTCAAATGAAAAACGTATTGCAAGAAACACTATGAGTAGAGTGATCTACAAGATAAATGTGTTTTGCTCAACTTTGTGTGAACTTGTGTTTTAAAATTAATCTTTTATTAGTAATATTACTAAACACAAGCCTAAGTAAATCCATTAATAGCAACATTAAATTCTTAATGTATGAGTGATTTGCAAAAAGAAAAGTAAATGGATTTGAGTGCTTCACCTATAGACAAACTGTAGTTGTCCTTCTGTAGTGTTTCCAAAGCATTCCAGTCCAATCTCTTCAAAGCACTTCAATACTCAAAATGCCCATCACCAGTCCTAGATTGCTTGCTAGCAGGTATGAACTGATCATGCAAGAAACACCCCTATTGGGGGTCTTCAGAATCAAAATGACTGAGCTGATAATTAAAATTATAATCTTATTCTTACAAAAAGCTTCCAACAAACAGTTTAATTCAGACAAGCAAGAAATTACCCAGAAATTTGTTTACAAAGACGCCCTTGTTTGTACCACATTATTCTATTAGTCGTCAACTTCAGCAACTGCTTTTTTATAAAGTATCTTTTATTAACCAACTATAAATATCAATGTTTATAGTCCTACTGTAAACAATCAGTGGAATATAACAATAGATTGTAAAATACAAGGATAGAGAATTAGGATACAGAAAACCAGCACATAGTATCCACCTTAAATCTGACTATGAAGAATAGAAGACAAGAGATAAAAAAGGAAAGGCAGTCCCTCAGGGCTTCAGGTCTGGAAGAGGCCAAAACACACTTGTATTTCTTTCACAGAACAGTGCAGAAGATATACAATTTGGTATTATGAAATTTGTTATATTTTCATGGTGTCATAAACCAGCATAAAAGCAACAGAAGGTTCATTAGGAAAAACAAATATCAGTCCAGAAATCCTACAGCAAAAATAAGACTAGAAAAAACACCCATAATGCTAATTATATTATAAAATATTCATATTGACTACAACAATTTCCCTCTCAGTCCAAGTTCTTCATCCATTGGAAATAACTGCTGATGATGGATGGATGGTTGGATGGAGCTCTAAGCAACCTGATCTAGTGGAAGATGTCCCTCCTCATGGCAGCGGGGTCGGAACTACTTGATCTTTAAGGCCCCTCCAAACCCAAACTACTCTATGATTGACATATCAAAGCTAACAAGCTAGCCTAAAGTTCACGGTTGTGAACCTGATGGCACTCTAATAATGGTGGCACAAAACCTGACACAGGTGGACACCAGGTTCTGCAGCCACTGTTGCTGTCTGGACTGCTGCAGTAATGCACTTACAGTACATGGATCAGCCATGTATTTTAATGCTAGTTTGGATATAGCTAGCTTTGCACCCTTTACTGCAAACCCAAATATATTAGAAATAATGAATGAGGGAAGGGCAGAGGGAAAAAACAGTCTTTAAAACTTTTGGTTTATGTTTTGTTTTCTCACATCTACCCCCAAATGAACTTTTATTTTTGGTGTGCCAATCTGAAGTCTTTGGAACGAAAGCTGTTCTGTAGATGCATCAAAAGGACAAATATTTTCATACTTGAAACTTTGAACTTCCTGTTCCAAGTTGAAAGTTATCATGATGTGATAAAGCAGAAGAACACAACAAAAGCCTCTAAATATGAGCTGGAAGAGAACACACTTTAAGGTTCCAATCATTGTGCCCTAAAAATATAAATACGGCTCTGAGGTCTATTGTTAACTACTGGAGCTCTTAGGAGTACAAAACTCCCCCTTTAATCGGGACCTTCACATACTTACCAGTAAGCATTTGCAAACACCTGTTTCTGAGGAACAACAGAACAAGCAGTACCCAAGATCTTCTAATTGCTTTAGTATTCTGTATCAGTCCCTCAGAGAGGGAACTGTAAGCTTCTCAGGGTAGGAATGCGGCTGATTTTTTACTTTTACTATGAGACCACAAGCAAAAATTTCAGAACTGTGAAACTCCCCAAACTGTGGAATTTCACATAAAACATTACAACTTTATTACAAAAATGATAAGATCAAATGTTTGATTATTTCCCTTTGGGAGCGTGTGCAGGGGAAATACCTCTGAAATGACTTCTGGCCTTTCTTCCACTTTAAATATATTGACTGTTTCTAAACTATTAAGGAATTTAAAACTTGCTTTCAGAGAATATTATGAAGGATGATTTAAGTATTACAGTACATATGTTACATCTGAGAAAAGACAGACTAATCTTATTTGTATTTTAAACATCTTTGGAATGAAATTACCTAATACACATACACAAGAATAACATCAGACTAGATAATATGCTCTGACCTTTCTGTTTTTGATTCACTGTCAGCTCGATAGTGTTCAAGGTCTTGGTAAAGAGACTGCAGTTCTGCTTGAAGTCCTTTTTCTCGTTCTATACTTCCTTCATAAAATTTAATCTCCTTTTCCATTGCTTTTACTTTTTCTTCCATCGCCTTAAATTCATGAAGTATCAAATAGCTGACCCCACAGTATTTACACACTGTCTCGTCCCGGGACATCTAGAAACAGAAAAAAATGGTAAGATTGATTGTAAGAAACAAGTTGAACAAAAAAAACCCCACCACTGAATGATGCTAAACAATAATAAACCTGAGTAGTTTAAACTGTTTACTGCTCTGGAGCATTTATAGTCAGACGGTCTTATTGCTTTAACAAATAATAAGAGACAAAACTCTGCATTAGCAAAATGAAATCAAGCTACAGCAGTACTTCCACTTACTGGAACCTTCACAAGATACATCGAATATGGCAATTTACTATGTGGGAAATCCCACTGGAATTCTAAACTGAAGTATCTCTGAATTATGTTTGATGCATTAATTTAAAATAAAACGCTGGCTTTTACATAGTTCTCTCCTTAATGAATCTGTGATCGCCTGAGCCAGAAAAATGTTATTTACTGTGGGGTTTTGACAACTCCAATTGAAGTAGACAAGATGAAAAGTGGAAAGTGAACAGAATGATGTAATCCAGCAGTCTTTACAAAAATAATTCAAATGAGTAAGGGACTAATTAATATGATGTAGCGCCCATGGTACCTGAATGTTGTGGAAAATGTTGCCCATTTACTAGGTATGAAGTATTCACCACTGATTAAAAAAATACAGAGCATGTAATACACCTCTAATTGAAAGCTAACTTCTTAACTTGAAAAACACTTTTGTCAGTATCATCAAATTATTAAGCTTTGCAGTAAGCAAGCCTTCATAAATACGAACAGAGAGATGTACTCTGGCTTTGATACATACTTATTACTCAGTATATCAGTTATTCCTGTATATTTTAATCATTTTCACTTCGAAAAAAATGCTTAGTTCACAAGTGAGGCAGAACTGAACCTGCACGAGAAATTGAGATCAAGTAAATAAATCAGCCAGACCAACCCAAGCAGGTCTGATCTGACACTTCAGCAGGGGAGATGTAAGCATCTGCTTACCAGCACAGATCCCTGAACATGACAGGTTTTACTCTCTTCTTGGGTCACAGCATAAATGCATTTGAGAGGAGATGGTTCAAATTAAGACCAGATCAGAGGATACTCATAATACAGCTAGACAGACAACCTCAGAGCAATAAATATAAAAAGGTATTGGTAAGCTTGGAGACATGAAAGATGGAAAACGGGTGGCAGCTGGAAGAGCAGTGCTGTGGTTGTGTATTGAGAGCTTAAAACACACTTGAACCTTTCTTGCAGTTATCAACTGCTATAAGGATTTTAACGCAATGACTTACAAAAAACAGAAAGCTGGAAAACTGCAGTTTAAGTCAAAGAATGTAAGAAACCCTTGTTTTACAGAAAAAAAGACATTTTGAGACATTGGGGTAAGCTGAAAGAAATCACACTTACATGAAAGAAAACAGCTTTCAGAAGTTACAAACTAAAGACATTATCCCATGATTCAATAATCTTTAGCACTTTAAATATAGCTTGATGAAAATGATATTTCAGAATGCCCTGGAATTACCAGGCCAAGCTTTATTTTCCAATTTCTTAGTTTTGCCCCAGTTTAAAATACCCCTAGTTACAGTTGCTCTGAATGAGCTGAAAATGCAAGTTTATTTTTCCTGGCAGCTGCAAACTGTGCTTGGAAATATGAAACTGTTATTCAGGGTAACTACCATAAAGTTCCAAAGCACTAAAATTACTATATTGAAAAAGGACAAAATGAGCTGTTATAAGGAGCACAGGAGGGGGGCTCTTATCCCAAAAAGAACATTGTGCTCTCATGCAGCACCACCACTGCTGTCTTTCAAATAAATGGTTATAAAAATTTCACTGAGTACTAGGATTAAAAACAAAGTAAAAAAATCGGGGTCCCGAACTGAAAATGTTTTATACAAGTTCTCAAATTTAGTTTTGTTACTGAACTTAAAAATAAATGAAGTCATAGAACAATAAATATTATCTATCTGGACTTATCTGGACTTAGTGGGAAATGGGTCCCTTTCTCTTCATATCCACTCCTCAGGTGAAGTAAAAACTTGAAAGGACTTCAGATCAGGTTGGATTTTTAAATTAGTTGCTACATAGTCAAAAAGAATCACAGGAAAGCCTGAGGGCTTTGTATTACTGCTGTAAGGAAAGAAAGTTCTGTCTTTGAACCAGAACCTTGCTTCTGTACGTGCACAATTATCTGCAACCACTGCAATATACCGTACAGATATTTTAAAACTAGTTCGATCTATATCTGTAGGATAAGTAGCAGTTTCCTAATACCGGTAATGAATTTGGTGTGGGTTGAGTGATGCTCAACAGGCAAGCTAGCCCAAACTAAATTCCATGCTGCAGTAGATTAACACCAATAAGCAAGCCAACTAATTTAAATCCAGCACACATATACCCAATATGCCTAGAAAATTAACAGGACTCAGTTAAAAGTGAACAGCTCCAAAAAGCAAGGGGTATACTAATCTGAATCTTCATCCTAAATCCAAGATTCTTCTCTCATGCCTGTAGTAGTCAAATCACAAGCAGGACTATCTCATTTTTTTCTTTTCCTTTTTGCTTCACCCTTCTCTTGCATTGTTAACATTACAACACAAGTTCTCCTCATTGATACTCAAAATACCTCCTGAAATTCCTGAGCTGGTTGGACATATTTCAGAAGCTACTGAAGCTTCACACAGACAAGCTGTAGATGCTGATTTCATTCAGCCAAAACAATGACAAAGATATCTTAGAGCTACACCAATTTAAAAGTCAGAGCAGGAAAGCATTTTATAGCTTTGCAGACTACTTACAAAGTGTTTTGGGGTTTTGCACAGTTTCCAAAAGAAATAACATCACTTCATCTATGTGTGTATTTCTTTATTTCCACCATTCAATAATTTGTGAACCAGAATCTTTAGTCTTTTATAACCAATTCTGACACTGAGGGCAGAAACATTTAAGTGTCTAAAGCAATATAAAGTCTTTGTAAGTTCTCTGTTGAAGAGAACTCTGGAGTGTGAGTGCAGTCCTTATCAGATAATCCACATAGGAGAGAGCCTTGTAAGTGGTCTGTCCAGGAGAAAAGATTCCATTAGAGCTTGTATCTTAGACATCAAAGCTGATCAACCATTACACAGAAGTCTGTAGGAAACAAATTTTCATTAGTTCTTATGCTTACAAAGCTACCTTTTCTGGAATAATATTATCGCTAAGTAACCACTGTGTATACACACAATGATCTATGGTTTCAGATTCCGTATTTCACTGTTTACATTTGATCAAATGACTGCTGTCATCTTCCCAAATGAAAAGCGGGGGGAACAGCAGAAAAGCAGAGTTTGAAAGGAATAGAAAAGGAAACTATCAGAGCACTAACTAGAAAGGGTACTGGGTCTGTCCTTAGCAGTGACAATAATCAGTGAATAAAAAACCCCCACAATTAGAAATAAAAAACCCAAACAGAAAGTAACTTTACTATTGACCAGGTTTTGGTCTGCTTGGAACAGGGAAACTCAGGGCAAACAGGACTTGAAAAGCCAACAGAGGGATAGAAAAAAAAACCCTATTTGAGTTAGCACAACAGTAGTACTGTGTGCACAATAACATAAAAACAGGCTCACTGAGGAAAAAGTGCTTGAACTAGGAAGATATTTGACCCATAAGATTTTGAGCTACAGTTCTGATACACATTACACCAGATGCTATAACGAAAGGACAAGACCTATATCCAGAACAAACTGTATCGCAAGGTAGCATTTCTAGCTGTTCCACTACAGCATCTGTGGGAGTCATTTCAACTCAGACCTGCATTTGCTTTTGGAAGAATTAATATTATTCCATGGTTACCTAGATTTCTTTAGCTACCAAGAGTGAGAGGAGAGCTGAGCCAAGATGGATAGTCACTCAAATTACGTGTCTGACGCCGTACAGTAAGCATCTGTAGAGCCCAAGTTATAAGGAAAAAAAGAAAAAAAATACTTTGGTGGTGGTCTAGACCTTTTTTAGTCTTTTGAATGACAAGACAGGAATTTATATCCTTTCAACCTGACCATATAACTACAGGGAGCATCAGTAGCACACTACTATTCTTCTCCTCTGATATTTCAGATTCCACCCATAAAAATTACCACGCTAAAGAGCTAAATTCTTGTTAAAAGAAAAATTATCTACTTACTCTCTTAGCAGTGCTTTGGGATTACAACATTCAGCATATGGATCACTTATGGCAGAAACAGTCCGTTACAAGCAGCTAATAAATAGCCACGACTCTTAAAAGCCAGAACTTCAGTCCTCAATTAATGCGATACTTTTAAAGAGCTTTAAATACATTCCTGTGCATCAGTGAAAAAAACCCAGAACATAGAGCCATGAGCACAGATGTACTCCTTGTACATTAATTTTTACACTGCAGGGAAGGTAGAGCCTAAGGGAACTGCAGCATTCATCATCCTCCTTGCATTCACCCAGTGCTCCTCAGGCAGGTAAGGCAGTAACAACAGCTCTTGCTCCCTCCCCAGTCAAATCTGTCAGGACTGAGACTGCTTTAGCAAGGACTGGCCAAATCACAAAAAAACCAAATTTGTCCAAGCTACACTTGTAGCAGAACAATATGTAAAGCTCAAGGAAAAAAAAAAAAAAAAGCCAAACAAAACCAAACATCACGCTGGGTGCACTTAAATTATTCCTGTATGTTGATTGTTTTATTGTACCTCTACTTGATTCTACCTTATTACCTGAATTTACTTTCTTTTCAGTTTACTCCTCCTCTCCCATACTACTTTCATTTCTCTCATGCTTCTTGTCTCTCTCCTGATGAACTAGCCAATCCCTATGACAAAAAAGAAATCATTACTCAAACCACACAATTTTCTAAGAAGAAACTGGAGTCATGTGCTGTATACGCAAAACGGAAGAGTTATTTGATTTAAATTGGTCTTTTTTTTATTCAAAGAAAGATTTTTAAGAGTCTCAGTAGAAACTTCACTTTCTAAAAAAAAGTTTAATCTGAGTCAAGTTTTCAATCAGAATCTACTCAGAAAGTAATATAGATTGTAATGCCAAGCCATACTGCATACATAATTATTTGCTCCACTTCCATAAAATAGCAGTTGCAAAATAAAAATCACAGTACTTTCTTTGAATACATATGAGTAGTATAGAAATAGGCTTGTAGTAAAAACAGAATGTCCTGCTCTCAAAAGTTTCATTCAAAACATGCCCTGAAATAATCAGTTTGTCACGACAGGAAATAATACTCAGATTTCAGGTAGCTTTAATTTTTTCCTGCCTGTGAGTAAAGCAGACTAATGAATCATAAAAGACTGTACTGCATTGCTAGTAACTGCACACACTCACACAAGCCCTGCAAATATCTAACACATGTCCAGCAGGCCATGCAGACCTTCCTGGTGCTCATAAGCTCTTTCAGGATGTGTTAGGGCACACTCCGGCTCTCCAGAGCAACATGGAGCAGAGAGTTCTTATAAACTGAACCACAGTACATGGCAACAAAATGTAATGCCTGTGCAGACAAAAGATAATTTAACCCATTGTTAACCATGTTTTGCCTACAAAACTTTGCCTGACAAATGCTGACTTTTTTGCACCTGCAGTTGCAGACATTCGAAAGCCCCTCCTAGCTACAACCCAACTGCTTGTGATGCAAGAGAGATGATAATCCCTCCAATTCCTAGCAACATACTTGGACACTGGTTGCAGAAAGGGTAGAAAAGTTTGAATATAGTGAATACAGCCCTAGCCTTATGAGTATAGCAAGAGATAAAAATGCTTCGCTGCCCTAGGTGACCAGCAGTGGCTCCAGAATTCTCACATTAAGAACAGAAGGCTGGTGTCAGTTGAGAATATCTGCTTTCACAAATGCTCTGATACCACCACACACAGTGGTAACAAAGTAGGCTGCCTTTACTCTCTGGGAGCTGGTTTTCCCAAATGAACCGCAGGTCCACAGGTAACCAGTTCCCTGTCGAGAGCTTCCCACCTCTTCAGGCTCTAACATGTGGGCTTACACCAAAAATAAGCAGATATTTTCTAACATGTATTTCCAAAGCACATTATAGATGCTCAGAATAGTCACATAGCTGAAGCTTGACATCCCAAATATCAATACTTTCTATAGCCAAGTATTGAAAATCTCAGTGGGCATAGGGCAACTCATGAACATCATCTTAGGAAGCATTCATAAGGTGCATGACAACAGGACTCTGAAAAGGCCTCCTGCCATTCTGCATGCAAAAGCTACCATGTTTATCTGGAGGGCACAAATGGAAATGCTGGTGCTTCTAAATCCATATTGATATCCATATTGTAAGTAATAAATAGATTGCTATGTTGTTCACTTCTACAAAGCTAGTCTTGGTGGATGGGACAGGTTCTTTAGCTATATAACACAAGCGGAACTATGTAATACCCCCAGGTTCAAAGATAGCAAGAAAAATTAAAAGATAACATAACATGCTCATAAAGATACCATAACGTGCCCAATCTATAGCACACGTGGCAAATCTAATGAGTAATCATTTGCTACTAGTAATGTACGTGATGTTTTGTGGATAGTTGGATACCACGGAATGTTCTGTACTGATGTGTAATGCAGCTTCAAAGTGTCTGCTCTGCTTGCTTTCTTAAGCTCCCAGGGTGGCAGAACTACTAATCTGTAGGGGCATCTTGTGCTCAATTAATTTTATGATTTATGTTGAGCAAAGGTTATTTATTTGCCAAATAAAATATAAAATTAAATATAAGGTTTTGTTTGCTGCTTGGAGAACTCGGGGTCATTTTACTGCTATTCTGTTTCCCATTTCAGTTACATCTTCAGGGTAAAACCTCATCTTCCCATCTACTTACACTGATTGAACAACAATGCTGAAACAAACAGAAATTTACAAGTTCACAAGCATATGAAAGATTCATCTATCACTAGCAACAAACAACTAAAGGTGAAATATGACAGTCTTCTTTCCTCTTGAGGAAAAATAAGTAAACAAACAAAAACACCAAACCCAAACAACAAAAACAGAACTCCATAAAAACACATCTAAAACGTTGGAGTAAATGAAATAACTTCTTTTTTAGCATCCAGAGTGCTATGATACCTCTCAGATTGAGTTTGATGGCATAAACTTTAAGACATGTTAATACATGAAAAAGCATGCATTACGAGCCAGTGATCTCTGCAAAGTTCTTTCTACAGTCCTGTGACAACAGTTAGCGAAAATGTAGGGCTCTACTGAGGCAGACCAGCCAACTTATTCAGCTGAAACACCTGTGATCTGGCACACCAGATAGCAAGCACCACTTCCCAGAAGTACACAAGCATCCCTAAAATAAAGCTAGGAGATAGAGAATACCCTCCCCAAAAACTGTCACAGAAGAGAACATAAGCTACAGCTTGGACTTTGCCACTGACTGACCTGGTTACTTCCCTCCCGGGAAGTTACCAGTTTCCCAAGGTCTGCTGCCAAACCAGTAGCAGCTGTTCTCCACGTTCCCGCCACCACCACACCACACCACGTGGCACAGCTTCCTTCGAAACCTGCAGGGAAAACCAACTCCTGCTGACTTCTAACACTGATAAACATTGCTCAGTTTGGTAACCAAGCTGCTAACAGGCAAAGTCACAACTCTGGGCTTTTTTCAAGATATAGATATATATTTTAAGAAACAAACCATGATTTAGACTCTTACTAATAATTAGTTTCTAAGAAGCATGCAACTGTAAATACAAACAATACTATAAGCTTTAATAATGGACATGTGGATGTTTATTTGCCTGGGTTTTGGTGGGTTTTTTTCATTTAGCACCCATCTTGCAATGCATATTGTGTGAAAGAGGTATGAGAGCAGTAGAAGGAATGGGAGAGAAAGACAGAAGCAGGGCCATGTAAAATTCTTACATGATTCTCTCTAAGGCAAAATTGATCACAACCTGAAGAACCAAAGTCCCTCCATATCTATCATTACATTGACAAAATACCAAGAAATCTCTTCCCCTCTAGATTAAAACTTCCTTTAAAATGTAATAAACATTGCAGATAACACCTACTGGACCCAGTCTGCAAATGGTCCATCTATTTCAACTTCTGCCACAACATCCATGGCTTTACAGGGTCTTCCTCTCTGGCAAACTCTGGCAGGAGAACAGTCTGCTATAGGTTGGCACAAGATGTTCCCTTCCCCTTTTCCTCTCCGTACTGTCCTCCAGAAGAGTGCAATTTTGGAGGCAGCTATGTCACTGCTGCAGGTATTGATAAGCAGCTTCTGAAGATCCATCCACAAAGAGGACGAAGGAGAAGAACGATGAGGGCACTCTGGTTTGCATCCTTTCGAGACAGCTGCTTGATCCATTGTCAGCACTACAACCCAACCTCCTAGAAGCCAGCTCAAAACGGCCATTAGCAAGTGGCAGTATTCTTCATTCTGCAGCTGAAATCACAGTGCTTAACACACTCCCTCCAGATACACACATTCCTTTGGCATGCAAGCTGCATGTTGGGAGCATGTGCTCAGTTTGGCAGAGCAACTTACAGCTGGCACAAGTTCTGCTTTCTAAAAGAGAGATTCCAAAAGAAATGCTATAAAACCCAAGGAGCAGAGAATAGGAAGAGAAAAGGAACATGTGTACATAAAAGATAGACAATACAAGGACAGGAAATTGTGAGAATGACTTGTAATCTAGCTCTGTATCTTGTAACTATACTGCAACTACAACGCAAATCAACTGAGTGAAGAGACAAGCAGCAGCAAAGGATATGTAAACCCCTGACACTTAACCGATGCCAAAACCTTGGGCTGTAATTGCCTTAGAGCTCACATACCTTCACACGGAGGTGCAGGGTAGGATGAGACAGGAACATAAGCCTATTGATGTACATACCTAGAAATACTCTGTCTTCTGAATACAGATCTTTTAATGAAAGATCTACTGTAGAACTGGAAGAGATCTGAAGAGATTGCCTGCACAGTCCTCTACTCCAAAGCAAAACTTTGCCTTGCTTGTCCCCCACAGTATCAACTGGAAGAATTTCACAACTCCCCTGGATTAACTTGCAGCTGGAGATGAAGGACAACTGTCACCTTCCTACACATGTGAATATTGCTACTCAAGAATTTGCCAGAATAAGTAAACCCTGCTCTATTATCCCTTGCTAGAAGGTCAAGATTTTTAAGCTCCTTGCTAAATTCCCATCAGTCACATTATTTTCCTTAAATACTGCAGCTCAGAAGAAATATGTCAACCACCCTGAAGGGAGGAATAATGAAGGCCCAAGTTTCACATGCAATTACTACAATTAACTGTTAATGTTATTCTGCTTACGACCCAATTACAGACTTCAGTGTTCAGTTTGACAAGTGACAAGGAAGCTTAATCAGTTACTATGCATTTTGTATTATGCAATGGGTTTACTCTTTTTAAATATGTCTTATTCTTACTATGAACATGAAGCTTAATGCTTTTCCTAGAGTGCTCACGACCCTTCCCTGACTGGCATCAGTGTATTCCTTATGATCCTAGCTCAATGAAAAACAGCAGGCACCAACACTCCTGAAAGAAAGAAAGAAATAATGTCACACCCTTTCTGTTCCCAGTTTCTGCCTGCACTCACACCTGCCTCCTCCTTGTGCTAGCATACACATAGCACACAGATCAGGAACTGATCCAAACGAAAGACAGGCAGTTTAAGTGCTGCCAAACTACAGCCTTAAGCCATGAATAGAGATATTGAGCAGTACTAGATCCAGAACAATTCCCCTGATGTACTTCATCCAACAATTTGGGACAACTGCTTTTCTGAGAAACTTGCACTGATTTTTGCCAATCACCTTATCCCGTTGATGCTTGCAAACTGGTTTCTAAATAAACATACCTGATATGTTTCCTGCTACCAACACAGCTGATAAGGAGTCTGGAAGTTTCCCAGGTTTTTCCCCTCCCCATTTTTTAGGGGAAAGTATTGGTTTTCCCTTCCTTCAGCTATCTTACCCATCCTTCAATTCTCAGAAATCACTGAGGGCTCAGAAATTGTCTCAACAGTTTCCTGGACTATCAAGGGAGAATTTCTCTAGACTTTGCTAGCCTGAGTACATAAAGCTTTTAAATTACCTGTTAATTATTAGATGCACACCAAAAAATGAGGACAGCTGGGTGTTTTATTGCCAAAGTAAAAACTTCAGTGTTACGGAAAGTGACTCGTGTTCCACTTGTGTGCATCACGGCATAAAAAAGGCCTCCTTGTAGGTTAACCCATATAAACATCAGCATCATTCCATTGGTAATAATTGGTCTCCCAAACGAAAGAACAGCCTCACACACAAAGAGAAGATAAAAGAAAAGACGAAGGGAAATATTTCGTTCCTATTAGCAGTGATGCGCCTTTGTTTCATGTACGCTCTGTTAATTACATGTTATGCTCTGCAGCCATTCCAAGCTTATGGCAACAAACCACACCATACGGGGTAAAATCTGAAACTCACCTAGCAGCGCCAACACTGTTACAGAATGGGTACGTTCCTCTACGCCATTCCTACAGTAGCAGCGTGCCATTACGCTCCGTATGTAGCGACAAAACCTAGCACACACCCAGCCTAAAACCAGGACCCAACGGTACCCCATACGTGCCGGTGTTCACAGGCAGTGAGCCAACCCTCAGCTGCTGCCGTATCTGGCCTGCGGGTGCTGGGCCTCGCGCACCTGCACCGTTCCGTACCTTCCGCACCCCCTCGGGCGGCGGGTGAGCGGGGCCGCGCCGCTCCATGGCCTCGCGCCGCTCCATGGCCTCCCGGCGCCCGGCGGCGGGGTCCGGGCAGCTGCCGGCGGCCGCAGGGCCGGAGGCCGCCGGGGCCGCGCGCCGCCGCGGGGCCAGGCGCGGGGCCGCGAGCGCACGCATGCCAGCCGCCCGCGCCGCGGGGCCTCCGCGCGCCCGCCCCGCCTGCCGGGGGCCAGGCCGCGGCCGCCCGCCCCGGCGGGGAGCGCCGCGCAGGCCGCACTGGAGGAAGGGAAAGGGGCGGGAGGACGACGGTCGATCCGCCCCGGAGCCCCCGGGCCGCAGCAACCTCCGCAGGACACGCCGGAGCCCGGGGCGGCCGGAGGGAAGCGGGACTGGGGGAAGCGGCCGGGGCGGCCATTTTCTTACCGCGGCTTCCTCCGTAACCAGGGCAACGGCCCTGCGCGTGCGCGTCACGTGGCGCGGGGCGCGCGGCCGGCGGGGGCGCCCCCAGCACCGGCCCGACGGAAAATGGGTCCGCGGGAAGGCGGGGGCCTGCGCGGCCGGGCCGGGGCGGGCTCTGCGCGGAGGGCGAGGGCCGGCCCCAGCGCCCGTCCTTCGTCCCAGCCGGGCTGTCGCCCCCCGGCCGCCCCAAGGCCCTCCCTCGCGGTGGGTCGGTGGCATCTCAAAACCCGGGGGATGTGCTCAGCCTCCGCATGAGCCGGCTTGGCGCCGCCAGCTCCCAGTGAAATCCACTCGAGTCCACAGCGAAGCAATAACAATAAATAAATTGGGAAAAGGCGTGCGAATTGGGAGTTTTCAGTACAACAGAATTAATTTCACATTCTGCCCTTCTCCCCTTGTCACCACCGTTTTTGTGTTATTTTACGTTTGGCCCCTTCAGCACAGGCTGAAGAAACCGAGTTGCTGCTGAGACTCACATCCCATCAGCTGTGCCACTACGGCCATCTGCTTCATCCCCACGGTCCCCAGCAAGGCAGCGGCACAGCCCACATCCCGCTCCACCCCAGCCTGCCGCAGGCCTGTGATGCTGCGGCAGCTGAAGGGCCACGGGCACAGCAGGGCTGCTCACCTCCCACAGCCCATTCCCAGCCTGCCCAAAGCAATTCCTGCATGCCCACCACATTTCCTAGATGCCCACAGCATTTCCTATATAGCCAGGGCAATTCCTGTATGCCCAAAGCAATTCCTATACGCATTCCCTGCAAGCCGCATACAAAAAGATCCCCTCCCCCCCCCCCCCCCAAAAAAAAAAAAAAAAAAAAGTAGGGACATCCACTAAAAACTGGAAAGAGGCCAGCGTGAAAAACGAGGTGACCTTCCACCGGCCTTGTCAACCTGATTTAATTTACGCATGACTCGCTCTTAGCTGCCGCTCTTAGCTGCAAAGGTTCAGTCTCTGGGGCAGCTCCGTGCAGGGCAAAGCATCAGTCGTGTTTTCCAGCAGCGTCGCGCAGCTGGATAGGGAATAGGGTTTTTTTTGGTGGAGTAAACTGCGTGCGGGCAAGGGGAGGGCGTGCTATTGAAGAAGTCAGTGAGATTTATCGGGGGAAAAAAAAAAGAGGAAAATTGCATAAGCAGGAGCTGTTGGAACAGCAGCGGATGCGGCACCGCCCGCGCCCCCGGCTCCGCGCGGCGGTCCCCGGGGTGCCGCTCCCCCCGCCCTCGCGTGTGCTGCCGCCGCGACCCCGCGCCACGTTGCGTGCCGAGCGCCGCGCCCGCCGCTAATCCCGGTTTGGCAGCGACGGGGGCCGCAGGGGCCGGGCCCGCCCCTTGAACCTCTTCGGGATGCACGGCGAGGCCGGGGGTAAGGGGAGGGGGTGCAGATGGCGTGTCTCGCGTGGGAATGTCACCCGAGCCATCGCCCCGCAGCGCAAAGCAAACATGCACTCGCCCGTGGCGGACGCTCAAAGGTCAGAACGAAGAGCTGCGGGTTTAAAAATAAATAAAGTGCAGGGGCTCCCCGCGCCGCGGCTGCCCCACGCCGAGCCCGCGGGCTGTCAGGGGGCTTACCCCACCGCGGGGGGGGTGGGTGTTGCGTGTGAAGGGCGGCTCAGCCCCCGCGGAGGTATTTAATTAAGAGCGGCATTAACAGCGAGACGGGCCCGGCAGCGCCTTTGATGGGCGCGGGGAGCGGGGCGGGGGGGCCGGGCACGCCTTGCCGGCATATGTTCCCCCTGCGTGATGGCGGCGGCGGGGGGGGGCGGGCGCGCGGCGCCTCTCACGCGATGGCCGCCTGACGTGCCGGGAAGGGTGTCGTGCGGCGCGGCGATGAGATCAGCGCGGATTGCCGGCGCGGGGGGCACGGCCGGCCGGCACGCAGCCGCCTGCAGCGGCAGCCGGGGTGGGACGGGGCTGCGCCTTGCCCGCCTCGGGCTGCGGCCGCGGCTCAGGGGGTCTGGTCCGGGGGGGCTGAGGGGACCCTGGCTGGGGGCCGGCGCAGGGTATCCTTTCCTGGGGGGGGGGGGGGGGCTGAGGAGATCCCGTCCTTGGCGGGGGGCAGCTGAGGAGATCCGGTCCTGAGGGGACTGAGGAGATCTTGTCCTCCAGGCCTGGGGGGCTGAAGAGAGCCTGTCCCTGCGGGGGGACTGAGGAGAACCTGCCCTTGGGGGGCCTGAGGAAATCCAGTCCCGGGGAAGGGGGACCGGGTGCTGAGGAGAACCTGTCCTGGAGGGCTGAGGGGAGCCTGACCTGGGGGGGCTGAGGAAATCCAGACCTGGAGGGCTGAGGGGATCCTGCCCTTGAAGGGCGCTAAGGAGATCCTGCCCTGGAGGACTGAGGGGACCCTGAGCTTAGGGGAGCCTGTCCTGGGGGGACTTTTATTTCTTTTGTTTTACACAAGCACATTTTACACAAACCCACAGGAGCTGGAACTACATGATCTTTAAGGTCCTTTCTAACCCAAACCATCCTGTGATTCTGTGACAGGAGAGCCTGCCGGGCGTGGGGGGCGGACGGGACTGAGGAGAGCCAGTGCCAGGGGCGAGGAGAGCCTGCCCTGGAGGTGACGAGGACCAGGCCACGCTCCCGCCACCCTCCCCTCTGAAGGGGCTGCTCCCCCCTGCAAGCAGCACACACACAATCCCCACTGTCACGGCCCCAGTCCACACATGCAGGGTGGCTCGGGACTCGAGTGGGCTGAGGGTGGCCTGTCTGCCCCTGCCCACAGCCGCCAGCCCCCCCAGGGCCCGCCGGCCGCCTCTCACCCACGTGGCATGGCGGCAGGCCGTGTGCGTGCCAGCCTGAGCCACCGGGACTGCTCGCGATCAGGTTCCAGGCAGTGTGAGCAGCTCCAAGGACAAACGAACAGGCAAGAAATGAGTGCGTGACACGCAGCAGTCATAAGCCAGCTATTTCCATTGTTTTCCGGCAGGCTTTGTACCTTCTCAAACACACGTGAAAAGCCTCCCACTGCTTAGAAATCCCAACCCGGAGGAGCAAAGTCCGTGCCAGTGGGCAGCTAGGGAAAAAGGCTAATAAACACCAACACCCTCTTTGCCAGGGAAAGCGGGGATGGCCGGGGTGTGTGTGGGGATGAATCGGTGTGCCTGTGCCTGCAATATTTCCTGGGTAAAAGAGAAACCTTACTTTTGTAGCAGCCCTCCTGTTTTAGGCTGTCCTTTCATTTGTTCAAGACAAAGACCAGCAGGTTTGCAGCACTGTCTGTAAATGGCTCCTGTGGGAAGCTGCTGCTGGTTCCAGTTGCTCTGCTAGGGAGGAGCAGAGCTCAGGCGCTTACCGCTCAGTCCTGCAGTGCCGCGGGTACACGGGGGCTTTGTGGAAGAGCAGGGGGGGTCCCTGTGCTGGGCCTGCAGCAGAGGCTGACACAAGGAGGAGAGATGGCAGGAGATGTGCAGAGGGAGGGGTCAAGGGAAGGACAGGGCTTCCATGGCGTATGGCAGCGAGCTTATTTCTGGTGCTGTAATCACATCATGTTAGTTCCCATTTTCAAGCTATATTGTTTGCTAGATTGGTTTGGTTTGCTCTGCTCCCCCTCTTCTTTGCAAATGTCACAAGGACAAGACCGTGGTGGGAGAGCAGCCTCTGTGGAAAGGTGTTTGGAGAAGGGATCTGAACACAAGGACTACCTGGGAGTCAAGGTCAGGCAGGTCGTTCTGTGCAAAGGGACAGCGCTAGGGTAGAACCTCTCCAAAGCAGCATGAAAATGATAAAATCAGGAGCAGGGTGCTGGTGGTCTGTGCAGAAAGGTAGAGGTGAGATGATGGCACCAGGCTCGGAAGGGTGGCTCAAATAGCAGGGTGAAACTGGAGCGTGCTAATGACAGTGGGACATGCGAAGCAGGAATCGGATCATGAGGGAGAAGATCCCAGTACTCCTTTTGTGACATTGCCAAATCAAAGTCAAGCTTTTGGCTGCAAGACCACATGAGGTGAATCAGAGAAGGAATCTGTATGATTAAGCAGCAGCTGAGTGCCAGAAGTGAAGAGCTGTCAAGGATAGTATCAGGAGTGTATGTGTAGAGGACAGTGGGTTTATTTGCCACGATAGAAAAGGATTTGAAAGGGAATACAAGAAGCTTGTACTGAGTCTGAGCTGGCAGCCAGAGAGCTTGGGAAGGGTGCCAGGAACAGCGTCACAGATACAAGGCTGAAGTGAGAAAGGAATACAGAGCACAGAGGCAGCCTCAGCAGTCGAGCGGCTTAGGAATGGGTGCGAAGGGCAAGAGGGCACAGACTGCCAGCTAGCAGGACATGACTTGGGGAGGAAATGACCGAGCAAAACCCCAAACCCTGGGACATCGGGTACAGAAGGGCTCAAGGTTTTGTTCTTTAAGACATTCAAGGGCCTGGGCTCAGCATATCTAAAAGATCACCTCATGCTCTGGGACAATGATGATGGTGGCACTTGTGATGGCTCATGTGGCAAAACAGAACTTTTACCGTAAGGGTGAGGTTCATCTGTGCAGGACTCAGCATTTTCCCAGGGGCCTGCTAGAAAACTCCCACGGGAACTCAGAAACTCCATAAATCTTTCCCCTTCCCCCCATCCACAAGCAGAGTGATGTGCTTTTTCCTAATTTAAACACACAAATCTGTAGGGAGGAAAATGTTTATACTGTTGGCTTTAAAAAAAACCCAACTACCACCTGAAAATTCTGCCAAATAGGAACTGCACACAAAGACCTCCCCATTGAAAGAGGGTGAGAATGGATGGAACAAGGCGTATGTTACTTAAAGTCCTTAGTGAGCTACTGGAAGAAATATCAGGCAGTGATGAAGGAACTATGGAGTCATTGTGAAACAGGAAAAGATAAAGAGGAAAAACAAACGACGGAAGCCTGGATGTTCAGAGGACAGAGCATACCAAGGAGGATGGTGAGGCTGACTTGAACCTAGGAGGCAAGGTCACTACATATAGATCATTCTGAGATCCAGCGTACAAAACCTGTGCATCAGTCTCCCAGCCTACAATGAAGGAAATGTGATATAAGGAATACTGAGGAGGGTCTGGGTTTGCAAGCCCTGAAATTGTATTGTGATATCTACTGTTGACACAGTTCTGGAGCTTTTCTTGGGCTCCACTCCATCCCCTGATAACATAGCCACCCTTTTAAAATACTAAATAACAGCATATAGTACTTTGCAGTAGATTAGGCTACTCCTTCCTCCACATTACTACCTCATGATTTGCGATTGCAGTGTAATGTCCTGGCACATCCTGATAGGAAAATGCAAATGTTGCATTTCCATGGCATGGCCTGACAATTTAAATTTATCTCCCACAAAGAGATAACACCATGTGTATGCTGATTGCATGCGATTGCTACAGCCTTGTTAAAATACTGCCATATCCTTATACCTTGGTGTGTGGAACTCAGGTGAAAATTAAACAGAACAAGATTCTTATTGCTCTGCTTTAGAACCTGTTTCCTCTTATACTCATCGGTTAAACCCACGGACTTCCAACAGGGCAACATCAAGACCCCATCCCAAATGGGGACCTGTATTCTTCTTACCCAAACTATAGATAACATTTACCAAAGTACAAAAATTATTATTTCTGGGATCTGAAGATAGGTATGGGATAGGTGATGGCCAAGTGAGTTTGGCTTGATTCTGCTCCCTTACTGTTACGACCAGCTGCACTGCCAGTAGCAAATGTGCTAAGCAAAAGAGGGCTCAGCAGTCATGGCCCATGGCCACCTGAGGTAACCTGCATCGCAGGTTGCACCCTGATGCTGGCTAAGCTGGTAGGCCATGAGAGCTCATGTAGTTAAATGAGTCGTGGCAGGCATCACCATCATCGTGCAAGCTGGTTTATGAGGGGGCTGGAACAGAGATCAGTGGAAGAAGTTACAAGGTGGTTGCTTCAGGTCTCCTGTAGCACGTAAGAAGAGCATGATGACCTGCTCAGCACCACAATTCCTTCCATTAATTTAGGTCTCGTTCCTGTGAATTATCTGTCAGCAAGTGATGATATACATAATCTGGTTTAAGACTGGAAATTTTAGACAACATACTTGCTTTTAAAGCTCTAGGTTTCTTTGCCATTTGTCCTGAAAAAAGGTATTGAAGAATTTGGCACAGTTGTCAGCAGAAGGCCCAGAACTGTTGAGTCATTTGGGAGCACAAGTGGAGACCACAGTATCTTATCAGAGGTGCAGACAAAGAGGTGTTCATAGTTCCTGCTAAAAGCATACCTTTTATATATATATATAATACATATTTTTTAAAATACATATTTTTATTAATATATGTATTTATATATATATACCAGTGCCAGCCAGGCTCGTGCTGCAGCCTGTCACCAGCAGCATGCCCTTTGCTATAGGCTCCAAGAGAGGTTCAGTGCATGGAGTGACCTTAGTCCTGCTGTCTGATTTCTATACTGCCTCACCCCTCGGTAAGGCTCATGACGGGTTAACATCCAGCTGTTTACCAGAGCTCGGTGTCTATGGGGTGTTTTGGCTGCCTAGTAGCTTGTCTCGAGGGAGAAGCGGGAAGTCGGAAGAGACATGTCACAATGTGCAGAGCAAAGCGCTGCTGCTGGCTGAACCCAGCTCATCTTCCTCACCTGACAGCAGTGGGCCTAATCAGGAGAGCCGGTGGACTTGACCCATGGAGGAAAGAGGTGATTGTGAAATTGGATGGCATTTCCCTGTCACTATGGAGTCACTAAAGGAACAGGCATATTTTCTTCCTGTTTACATAACATCACCAGTAGCTTTGCACCTATTCCTGGTGACCTGCAGCCACAATTTGCAAGCCACATTGACACGCCATGGTGATAAAACTTGCCGGTGATTTTTTCGGGTCTGAAATAAGGAGGCTTCCCAGCAGGCGCTGGGCTCACCGCAGGCTGCTGCCGTGCAGGAGGCTGCATCGCGGTGGGCTGAGAGGAGATGTAGCCATGGCCTCCTCTTTGAAAGCCCACTGAGGCTGTAGCCGCTCAGGTACAAGTGAGGGCAGACTGGAAGGTTGCCCAGATATGTCATGGGGGTGGAATTGCTCCCCAGAGAATCCGGAGCAGCAAGGTACAACCCACATTTCATCGGTACCTGTGCGAGATGGAAACCTTGCTGGGAAGTCAGGCTTGAGCTGGGGTTCCACCAGCATGACTAAGAGGGTGCTGCCACACTTTCTGGGTCCATCTTAAAGTGCAGTAGTAGCTTGTGGCTTGAAACCAAAGGTACTCACATTGCATTCAGGACTCTACACACCCACATCATAGCACACAAGGGACCTTTGCAGGACATAATTCACCATTTATTCACAATAGTGTGATTAAAATGAAAAGTGAATCTATTCCCAGTGGTTGTGGCAAGTGCTTCAGTGATCCTCCATTTCATTGCAGAAACAATTTCATTGCAAAAGAGTTTTCATTTCATGTTGTGATGGCGGAAAGTGACAGAGTCCCCAGCTGCACCAGTAAGAGCAGCAGGCTCCAAGCACGGGGCTGTCACAGGGGATTAGTCATGTCCTTAGCCACAGGAAAGCCGCAGTGGAGAACAAATCTTGCATCTTATGGTTTACAGGCTCCTTTCACAGTCAATGTTTATCTTCCCCACAGAATACAAAATTAAACAAAAATGTAAGCTTCCTGACCTTCACCTGATGGCCTTTCTTTCCTAATGTGAGAGAAGATGCTGTGGTTTTGTTCCACAAGGTGTGCAGAAAGCCTTCTCCAGCCAAACAACCAGCTGTTGGCGAATAGGTAGAGGCCACTTCCCACTTCGCTCGGCAGGGTTTGAGGCATCTGGCAGTCCTGCCAGCTGGGATCAGCTCAGCAGGGCAGAATGTGTGTCCCCCGTCCTTGCACTCTTCCTTCTTACCGTTCCTCTGCGGGAGGGCATGGTGCTAAACAGGGGGACACCCAGCTTTCTGGGATCCAAGTCAGCTATGACTCAAAAACACTGCGATTTTGGGAGTTCTGCAGTGTTGTGCTTGCTGAGCTGGGATTAGTGCCTGCAGAATAAAAGTGCTCCCATGCTGCTGTTTGCTCATGGTGTGGTACCCCTTTGAGTATACTTTACAGTATCTTAGTTGATACTGTAGTAGATACTCAGCATAGTACCTTTAAGTACAACAACACAGTCACACAAACCGAGGATCAGCACTTCCTACTGGGGATACAAGTCACATTCCCCACCCCAAGATTAAAGGCACATTAAATATTTATATAGCTGTCACGCCTAGAGGCCCCATCAGGATTAAGGTCCACAGTACTCGGTGCTCTAAAAATTTATGATAAGAGCCAGTCCCTGCCCCAAAAGAATGCAGCCCCAGCTCAGGCTGACCCACTGCCCTGGGGTGGTGCGTTGCTGGAGCTGCCCTGCCATGCCTACTTCATAAACCACCCGCCTGTGGGAAGACCAGCTGAGTTACCAGTGGCACTAAAGGGCAGTGGCTTCGTTTTAATGCCGAGTTCTGGTTCCTGTTTGTTTTACAGATGAGGGCCCTCTGCTAAAAAAGCCTGCCTTCTGTAAGGTGGACCATGTCTGAGGCGGGCAGGGTGGGAGCTGGGAAAAAAACCAAACTATATAGCACAGGGGTTGCTTTCTGCATTAAGAAGTACCTCTTCTCATGGAACAATGTTTTCCCCATTACAAGAAGAGGATTTCTGGTAGGTAGAAGCACAGTCCTTGATCGTGCTGGGTCTACATTCAGTTTCTATTCCTCAGATATCCTGGGCGAGTGACTCTGCTTGTTTCTTGTGCAAATCCTCAGCTGTCAAATATCGCTGCTTCTCCCAGGCATGTTGCAGCCATTAACACAGTCAAGGTGCAGGACTGCCTTGGGCAGGTGGCCGGCACGCCACGGTAGGATGGGCGTGCTTGCTGACTGCTGGGGATGATGTTAATCACTAGTTCCACAATTAGAGGAGGCCTCGGCAGTGGCAGCAAGGCAGGAAGCAGAACCAGTGGCTGGAAGTGACTAAGCCCAGGACTGGGGATGGGGTAAGAGTAGCAGTTTCTGCTCAGGGCGGCCTGGCATTGCCTGCAGAGGAAATCCTGGAAGCAGATGAAGGGAAGGGAAAATGCAGGGTAGGATTTGGACCTCTCACTGGCTGGGACAGCAGTGGCAGCAGCAGGACTTGTCTCTGAATACAAGCCTGCCTATGGGAATACAGCCTTGCGAGTAAATAAGGTGTAGTCCTCAGTAATCCAAGGACTTGTATAACATGCCCCTAACCATTGGCTTTATCCCCATCTGGAAGTTTATTGAACATCTTCCTGCAGCAACTTGAAGCACTTGCTCCCCGTGGTGCCTGCTGTGTCTGGTCAGCTTTAGCACAACACGGCAAGCGAGGCCGAGCTCACCTTTACCTCCAGCCTGCCTTGTGGCTCATAGCGCGCCAGGAGGAGATCCTTACCCGAGGCATTGGGCACAGCTCAGAGGCACAGAGCCAGATGCAGCGCATTGCGATGGGCCAAACTGTGGAGGAGTAAACTAAGTACAATACCTGCTGCTACTGCTGCATTTATGCCTTTCTGTTGCTGCTTCCCACGACCTGCCTGTTCACATGCACTCTCCCGTGTGATATTGTGTTGCCCCACAGTGCAGTGAGGAGTGCTCGGGCATTTGTGCCAGTGTATTCGCTGGGACTTCATTACCCTCCAGGGGTCTGCTTGTGAGATGATTACAGTTCGACTCAATGACCTTAAACCTAAATGATGCTGTGAATCTGTGAGTTTAGTCTCTAATAACCTGTTGCTAGGCTGCTGCCTCACACTCTGCATGCACTGCCAGTGGGTCACAAATCACCTGTCTTGATTCACCAGTGTGTTTTTAACAGGTTACCCCTGAGGTCCCAGCACCCCCAGAGCAGCACCTGCTGGGTGACTGGTGAGCTCTTCCCCCAAGCACAGAGCAGAGGGCTGCTCTGAACAGCTTTGCTGAACTTTGTCCCTCTGAGGAGGGGGTTCATCCTGGTGAGATAAACTGCAGCCCTTTTGACCGCCGTTCCAGCAACCGGCTGTCACGGTCCTTGCTGGACCACATCTGCATGAGCTGTGTGTGAAGCAGACGGAGGGAGCCATGCCAGAGAGCTGGTATGATGCACCAGGAACCTTTCCCTGGCTGGGAGCGAGCTGTACAGAGCGATGCCACGCCACGCACGCTGCTGCTCTGCATTCCCTGCACTGTGTGTGTTCCCTGCTAACTATGAATGTCAAAGTGCCTGGAGCTGCCATTTTGTTTATTTTAAGAATGGCAAGGACTAACATTTAGGTATTGCCTTTCAGAACTCTTAAAAATAGAAGTTACAAAATTGCTTCACGTAATCCTTAGCACGTAATACCTTCCTGGCTGAGAGGAAGAGACCAGCCACAGTAGCAACAGGACACGAGT
This sequence comes from Falco biarmicus, assembly GCF_023638135.1. Taxonomy (NCBI): domain Eukaryota; kingdom Metazoa; phylum Chordata; class Aves; order Falconiformes; family Falconidae; genus Falco; species Falco biarmicus. The sequence goes on along the minus strand of NC_079300.1, from coordinate 1,933,257 downwards.
GTTTTGGAAATTAACTCTGATCCAGAGAGAAGCATAATTACCAGTTATTTATATAGAGCCTTTTTCCTTCACAGGCTGCCCAAAAATTGGATCAACAGAATGATTCCTGTCTCACAGCAAAACAGAGGTGGGCTGCTCAGACAGTGGCAGACCTGGAAGAGGGTCCGGATCTCTGGATTCTTCAGTTGATTTCAGCCTGCTTGATTACAGCTTCCTTGCCTTGTAGTAAGTGTATGATCAGTAATTCTGTCCAGGTGGTAAAGGCAATAAGACATACAGGATTCATCATTTATGCTTTCAAACCTTTAAAGCTCCCTGTGGAATGACTGCCTTCTGACAGTTCTTCTTCGTAGGGATCAGAAAATAGTCCCTTCCCTGATTTCTTGAAAACTGGTGTTTCCCAGCCGTGTATATCATCAGCAAATCAAATAGAGACAAATCTGGTCTCTCATTTCCAGTTAAGCCTGTCGTGTTATATGGCACTACATAATATGTCAAGAAACCAGTGCAGCTGATCTGGCGTGTCATTGCAGCAAAAGGAAATTAAAGCAAATACAGATTTATGAAAGAAGGCCCATTTTTGGCACCATGCATGAATTTCCTGGCTGACTGCTAATACCAAAGTGCAGATCATCTATTTGATGTTAGCAAAGGGAAATCCCAGCAATTCATGCCATAGCATTAAAACACAGGATTCTAAAAATAACATTAAAGAGACGGACTGGAAACAACAATAAAAACTAAAAAGAAAACCTTGTCTTTTTGTTTGCTTGCTTTTTTGAAAGTAAGAATGCCAAGTTCAACCCCTAGAGCTAATTTCAAAATCACAAGGCCTGAAAGGTGAGGTGAGTGTATCAAAATAGCCAGGTGGCTCATGTGGGGCGGCTGCAGGAGCTCTTATCCCTGCTTGGCGTGGTTCCTGCTGCAGTCCTGTCCTTAGTAAATGGCGGGGTAAACAAGGTAAATGGGGCCATTCAACACTGACTTGGGAAGTGAGGACAAGCAGGCAGAGGACTGATGGACCACGGAAAGTCTGAGGGTAAAGACGACACCCCCAGCACCCTTCATCACTGGGTTTTCTCATGGATATCCCTGTCCTGCCACTCAGAGTTTCCTCCAGAGCTCTAACTCCCCTTCCTCTATACCCAAACGTATTCGGAGGCTTCACTGTCTCCACCACCTTAGGCACCCCTGCACTCAGCCCTTACACTTTGCCTGCGCCAGCCGGCACACTAATTAGAGGTCTTACCGAGTGAAATCAGCGTACTGCAGATGAGACTGTGAGTAAGCCCCAGCCAGGACATGGTGCAGTTTAAGGTGACTGGGTTTCAAAAGGGAATTGGTGAAGTCAGTGTGGTTCCCCCTGAGCCGGTGTTCAGTCCGTGCATCGGTTGGAGGAAGTGCAATGACCTAGGTCTTGTCCTGCGGTGAGCCTAGTTCAGCGAGACCCACCTGGTGCAGAGCAGAGATGCAGGTGGAGATAAGTGGATGCTCAGGTGAGCAGTCAGCAGAAAATGATGGCAATTCAGAGATACGTAATCCAGGCTGCACAGCTTTCAGAACTCAGGTTTTTATTTATGTGCCTCATTGGAGGCCATATAAATCCCCACACAGAAACATCACAGAGGACAAATCATCAGTTTAAGAATGAAAAAAGTGCTCCACGGGGGAGCAGAAAAGAACAGAAATACTTTTGAAGATGACTTCAGGGAAGGAAAGAGAATACCCAGATAGTCCCGAGACTTTCCAGACCTTCAAGAATTCCCCACAAATGCAGCTGTCTTTCATTTTAAAAAAAGTAATGAGCTGAATTCAGCGGGGCTGTATAATGCCTCTTGGACCCCAGCGATCGCTTTCTGTAAAGGGGTGTTCTGGGAGGGGCGGCCAGGAAAGCATCACATAGCAGCAGGTAACACTGCGTGCTGGCGACCAGCAGCAGGAGGCCGAGTTTGTGCTGGGATTCCAGCTGGATTAAATGATTGCTTCTGTACAGGGACATTTTTCTATTTAAATCTTACATTGGTTTAAGATTTTCAGAACTTGCTTCTTTAAAAAGGAGAGTGGTTTCCCAACCTCCATGTGCTTTACCATGGTTTCATCATTCCTTTTCAACTGTGTTCATTTTTCCCATGATCCTGATAATTAATCCACATCAATACACGTCTAATTCAGTTGCTTCAGTGTTTGACCTGCAAATCTGTAGCGTTTTTTTCCAATACAACCCAGGCCCCTCATGCCAGGGTGCAGGGTGTGTGTGGTAAAACAGGGATAAGAAACAGCTTCACAGCTGAACCTGCCTCCTCTTGCAGCTAAATCCCCTCAGAGCCACAGGGAAAAGAAAAAACAGGGAAGAATCTTTCCGTGCTGAGGGCCCGTCAAATGCTATTGGGAGACCACACATGAAAGTACATCTAATGTTATCCCACCATAATAACGTGGGAAAAATCAAGCATCCCTAGGCCAGAGAAGCGATGTCAAGGGCTGCAGGTTTCTCATAGTTGTCATAAATATAGCGTCCTTAAAAATAACCAGCTCGAGGATGGAGGAAGGTTGGAATTCACAGCGTTGTCCCAGGAGCTGAGCAATTCTTGTAGCATTATTATCCCAAAGAGATCATCTGGGCGCTTTCCTATGCGTGACTCCCTTTACAAACGCCTCCTCTTTGGCAGGTTGGGAAAGCAAAGTTTATGAGAATTTCTAGCATTTTTCCCTTGCAAATAGAGTTTCTCAGGGAATTATACTGTCTGAGTAGAAGAGGTCAGGACCAGGCAGTGGGATATTTATACAGCTGGCTGATCAGATTGCCTTTGTATAGTTTTTCCAGAGGTCTAGTTATAGATGGACCTACCGATTCATTCTCAAATCTGACTCGTGAAAATTCATTAAGTAAGCGCTTTGGTATGGCAATATCCAGGATTGCTTTTCCATATTTTTTAGCATTCTTGCTCATCCATAAAATTTAGCAACTTGGAATGAAAGCCACAGTAAGAAAAGAGGTAATGACGTCCTCCTGCAAGGGTCTGTTCTCTGCTGGGTGTGTGTATACAACTCCCATTAATGTTATTTGGCCTTACAGAGGCACAGCAAAAGGAAAATGTACCCGAGAAGACAGAAAAATCTACTTATTTGTCCAGACAGGTAATGACCCCTTGCTCCACAGTTTAGGTCAGTGACAGCTTTATTTAGTACAACAGCTATAGCTGGTTTTGCCTTACATCCCCCTCAAAAGCCACAACGTGCAGATGAAAAGATTGCCAAATAAATTCAGTCACATTACTTAAGCTGTAACAGCACACGATTTAATAGAAAAGAAAAATAAAACCCAAACCCACTGCTATCACCCTGTACCAGGGGAGCTCATAGCGCCTGCTTAACTTTTGGCGTGTATTTGAACTGTAAATAAGACTTAAATAAGTTTCTGACTCGGATCTACACGACTGATGAAATCAGAAAAAAATCTGAGCTAATGATGCAAGATGCTGGAGGGCGCTGGGAGCCTTGCACTCTTTGTACCTACTGGTTTGCGTGCCGGCCAAGGTGGCCAGCTACAGCCAGGATGCTCCAGGGCAAGAGAGGAGGCAGTGCAATGTCAAGAGCTATCAGAAAAGCTCATCGTGGACGTGGCACTCATCCCCAATGCCTTGTGCTGCCAGCATAGCTAATCTGTGCAATCTGTTGCTGTTACCCAGCTAATCCACCCCGCCGTGCTCACACATCCGTCGGGTGCTCTTCACTCTGCACCGCCTGCCCTCAGCTGGACCCTGAGCTTCTTAGGGCAAAGATCATCCTACTGGCTTGCACGCTGCCTTCCGCTGCAGGCTGGCCGTCCTCCGGCTGTCACCATAACACAACATTCGCAGTGGTTATTTCTTCCCGAGACAACCTTTGTAGTCTTTCCTGTCCTTCCCCTCAAGCAGAACCGCTGCCATGCTGTTATGACAGCCCCTTCGCCGCAGTCGTGACAGCAGTGACTTTGTGTGTGTGGCTGTAGGACCGAGCAGCAGCTGAGACCTTACTGCTGGCTGAAGGTGGAGCCTTCACAGGACCTCACAGCCCCCCTTTCCCTCTACTCAAAGGGCCAGATCTCAGAAAACTGATGATTCCCACCTTCTACTTCAGCACTGGAGGAGGTCAAACCAGTGCCTCCAGCCCCAGGCAGAGCAGCTTCAGTGCTGCTAGGAGGTGGTTGGAGCTGAACCAAGCTGTAGGCTGAAATTTGTTCCCATAGCTATTCAAATAGTATTTCCATAACCAGAGCCACTAACTGCAAACAGTTTGCAAGGTGACAAAGAAAGTCTTTCTTGAATAAGTTTCATGAGAAGGAAGGTGAAAACACAGACTGAGCAGCTTTGTTTCGGGTCGCACTGAGAAGCCAGCTTTCCCTAGCTGACATTTGCCCGCGTGGGAAGGAGCTGGAAGAGACAATGTTCTGCTCCGCACCATCAGACAGGCACAAGAAATGCCTGGAAAGAGGCCAACACTTCTGTGATCTGCGAGGGCCAAGGCAACACAGCGTTTTGTTGGAAATCTCCTGTGCAAGTGGTGCCATTTAATAGAGCAGGGTTCAGATGCTACCTGTTGAAATGGCAAGTGGAGTGGGTGGCTGTAATCCAGCGCCCTGTTGTGACGGTGGACTCGGCGCGTGCTGTGAACTCCCCGGGGTTGGCAGAGCACACAGGCAGGTCTTCTCCAGCTGTGCAGGAGGCACCAGGTCTGTGCTTGCTGCCCAGCGAGGTCCCCCACATTGCAGCTGCCTGCTAAAGCAGGTCATGCTCAAGCAAACCTATGCTCATGCCACATGCAAAACCTGAGCCATAAAAAGCCATTTGCATGAAATCCACAGCAAAAGTTCATTCTTAGGTGAGGCACATTTAAAATCAGTTTGGGGTTTTTTCAGTTTTTTGCAACAAGAGGCAGTTCCCTATGACTAATGAATTCTATTCCTCTGTCTTCTAATCCCACCAACTCCTACTGAAGGATGTCAGCAGCAAACATGGCACTGATTTACCATGTGTCACACTCGTAAAGGAAATCATTAAAATTTGCTATCGTTAAAAAGGTCAAGTAGTTTAGAGGTGTCCTGACAAGCTGAACAAGGCTTTTGAAACCCTGGCAGAGGAGCTGCTGGCTGTGTGGCTGGCCCAGGAGCTGTCGTGCCGCCAGCCTCCCTCGCACACATCTTGCTGACCCAGGCGATTGCATCACTCAGTCTCCCGAGGCAGAATCTGCATTTTTCCACATAGGCCCATATGGTACATTAAATTGAATAATGATTTCATATTTCCGGAGGAGAGGAGCTCTCCAGCAAAGTGATGATTCTGGGAATTTTGGAGGGGACAGTGGCCAGGACTAGGGAGGAAGCTCTACGACAAGCGAAGGGAAACACCAAAGGTTTTTCTTCTCACCCCTGCTAAGAGGGTGCCAGGCTCACATATATACATCTGTGTTCCTGGGCATTTTCCAGCTGCTTTTTGGAGAATGCTAGACAGGAAATTGATGCCACAGGGCAAATATTCCTTCTTCCCGACTTCCCTCCCAAAGCAAGCACGGATCTGCCCTGGCTAGACTCGCTTCCTGCAGAACACCATGGCTTCCCCCAGCACCGTCCACAGCAGCACGTTCAGAGGGCAGCAGAAATTACTAAAACGTGTGGCAAGTGTGGACAAACAAACAAAAGCCTGTCAGATGTTTGCAACACAAACCTAAGGAACAAAGATCTCACGGGAGAAGCTGGTGCTTGTGTTGCACTTCCAAGCCGGGCTGGAGAAGCTGCCAAGCTTGTAGCTAAAGCAGGAGCTGGGTATTTTGATGCTGCATCTTGTAGCTGAAGCAGCAGTGGCGTATTTTGATGCTGCATCTCTTAAAGTCAGGTAGATACACTACTGTGTTTTCCATATTTACATCCTGGAGTTGCCCTTTGCAGGGGGAGGTTGGAGATCAGGACTTCAGTCGTTAGAGGCACCAAGATGTCTTGCAGCCGTGCTTCTCCGTGCCTCGGCACTCTCCCCGCTCCCTGCCCTTGGCTGAGATGCCCCGAGCAAGCTCACACGGCACTTTGTGCAGTTGACTGGCTCTGCAGGGGAGGCTCAGCTCTGCCGGCCCTCGCCTGTACCTTATTACCATTCTCCCCGGGGTTTGCATTCAGCTTTGATTGTAATCCTGTGCGAGTCCATCGCCCAGCTTATGCTCTAGACAGCAGGCAACCCCTCCTGTGAAGAGGAGTTAATGGATAAGAACAACTTATTGCGGCATTTGTACATTTAGTTGTGCTTACTTCAGCTGTTACTGCACTTTTGAAGTGTTATCAGTGAAAAATCATTTATTGAGAGCTCTTGCAGCTTTTGATACAGCCCCTCGTGAGAAGCTCTTAGCAAAGCACGCAGGGGAGAGGTAAAGCCTGCCTGCCAAGTGCGTGCTGTGTGCATGAGGGAGAGCGAAAGAAAAAGAGAAACAGCCATATACCACCCTGGAGAGAGCAGCCAGCCTAATGACAGCGTTTCCTAACACTTCTGTTAAGGCTCAACCTAGAAGATGAAGCGAAGAGCAAAGCAGCAAATTCTGTCTGGACCGCAAGCGATTCGGCAAGAGCTCGGCAGGATTGCAGCAGAGTAGCTCATTGAGCAATACGCCAGCGCATGAAGCGCAGGGAAGACACAGGCAAGACCCTGCCTATCAGAAGGAACAATCTGAACGACTCACACGCCGAGTTCTCGTGTTGTAACAACCCCTGAGAGCAGGAATAGAGACATCTGGGGAGGACAGATGAACCCAGCGTGGTGTCGGGCGAGCCTGAAGTGAGAACCACGGCTCTGGCTCTTGCAGCCCCTCACTGCCGCCAGCAGTTAAATTTATTTGCATTCTGGACCTAACAGTGAGGAGGCTTAGGGGCACGTTCCTCCTCAAGGTAGCTCCATTCAGTGCACACACAAGCTGGGCCCACTGGATATCAAAGCAGGATTACCAGCAGGGCCATAACAGCACTGGGATTATAGCAAACCCTTGCCTGGATGCAGCCAGCAACAGTTTTGGTCTTCCTTCAGGACAGATTTTTAGCAGCAGCACAAGAGAAACGTTTGAGCATCTGTTCCTCACAGCCAGGGGAGGCAAACAGGAGGATGGGAGCCTTTTTGGTGCTTCTGTTTTCAGCTAAAACTGTTGCTAGTTCTTCATTCTTCCTCAGTTATAAGCATCTGCCCAAACAGAAGCGTGTCCCCAGGGCTGCCCTCAGCAGGCAGCTGAGCTGCCCCCTGCGAGGTGGCCCGGGACCCTGGGCTGGGGCAGCCCTGCCACCTGCATCCCACCCCTCACCACGGCAGCCTGGGCAGAGGTGCACCGGGCTCTGCAGGTCAGTTCGGCCTCTGTGCTGAAGGCAAGCAAACCCAAAAGGCATTCAAAGGAGGGCAGTGAGAGCAGTTAGAGGTTCGGGAGGCTGTGTACACAGAGAGAAGAGCATGCAACCCTCTCCTTTGCACACACATTGAGGTGCACAGGGCTCACCTAACGCAGCCCTGGCAGCTGGGAATACAGCAGTGCTATGCTGGTACAGCTTTTATTTACATAAAGCCACTGAGAAGGCTGAGGAAAGTTTCCACCGTCTGCGTTTCATACCTAGATTCATCCCCTTTTAAAAACAAAAGACGCATAAATCACTGGTGAGCCAGGTTTCACAGCCCCTCCTCGGCCCCGGCCGAGCGCTGGCAGGACAGCAGCCGCCTGCAGAGCCCTGCTCTGCTGAGTTACGGCTACCCACGCCTTATGAAAGAGCAGTATCAACCGCCTGCCTTCGAACATCTTTTCCTTCCCATCAGCTATTTGGGTGCCGATAGAGGACCTGACTGCCCTGCTATTTAACGCCTGCCCCGTGCCCCAGCACGCACCTTCCGCACCCTTGTGGAATTTTACCAAGCTGCATAAATACCACTTGGCGATAAAACAAGAAACCTCCAACACTTCTGAAGAAGATTTCACAACTCAAGCAGCAAATTAAACCTGCCCCTCCAATAGTTTGTTGACAAGTAAGCCCAGTACGATGGGAAGAGTTCACCTTCTCCCTCTGGAGCACCTCCAGCACGGAGGTCAGACGTGGCGAAGAGCGACCAAGGAAGGTTAAGTGCAGTTCACTCCATGGCTCGCTGCGTATTCCACCGTCTCAGCTTTTTAGGGCTTATGCTGAAGATCTGAGGTGATGAAAACCGAGCAGTGACGTTTGGTAGGTACAGCTGCTCAGCATTATGGAGGCACGTTGCCAATAGTGCTTCTCCTCCGACCGCTGGGAGTGTTGAATGCCTTGCCGTCTCCAGCGGATGCTAGGAGCCGGCCAGCCAGCCGGGCTAGGACACGTGGTGTGCTTTTAATGCAAAACAATATTCATCATTTAACTGGTATGCTGCTTGCAATGATTATTCATTTTTGTGTATTATAATGGCCTCCAGAACACAGTAAAAAAGTAGATTCTTATAAACACTTCTGTGGTTTTATGGACCATTTCTAAAATCTGCTTCACTTGCTTACTGCTCAGGAGAATGTGCAGGAGCGAGAGAGAAAGCACCTGAAACACCACCAGCAGCAGGAGTCTTCGGACTTCAGCAGATCACAGCCAGAGATTATCTGGCAAAGGCGTCAGTTGGTGTGTTGGCCTCATCGTGACATGCGAGTGAAAATTAAAGCCATTTGGTCTGACTATGCAAACATTGAGTTAATGGGAAATAAACAGGAATTGGATTCCATAGTGGTATTTACTGCAAAATTTCCTCATCCAGTCCTTCGTGCAACCTGGCACAACAGGTGTTCTATAACGGTATTTTCAATAAAAACCTGTCCTGGTGGGCAGCAATATGAACTTGTGCATAAAACTTAGTTGTTTAGGATTTTTCTGAAGGAGATCCTGGTTCTTACACATCTGTACATGGTTTGTCTTGGCATGCAAAACAAATGAAATCTTTTAAGTCTATAGTATTGCAATATCGTTGCATTTAAATATCAAGCTTTACTTTTTCCTTGAAGGGAGAACATAAAATGCCTTACAAACCTAGGCCTGATCCACAACACAGCCACAGCTGTTCAAACTCGTACCCTGCATCCCAGCTGCTGAACCACAATCACAGAAGGTAGGCCAGCCTGTCCCCACACAAAGTAGCTCTGGAATGGAATATCCCAATTTTGGTGAATGCTTTAGGGGTTTTGAGGGGAGATCTGGGTTTCTAGGGGTGTTTGTCTCCTCTCTGTGCTCCCAGCGAGACACCTGTTCTCAGTGCTGATAACATTGTTCCTACTGCTTCTTTATGGCTGCGATAGGATCAGTCATAACCAAAGCCGCAGGTAACAAGCACCAAAGAATGGTATTGTGCAACGGCCCGGCCAAGAGCTCTTCCCCTGTGTTTGTTACAAAGCCTTGTTTGCAATGGCCTGCTGTTCATATGGATGAGCGTACAGGGTCTGTGATGGTATACAATTAATTATTCATGCTAATTTTAAGTGACTTCAGCTTTATGAAGTTATTTTTGGTGAATGTGAATCCATTTTGCTCGCAGTAGTGTCAGTACCTCACATTACCTATTTTCTGGCATGAGACTGGTACTACGCTCTCCTATCTAGGCACCACAAGCCCAAATACTCTTCCTCCAGGCTGCTTTCCCACAGTGCTGCTTTCTACCACAGGCAGAAATGACGTAGCAGGTGTGCAAAATGAATGCTTGACATACAAAACAAGCGCATGACGTACGCAAGTCAGGCCAGACGAGCCCAGAGGCTGGGAGCAGAGAGCTGACACACAGCTCTGGCAAGAATGATCTTGCAAGTGAGAGCGCAGCCAGCCCGCATTGTGCTGTGTCTGCTGGGAGGACCATTAAAGAAGAGGGTTTGTTGCTAATGGTTAGTGGCATGAACAGGGCTGCGTTGCTTTTAAATGAAAAGAGTCACAGGCACCTGTAAGCCTTGTTCCAGGCACGTCAGACCTGCCCCATCCGAGCCAAAGCAAGCATACCTGGGAGACTCCCTCCACAACGCCCACATGGGCAAAGCCGTGCTGGGAGGGATGCAGTGTCTTTGCAAAAGCTGGGCATTGGGAAAGGCCTTTCAACATGAAGAATGGGCGTTGGAGTGAAAAGAGAAGCGCTAATGATAAAGACGTTTGCAGAGCCCATCCCAGCTGCCCAGGACAGCCCTGGGGAGCCTGTGTCCTACCCGGCACAGAGAGCTTGTGTCAAGGCAGCTTTGCTCTCCACTCCTTTTCCAGCTCTGTCTGTTCCCTCTCTCCAGCCGTTCCTGGCTGGAGCAAGGACTGGCAAAGCCTCACCAAGAGGAGCCTCTTGCACCAGGCAGCTCAGCCCCAGGAACTCGGGCTTCTCTGGGCATCAGAGGAGAAAGCCCTCACGTTGGGCAGCAACACAGCCGCCACGCAGGGAACAGCCCTGCAGAGCAATGCTTGTCAGATAAAAGCTCCCAATCCGCTTCTGCACAGATATTTCAGCAGAGAGCTTGGACTCTGCTGAAGCGGCCAGACCCTTTGCACAGGTGGCAAACAAGCAGCTTGTCTTCCCTGGAGACAGAGCTGTTGCTCTTGGCCTCCTCACCCTTGCCACCACCATGCACGCCAGCTCTGCAGCTCTCCAGTGAAGGGCAGAGTGTGGCATTAGGAGACTAGCTCCCCACTTTCTGGCCCAAGTTCACATTTCTTACTTTTCCAGCTATGAGAATCGGTGCTTAAGATTGTTCCTGCACTTTGGAGTGGCTGCCAAGCCTAATCACAGCCCTGTTAACAATTCAGAGGTAGCCTCAAGGGATCCTGTAAAGCTACCAGCATGTTTTTCAAGATTTGGTGTGGCTGCTCAGCTGCAGCATTTGGGAGGCTGTAAACTGGCACCTTTCCCAGCCCAGCCTCAAAACACAGAGTGGCTTTGGAGCGGTCCACACAGCACTGCTGGACTGTGATGTTTTTATCAAAGCCAGTTTAAGCGCTGTTAGCTTTAAGTATTGCGCACCGACTCCCTGACCCCTCCAACTAACCCCAAATCTTCCATCAATCACACGTATCATTGCAACTACTGACATGAACACAGCAAGCAAGATCTGACCCTGTCACCGTGACTCTCCTAATTCAAAATCTCCCCTTTTCTTCTGCAAGCATTCCTTTGAATGGGGAGAGCTGCACTTAGGAGGGCACTGCAGATCCCCTGGGCCACTCGCTACAACTCTTTTGATTAAGCTGATTCACAGGCAAGTTACTGTAAAAAGTTTGTGCATGGCTGAGTTGGTGGCTGGTAGGAGGGGGAGGCACTGTCACAGGTTCTGGGTATTCAGCCATCTGAAAAATCCAGAATCAATTTTTTCAATCAAATAAGGCAGTCAGCTTTTTATTTCCCATAGCTGAGACCCTTTAATTGTTGGGAAACTGTGAAGATGGAGAAGAGAGGCGAAAACCAGTCACATAGCCCAGTGTTATCTGACACAAAGCAGAGAGGGAAGATCCCTGCAGAGAGGATTTGACAAGGTTCTGCAGGAAATTGATGGAGCCTGCCCACTAGCATGCTGCTTCCCGTGGCTTTCCATGGGGAAACTTAGGAAAAAAACAGCATTATCTTTCAAAAAAACCCACCAAAAAACAAACCCAAACCAAAAAACAACCAACACGGGAGAAGCGAGTTGCCCGGTGTCAAAACCTGTTGTACTCTGACCATCTGCATGGATAGAAGATTTGCGAAGGCTGGCAAGACCCTGCACTGCCCTGCTTTCTGCCAGCAAAAGCACGCAGCCCTTATGGCTGCTATTTAGGCCATGGGAGTGCGAGCCATAAAAGACCACAGAAGCCACAGAAATGCTTTACTGGACACAATCTGTTTCAAGAAGGTTTTATACTCTTCTGTGTTCTTCTACCCCCCTCTGAACATCTGCTGGGGGGCGCAGAAAACAGCACCAGCTGCCCCCCTGCTGTGGTCAGTTTGTTCGAGGCATCGGGGCTGCTTTCACAGGGTGCTTTGGGTCTGCAAGCCAAGATGAGAACGAGACGCCTGTGCATAGTGCTGAGGCAGGTTTTGCTGCTCCAACACCCGTGCATAAAGAAATGCATTAGAGTATTTACCAAAAATTGCAGGTGTGGAAGCTGTAATTTAAGACGACTGGCAGCAGAACTACATCATGTAGATATATTTCAATTTGAGCACTGTTTTGACAGCTCTTTGCTAATGCCCCGTTTGGGTCTTGCTCTGCAAGCAGTGTTCAACAGGAGTTATTTATAGAAAACAAGGCGCCAGGTGCAATCTGCAGTAGAGAAATTATGGTGCAGAGTGCTCCGCTGGAGCTGGCTGGGGCGCTCGCCTGGCTGCAGTGGGTTAGATCGGTGCCAGCGTGTCGCAGAGCCGGTGTGCAGCTGGGGTTTGAATGCAGACCTGGATTGCTGCTGGAGGGGAAGGACTCCCCAGCCATACATGCCAGAGCCCAAAAGCAGTGCCCTTGCTACCCAGCGCTGTCTGGCTGTTGCAGAGCCATCGGTGGAAGGAGGCGAGCCTCAGAGTCCAGCTTGGTGCTGTTTGCATGCGTTGTGCCAGACCCTGAGCGAGGTCGGGACGGAGGGAGGGTGATGGAGCAGGGTGCACACGGCTGGCTGCACCCTCAGCACATCACCTCCAGCCCTTTCCTGCATGTCAGGCTTAACTGGAGCGCGATGGATCGGAAGCAAAGGCTGCCCAGTGCGCAGGGACACATGCGTGAGCGGGGCAGAGGTCTGAGGCAGACATGCCATCCTTCCACTGCTGTGCTCTGCCCGCCCTGGGTGACAGCGCAGGGGTGAGCAACAGGCCATGAGCTCTTCAGCAGAGCCCATATGGGCCAAATGAGTGGTTTTCACATGCTGTCCCTGCTTCTCAACACAAGCAGCCCCAGTTTGTGTAAATGGGGATGTCACTCCTTCTCAGCTGTTTATCTCCAAGAAACCTGGTTTTAGTAACCTGATGTTATTTAATTAATAAAGATGCTTATTAAGTCTAAATTCAGTATGCATTTGAAGCACAGCTCTGGATGAGCACGTGCCTTTCCAAAGTGCTGTGGCCTGTGGCACCAAAAAAAAAAACCAACCCAAAAGAAAAAGCAAATATCAGCTTTGTTTTGTACGGGCATTGCTGGAGGACATGTGCAATAACCCTGACGTTGCTCTCAGCCCTATGGGACCCTGCGTGACTGCGACCGCAGGCACAGCCTGGTTTGGGGCAAGCCAGAGGAGAGGGCAGGAGGAGTGATGGGAGGTTGGGGAGCACGGCCCGGGGGGAGCCCCCTGAGCCCCTCATTTGTTTAGATGGCCTCAGATAAGCCAGAGGCACGGCATGGCAGCACCCACTGAGCATGCGAGAAGCTGCCGCAAAGGTAAGACTACAGACTGCTGTGACCACTGCGGGAAGGACACATAATGACAGTCTACCTTTCAGCAAAGAAAAAACAGGCTCAGCATCAGGCTCGGGTATTCAGGACACTTCTGCATCTCCCAGTTCTGAAGGGTTTCAGAAGTATGCTGGTCTGACTTTAATCAGGGTGAATTTGGAAGTGAAACCTGCCTCAGGACAGGCACAGAGGTGTTTTTATCCTACATGAAGCATAATTCTCTTTCTCCTGAGCAGGGCAGAGCTGTGACCCGGACAGCGTGCTGCCAGGTGATCTAGGTGAAGGCTTGGCACAAGCCTGAAGCCATCTTCTAGGCACAGGAGGAGAGGCAATAAACATCATTTCACAAGCCTGCTCAAGGCTGTGCTCGACCGGCTCTGGGTACCAGCCAAGCAGTGCTCCCCAGCCATCAAACCAGCACCACGACCCACCCTCCACAAGGCTGCGAACGTTCATGGTCAAACAGCACACAGCCCGGCCCTTCCCTTCACCCCTGTTCTGCTAAGGCAACTGTAGCAACGCCAACAAAATTATCCGGGTTTGTGCGATGTCAGTAACCAGAACCCTATTGCTATGCAAGGAGGAATAAACATCAGCCCATCCTTAACAATGTGTTTATTTTTGTTCCCTAGCAAGGATGCTGATGATGACAATGAGGTATTTTTGCAGAACAAAAATACTCTGACAAATCACCCTGTATTTTTCTAAAAAGTCATTTCCAGTTTCACTCTATGGAAAAACATTAGCAGGAACCACTCCAGGCAGTGGCTTCATGGTTTCCATTTCCTCTTGCAGAAGGCCTGGCCTTCCAAAAAAAGCAGGAACAGAGATATCTGCGTATCCCACACGCAGATTTGCCTCTTGCTGGGTTGTGGTTCTGTGCCAGTCTGGCCCAGCTGCCGCACTGGAGGCAGCAGCACAGACCATGGACCCCAAACGAGCCAGTGCTGGGCAGACGGGAGAGCCCCTTTTGCACCGCATCCATGCACGCCCCAGGCACGCTCCCAGCTTTGCCCAGGCACCGCGGGTCAGCCGGGGCCACCCCCCTGCTGCAGCCCTTGGTGGCAACCAGGGGATTGGGCAACTCCTTCATTCTGCTGCTTTTGCAAACCTGCTGTGTGTTTTCAAGTGGTTTTAGACGCATCTCGGCACACCCCATTCGACATGTGAAGGAGGGCTGATGTTTTGCACCAAGCAGGTGTTGTAAAACCAGGGGCGGATGCGCAGGTGAAATCGGTGACTGTGTTTGGAAAAGCTACGGTCTTGATTTTTATATTTCTCTGTTAGTTTACAGGATCAGCAAGGAGCGAGAGAGAAATGAAGATGATAAACCAAAACAGACCCAAACGACGCTTGGCCTGCCTCCCCTTGGCTCGAGGGGCAAGGGGAAGCCCACCGGGAGCACAGCAGCCCGGTGCCAGCTGGGGCATCCCATGGCATCCCTCACGGAGCCTCGCCACGGGCAGGGAGGGCAGGAGAAGCTGGTCCTCCAAAACCGATCTCAAGGCAAGCATGCTCTGTGAGAGCCACTGTAATTTGACTTAATTCATTAGCTTTTAAATCCAGATTAAAATACAAGATTTTTCAGGAGCCCACAGAAATGCTTTATGGTGTGCCTTGACAAGTCCTGCGTGTTTGGAAAGACTGGGCAGTGCTCCCTGCACTAGAACGCCATGAAAACCAGCGGTGACAACAGAAACTGTGCATGAATGGTTCCAGCAGCTGCGTAGGCCCTCAGCCCCTGAACATGGATTGGCATCGTGATGGAGGATGCTAAAGGTTAAGCAGAAATAAAATAAAAAATAAATAAATAATAAAAAAAGAAGTGACATGCCTTTCAATAGCCCTGCCCTCTGTCACTCAGCAGTGGGTGGTAACAGCCCCGCAGTCCTGCCCATTGGTCCCCGGTCACCAAAAGAACCGTGGGGCAGCCAGTGCCACCAGTGGGCTGACCCCCCAGGAGGGGCACCGAGCAGGTTCCACCTGCAAAACACCCAGTGGAGCCACTAAACACTTGCTAGAGGATGCAAGAAGAGCAAGACGACCAACTGCCCCTTTGCAGAGCTGATGACCTCGCAAGAGCATTATGGGGTGTGTGGGGGCAGCTCGGTCCCCTCAGGCCATACTGCTGCTCCCCCCCCCTCTGGCATTGACCCCTGGCAAAGACCCCAAAGTGCTGGAGCACACATCAAGCAGCACCTGGTGCTGCAGAGGCACCCACTGATGATCAGGCACCCGTAACCATGCCTGGGGGCTGGATTTCTGTGGGGTTTGCATACCCTTAATTTTCTGACTCTCTGATTTTTTGCCATGGGCACCTTTGTTTCCATTTCTTTACGTTCCCTCTCTCCCTCTCTCACTTTCTATTTGCGTTTTTTCCTGCTGGACATTTACTTCAGTGCTTCTTGTGATCCCTTCCCTGCTTTCTGTTCCTGCTTCTTTCACCCTCCTTTCTTCCTCCTCCTCAGAAACCAATTCTCACTTTTCTCAGATCGCTTCCTCCTTCCCTTCTCGCTCGCCTCCTTTGCTTCGCTCCCCGCTTGCTCTGGCTCCGCGTTTTGCTCTCTGAACGGTGGCTTTTTACTTTCATCCATGAAGATTTATTCAGCCAGGTGATGCCAAGAGGGTGTTGCTGTGCAAGTAATCAGGGACGGCATCTTCCCCTCCGGCATCCAGAAGGTCCTGGGCATGTTTTCAGTTTAGACCTGTCCTCGCTGTCTTGTAGCCCCTTCCCTTATCAGGGATCAGGGTGCAGGTGCAGAAGATGCCCCATATTTAGCGGCGTGCCAGCAGGAGCCCCAAGAGCAGGTCCGCACGGTAGCCGCCAGCTGAGCCCACGTGGGCACTGTGTGCCCGCTCGGGCCGGGGAGCGCTGCCCCATCCACACCCGAGGAGCCACGGGGCCACGTGGCAGAGGAACCCTCAAGAGGCCACCATGGTGTGGAGATGCAGCCAGGCACAGCCCAGAGGTGCTGCACTGCGGGTAACAGTGACAAGGGTCAGGAACTTCCCCCCCGTCGCGGGGATGGACAGAAGGAGTTTGTTCTCAAAGCTGATCCCCGACCCGGCCGCAGGGCAGCCCAAGGGGTCCGTCCCCCTCTGCGTGAGCAGCAGCAGGTCATCCCCACTGACCTGAACCCGGGTCCCACCATGAGCCCACCCCAGAGGGCTGCGGGTCCAGGCACCTCAGTATTTGGTTGTACGATGGATTCCTCTTCAAAACGCTGCTGGGAGGGAGACTGTAAGTTCGTTCTGGATGAGGTTTGGTGAACGGTTTTGTGCTGGTCAGCTGCAGAGGTATGAGGATTGCAGAGTCTGACAGACGTAACCCCTGAGTCTGTATCAATGCATGAGAATGTGTTCCTTGTGGAAGGGGGTTGGGGGGGAAGAGGCAGAAGATGATTTATAATAGTCTAATTACACTTGAAACAACTTGTACCCAGCTAGTTGGAGAAAAGGGAGCCCGGAGGAGACTGAGGAAAGAACAACCCTTAGGTCAACCTGACATTTGTTGTCCAATCTATGGGAAAATATTCTCATAAACCCAGATTTTATAGCCATAAGAGAAAAAAAATAATGGAGAGAATGTTTTCACTTGCTGTGATGTTAGCGTGGCAATGACACCATGGACTGCCAGAGCTGGAGGAACCCCTGCGGCAGCCAGAGATGCTCCCTACTTCTGCAATCCAGTTCCTAGCTCTTGCTACTGTGCGGGAACCTCAAATTTCCACATGGGGAAAAAAAAAAAATAAATCTCAAACCCCAAGTTGTGTGTGCTACTCTGGGTTTTGAAACTGGGAAGCAAAAAGGCTCATCGTGTGTTTTGCTTTGTTGAAGCGTCATGACTCAAAGTCTGGTTTTCAGTAGCTCATCGCGTGAGGTCTCAGCCCTCAGAGCCAGCGGTGCTGAATTCCCCGCCAGCAGAAGGAAACCCTGGGCCAGATCGTGACCACCCTGCCGTGACACTGACAGCAAAATATTCTCCTGGCCTTGCCTTGCTCTGCCTTTCCCAGCAATGTTGAGAGGAAAGAGGGTTTTTTCCCAGGGTTGGGAAAGCTATCAGCTGCGGAAGTCCTATGGAATTCTTGCAGCCAGCAGGAATCCTTGCAGCCTGCTGCCAAGAAGCATCTCACTGCATCGATTTACAATCTCACTCATCACCACTACCACTTCTAACTCCCCCTGCACCAAGCCTGGAATTTATATAAACCAATTGCGACGTATGGACGCCAGAAGCCAGGGCATGTAATCACAGGGTGGTGTAATCCTGGATATAAGGGGACTTTCTTACCCCACCACAAGGACGCTGGGGGTGGGGGTGCCCGTGGAGCTGTGCAGCCACCACCCTTGCAGGTTTTCAGGAACAGGCTCGGTGAAGCCCCAGACTACCTCGTCTGACCTCGGAGCCAACCCTGCTTTGAGCAGGAGGTTGATCTAGACATCTCCTGAGGTTCCTTCCCACTTGAAGGACACCTGAGCACCTTCCCACTGCAATCGCCTGCTGCTACCATGTTTCTTCAAGCCACATCCCCAAACGCGTCCCGCAGAGCTGTCCCAACAGCTGCTGCACCAAGAGGTGCCAGGTCTGCACAGAAATCCTCAGGCACCTGCGAGGAGGGGATGGGGAGCATCTCCTTCTCCCAGATTATAATTTGAAGAAATCTAGAGGCTTGACAGCCCCAAACATCACTCGTACAAGATAACGGCCAAAAAAGACAGGGAGTTGGGGCCTGTGCCAGGGTGGTTTACAGCCCAGCCAGGCTCAAGCCTCTGTCGGGAGAGCAGTTGCTCCTGGTGAGCACCGTGCCTGCGCGCGTTGGAAGAGTGGATGGGTATCACAGCGGTCTGGCTGCTCTCCTACAACCTCTTGGGCTGCTGGCACTTAAACATCTCCTTGAGGAGCAGCATCCCAACCTTCTGCTCAGCTCCCAAGTCAGCACACTCTCCAGCCATTCCTTCCCCCTGGCTACCAAGACACCTTTGTCCTGGTGTCCAGAACAGTTTGTCTCATGACAAAGTCCTCCATCATCGCTCACCGTGCCCAGGCACCACCAGCGACCAAAGCAGCTGTGACCCCATCTTTCACTGTCACCCAAGCACTTGCTGCCTCCAGAAGCTGGTAGCGTTGCCCTGGCAGGGTCCCTAAAGACACGGGTAAGTTCATGGAGCCCCCCGGGATGCTCAGGGTGCACACCACATCTTACAGCCCATGCTGCTTTCCCACAGGTCTGGACACGCCGAGCACAGCCCAGAAGGTCCCTCTCGGCACACGGCATCATCACCACCACCCCCACGGCAGCCGCGAGTTGCACTGATCGGCTTTCCATAATGACATGGCTTTGCCCAGAGCATGTGTCATCACCTGCAGTTTCAATAATGACACAATGAGATCTTTATCACGAGTACGTGTTTTTCACCTAGTTTCATCCTCAAATTCTTGATAAATGACACCACCAAAACCAGGGCAAGAAAGCACTGTTATTTATTCATACCGTGGCAAGCCCCCAGAGCCCACCGGCAGCTGTGGCGCAGCCCCAGAGTGCTGCGATCCACAGGCAGGGACGGATCCTGCCCCAGGAGCCTCGTGCGTGGATACAGGCAAAAGCCAAGTTCAATAACAAACAGTAAGGGGGAAGTGGGAGGGGTGGGAAATCTGGTGACAGGCATTTAAATAGACCGGCTGTGATGGCCACATGAGGGTTTCACTTCAGTTATATTTATGGATAGTTTTAATATACATACACACGCACACAGAGAACTTGGGCAACTCCCCTCAGCGAGCAGGAGCACTCCCAGCAGCAAGGTAGGGATCGGGCCCTTTCTCTCCTGGTGTTCCTCTTCAGGGCAGCTCCGGAGCAGGGTTTAGTAAGACCCTGCTTCTCACAGTACTTTGACGAGACACCCCTTGAGCAACTGGTGCCCTGGGAGAAGCTGTGACAGTGCATGTGGGAGGCAATTAACAGCCGACTTGGTGATGAGGGGCATGCTCTGCTCCCGCCGGGCTCTGTCCCAATGCCCACACAGCTCCGTCGCTCCTGCCCGGATCCTGCCCTGCGGGGAGGCTGGAAGCCAGGAGCGATCCACCCCTAGCCCTGGGAGAGCTACGGATGGACTCCGGGGGGTACCGATGCCCACCTTGCCGTTCATCGGCAGCACGCGGTGGCCTGGCACGCCTCTGCCTGTCCCCTGCAGGGCAGCTGTACCAGGTTTCGGCCAGCACATCCCTGTGACCGACCAAGCTCCCAAGGGCAGCAACACAAGCTACGGGGCCAGACTCATGCGGGCACAGAAGGGGAGACCAGGTCCCGTGCCCTCCGCACAGGACCACGTCACCACGTGTCACATCCCGAGGATCTGCTAAAGTGATAAGCCTTTGCAGGATGGTTTATACACTTGGAACGGGTTGGCATGGGAACAACATAAATATTTTCAATACATTGTCAGCAGCGTGTCACCAGAGCTCATCGGCACCCATCCCCGCAGCTGTTTCAACGTGCTCATGAGGAAAGTCTAAAAAAAGGTGAAAGTTCAGGAAAACCATCCCAGGAGCATCAGCGGGCAGGGAGCTGCAGGAGCACCCACGGCTGGAGTAGGTGGCTGGCAGCAAGCCAGCCATGCAGAGGAGAAGGCCCCCAAAGGGCCAAGACTCCACTATAATGTCTGATGAAAAAAATAGACCCAGTGATGGCCTGGGCACGGAGGGAAGCCTCGGGCCCACAGCACCAGGCTCCACAGCCCCCAGCGCGCCCTCCCGGGGGGGCGCGTTACCTGCTCTCGGCAGCGGTCCCACCTCCCGCACCCATCGAGCCTCACGCCGGCCAGAGGCCTTGGATGGGGGGAGCCACTGCCCACGAGCCACATGGCCACCAACCCTTGCTCAGCCACACGGCACCAACCCTTATTCAAAGCCTCTATCTCTTAAGTCAATTTTAAATCTCAGCTCTGAACTCATGTCAGACCCCAATGCAAAAGCGCACCTGAAGCGCACGGGCGGGTGCAGCTGCGGGCACAATGGCTTGGCCAACCGGCTCGTGCTGCGGGAGCAGCTCCCGGCCCCAGCTGCCCCCAGGACAAGCGCCCAGCGTCACCCCGCCGTGCTTGCTGCAGGGCTCAGGGGGCACGGCTCTCCAGGGAGGCGCCCGCAGGCGTATGGGCAGTTCCACCTGCCCACCCCACTGCCACCACGGCCGGGCCAGACTCGCACATGAGCTCACCGCCCTGCGGCAGCGGGGCTACCAGAACACTGCTTTGGCAACTGCAGGAAAGCCTGATTATCGTTGGAAAGAAGGGAAGCAAGCCAGAAGATTCAGCGGCTTTGAAAAGGAGACAGCCTCAGCTTTACCTCATCATTAGCCACAACCCCTTCCTCCACAAGCCACCTTAACCTCTCCAGAGTCATCTCCTGAGGAGCCAAGCCACAGCCAGGAGCAGCTCCCCGGGCCGCACATCCCAGCTGGTAGCTCTCATCTTACCGTGCCAGCGTCTCCTCCAAGCCAGCACCCCTCCAATCTGAGCGCTGCCGAGAGCCCTGGAGATCGGGAGTTAATTGGAATCAGCTGCAGGGATCTTCCCCCTCTTCTCACCTACCAGCTGCTGTGATCTACTGCAGGTAACAAGGAGTGATGCAGTGGGACAGACAAGCAGGAGTGCTGGTGGGAGCCAGGAATCCTCCCCAGCAGCAAAACATGTTTTTATTTAGGCCCCAGAGAGAAAGCGGACAGGGAGCCGGTTAGCACAGGCGCCGCCGCAGGCTCAGCCCAAGGCTCGTTCTGTGCCACCGAGCGGTCCGGACACCGCGACCGACAGCCCCGCTCCCGGGCTGGCAGGGACACAGCAGGCCCAGCCCCCGCTGGCGCGTGCTCCCCGGCCATGCCAGCGCTATCGAAGTGGGTGCAGCTTTTGTAACAAGATACCTAACGCCTTGTAAAGATCCTGAGGAGGACAGGGTGTCTCGGGTACCTCTGTCTCGGGGTGCGTGTGGTGAACAGTTTAAAGCATCGAGCTGAACCTTGCTGAGCCATGAACTAGGTCACTTGCCATACGACCAGCTCCGTGATGCCAGCCAGGCTGTTACAGCCGTGGTGAGGTCGCACGGACCACGTGCCTCTGACGGGCTCCTAGTGACTGCGGTGGAACGAGCCGGGGCTGCAGCCAGGAGATGAGCCGGCTCCTGGGGTGGCCCATGGCTAGTGAGCATGTGGCATGTGCCTCACCGTGACTTCAGGGCAACTCAGAGGAAACAGGCTGAGCTGAGAACACAAAATATGCCAAGGTTTGGAATGGAGGTAATTATCATTTACTCAACTTTTCCTGAATTTTAAATCATAGTTCTGATTTTTTTTTGTGATCCCACTGTAGAGACTGGATTTTTCCTCAAGCATAGCTAGAGAACAAACCCTGACGCGATGGTTCCAGCGGTTCCACTGAAGCGGCAGCGTCACAGGCGGGGGCCCCTCCAAACCCCGAAAGCACCAGCTCCGCTGTCAGCCCGCGGCGGGGTCCGCTGCCAGGCCCTGCCACGCAGCGTCACCCAGCACGGCGCCCGCGCTGCCGCAGCCCTCGTCCCCGCCACAACACCCGAACACGTTAACCGGCCGCAGGGCGCGTTACAGCCCACGTTGCGGCCTGTCTGCCCGGGGAGCCAGGGGTGAGCGAGCCGCCTCTCCAGCACCCGCCACGGCTCGCCGGGGCCCGCTGCGGACACGGAACCTCAGGAGGGGCTGGTTGGAAGGGGCCCTACAGCCCGACTAGCCCAAGCCCCTGCCGCTGGCGGCCACACCTTCCCCACGCCAGCAAGCCGTGACACCAGTCACTGTTCTGTTTCTCCCCCATACCGCTGCCGGAGACACTGAAGAGCAGCGAGCCAAGCACAGCCACCTGGGAAACACAAAAAAAAATACCCTGATCAAATGAGGATTATGTGTTAACAATTAATGTGTCAAATGATTTTTGAGCATCAGCCTCATTAAGTGACGTTAACAATTTTCATCCTCGATCAAATTTAAAACCCCATCAAAACCAGGCTTTGGTTGGCGTTTCTTTTCCAGGAAACCCACCCCCCAGAGCCACCCTCCGGGGGCTGGTGGTGGCACGTGCCTGGCTGTACGCGGGCCCGACGGCACAGAGCCGCTGGCTTCTGGCAGCTGCCCAGGTGGCCCTCCCAGCCCCACCACAGCAGCAAAAGGGGATAAACTGGATGTCCCATAAGCTGCTGGGAAGCCATCTGGCTTTAAACCCTCACGGACCGCGTGCCATACTAACCTCTTCCTAATTTTACTTTGGGCTGATTTTAGAAAATGATGTATTTATTTGTGTTGTCCTCTTTAATAATCCAAAGTATGCCCCAGATGTCAGTTTTGTAATCTCTCCCTGTCTTCCTAAAATACAGTAATAAAAAGTAGTGGTTAGGAGAAACTCGCATTTAATGTACTTGGGATGAAAATTACCTGCTTCTGATTATCTAGAAATAGCCAGCCTTGGGACTTCTAGACCAGGGTGTAAGCAGTTTCTGGCCACTCTGATACGCACAGGACACAACTGAAATTACACACACGCACACACAGACATTTTTAAACATGAATATTTACTAACATAAATAAACAGTGTTTTATAACAAAAGGCACAGATTTTCAACTATAAACAATGGAAAAATATTTACATTTTGCACATACATAATCAAACAGCAAGTGCACAGTTGGTCACTTCAGATCATCTTTTCTATATTTTGAGATTTAGTTCCTTCCAAGCAAGTAATTTAATCAGTTCTGCAATGTCCAAATTTTTTTTTTTTCCACAAAAACTGCTACCAATGTCAGATAAGAGAGTTTATTAAAATGGATACTTTAGCAGCACAAGTTTTCAAATGGAGACAGTGTTGCTAACTTCTTCATATTGGATAATAAAATAAGGGTAGCTCTGATCATCATTAAAAATGACAAAAATCTGAGGCTCAAAGTAATTGTCCACACAAGAGTCGTAGAGGTCGCTGGTGATGCTGCTGGGGTTCACCGGCGGTGGTCTCCTCATGGTGTGGTTCCCCACCGTGTACCTGCCTGTCAGTACTTTCGCCAGGAACATGTAATGCACTCCTTTGGGTGACCTTTTGGAAAAGTTGTGGGAATAGCTTGCTTTTCTGGCAAAGTAACTGCCCTGTCCAAACATGGTGGCATGCTTCCCACAGACACGCGGGTCAAAGTTGTGCTTGCAGATTCCATCCACCACGTCCTGGGAGGTGCCATGGAACAAATGCCTTTCGTTCATTATCCTGTCAAGCCCAGTCATTTTTTTGGACATATATTCCTTTTTCCTGGAAGAGAAAACGGAAAGTGAAGATGAGTATTCACTGCAGAGCTGCTAGGGGAAAGCAGGCTCTCGCTGCAGCCCTTACAGTATCGGTACCATCCTCAGGAGCAGCAGAGCTGTACCAGGAGATAGGAAGGCATTTCCGTACGGATAGCAGAACAGGTCTTCCACTTTCAAGCAAAGCTTTGGTGTGAATTAAGTGTCTTTTAAAGGACCTGAGCTGACACGGCCAGGGACAGAGCTCTCCCACCTGCACCGCAGCAAAGGCAAAGCAGCCCGAGAAGCGCCTGCTCATCTTTGCCTGTATTTCCCCTTGGCTGCCGAAGGAAATCTTCATCAGAGTGAAAACAAGGGCTGTGCAAAAAAACCCCAGTGCCTCCTAATCTGGCCCGAAAGTGAATGGAAATATTTTTCAGCTAGATATCCTAGACTTATTTTGAAGTTTCTGTGAAGATAATGCTTTACAGAAGTTATCAGTAGGCGGTATATTAAACCTTTTACACAGGAAGTTGCAGGATAAGGTATTTTTCAGATAAAGTTTTTCAACTGAAGACGCTCCTTTTCTTCAGAAAATCTGGAGTTCATGTATTCTACTTAAGGATCAATGTCTATCTTGCAGACCAAATTACACATTTTAAATTATTTTTCCATTATTGTAAAAGAATGGGTATTTGCATTATCTTACCTTTTATATTTCTCCCAAAGAAACTGATTCTGCACTCTCAGAATTTTCAAAATTTTGTATTTGGTCTCTGGCACAGTCTTGTGAAACAGGTTATAAATGGTTCTGTAACTTTTATCTTCCTTCAGAACAGGCACTTGGATGAAGTCCTGAGATGGATCCATACTAATCCAGGTTTCAGGGTAGAAGTTTGAAGAGGTAAGAGCAGCTGGAGATAAGACGTGTGAGGAAGCTGGTTCAGCTGATGGAGAGGTTACCGGAGAGTTGCCACCTAAGGTCCTAGTTGGGGAAGGAGAAAAAGGTTGTGCTTAAACGTTCACAAACAGAACAGCTTCTAATGACGTTTATTTCATCACCAGCCTATCTTAAGCAATTGCTGCTCTTCAGTTTCGCTACAATTTACCTATCTTTAATGCTTGTTTAAGACAAACATGCCAGCTATTCCTGCTATTTTAATAACTCCTCCATCCACATGAACTAACAGCAAAATCTTGACTTTCAGGGACACTGTTCCACGTAGGGAAATAGCACTGCTTGGTGGTGTTTAGAAGCCTGCTATCATCGTTAGTCACGTTCTGGGGTGGGGCTATAAGCTACAGACAGGGAGAATGCCACCAAACACAATTATTCTGTATGTTAGCTATAAAGCGTTAGTGATTTTAACGTAGCAAGCAGGGCATATGAAATAAGAAGAGATTAATAATGTGACAGCATTTGACCTAATTCCTGAGAATACAATGCAAGGAGTGGAAACACATACTTTCTTGTACAGAATGAATAATGAACAACCCCAACCGATAACATTTTACAGGCAAAACTTGCCCGTGTTTCACTGCGTTATGTAGAAGAGGAGATGCTATGTTTTCAGTCCTACCCCGTATCACACTGAGGAAGGCTCTCCTGTTTTCATTTGCACAGGCCAGATGTAGATTTGCATTGGCAGTTGCTTATTTTCATGCGACAGCCCAGCCCCTCCCCGCGGGAAGGCTGCCAGGCAAGGAGGCAGGAAGGGGCGAAGGAGGGGAGCTGCGGCTCTAACGGCCGTGGCAGGGAAGCTGCACGGATGCCAGGGAAAGGACAGACACTTGTAAAATCCAGTTAAGGACACCAGCTGCCGCGTGGCAAGACTTTGCTCTTAACGAATACCTGCGCCTCTGTGGAATTTTTTACACTCCTGAAGCTGCTAAATCTAGATAAAGAGTGTGGCATTTGGCTTACGTTCACCCGATTATAATCTGAACAAGCAAGTCTTACTCAGCTGGAAATCCTTACTGGAGTTCTCCCACATACATCAGTGAAATTACTTTGAACGTGTAAAGCCTGCGTGCTCAGGCTCTAGCTTTCACACTTGCAGTGCACAGCTCTTCGGCTCCTGCAAGCCAGTGAGGTTCCCTTTCAGTTGCAAAAATATATGGAACTATCTCAAAATTTCACCAGATGAGTATTTTACCAAAGTATTTTTACAGGAACAGCTGCTACTGCCTCCAGGGCCAACCCCCAGTGACTGCGCAGGGGCAAGGGGTGCTCAGGAGCAGGCAGCTCTGGTTAGGAAAGGCCACGAAGCCACAGGTGCCTGCTGCCCGGCTGGGAAGCCACAAGGTGCATCTCGCCTCTGAACCCCACAGCCAGCCTTAAATTACATTTCACTGGAGGTTAATGAACATTGAAGTTCGTTACATTCCTCAGGTCACTTGTGTTCTGATAACGTATCACTGCCAAAGCGTAAGGAGGAAACCCGTCCCACGCCGGAGGAAGCGTGGAGAGCGACCCCCTTTGTGCATCCACCTTGGGCAAGGCGAGGTGTGACAACACCCAGGGCCAAATCCTGCCTCCTGGCACGCACCCAGCTGGAGCTCGCACATAGCCGTGACAGGCAAGCTCAGTTCCCTACGCCGCCTTTGTAAAAACAAAGTTTACTGGAGAACAACTGAACTCTCCAAGCTTTGTACCGGCAGAGCTGTTTTCTCCAGAGCAACTTCAGGAGTCAACCTCCTCTCATTGAGGTGCGATGCTGCCTGAAAAGCCACATCGCCACGACTCCTGCACCAGCCAGTGGGTTCTTGAGGTCCACCGAGCAACTCCTGATTGTCCCTGCTCATTAGCCTGCTTTGCTTTGCAGAGCCAACATAATTATCTAGATACATAAGAACTCTACTGCTACTCACATCCTACCTATCGCAATGTCAATTGAAGGTTGCCTTTCAGAATGTTTAATGCTGGTGATATGTGAGCCTGGAAGAACTGTGTGTGATTTTTCTGTGTGACCCAGAAAACATTTAATGTGATTCTTCTGATGGCAGGTTGAGCTTTTCAAGTCTAGGAAAGAAGCTGGGGCAGGGGAAAAGTCTTTTCAAATTGATGCATTGGATCTGGATCAGAGAGACAGCAAACTGTAACAGCACTCACACTTCTCAGAGCAGACGTTCTCTAATTTAGAAGTGTTCACGTGGCTTTCACCTGCTGTTCAAAGCTAAAAAGAGACCTCACTTCATTTGCATGGATTTGACTCAATTCAGAATTCTTCTCTCTATCAATAGTTCAGCAGAAACCCAGAAGATTGATTTTTCTAAGAATTATTATTACAATAGCAGTCTTCACTATTACAGTGTGCATTTAAGAATTTTTTTTCCCTCCTAAAGTCAATGGGTAAAAAATAACTACTGTAGAACCTCATTCACTCACACTTGCACTGGAAGACCAAGCACAGATTAACAATAACTTATGGATTAATGAGTAAGACATCAAATACAATAAACGTACTGGGATCTTTCGGTGTACTTTGTTCATTTCTTCTGACTAGTGTAAATTATTTGTAAGCATTTATTACATGAGGGAAGCCATTAAAAACTCACCATTTCTCAACCACTATAACCCACTTTTCTCAGTTTCTAGCCAAGATTCCTTCCCAGTTTTAGAACAGATTAAGCAGGTGGGAGGGGAGGGAAGTAAGAAATCGCAGGTAGCGTTGTGTGATAAGTGGAGGCAAATCCTGACTTCTTAAGGATAGCTCCCACAAATATTTAAAATACTCTTTCGTTCCTTGCTAAGAATTGGCAGATTTTTAAGTAAGCATTACTAGGGCTTTATCTAAAGAAAATACAAATGAGATTTACTGCAGAACAACAGAAATTTCAGAGCTTCGTTTATTGTTTTGGTAGCAGGCAGGAATAGTTATGGTCAAGGCCTCATGAGTGTAGAACCCTCAAGGGTCCACTAAAATTAGCAGGAACTGCCTAATTTTAGCATGTCTCAAAATTCTAGACTTACACTGTAGTAAACCAGCCACTGGTAGCAAGTATCAGGAGCATACCCGAAATGCTTGTTTTTCATTAAGGTGATAATCGGAATTGCTGTAACCTCAAAGCGCATGCCTGGTCTTTTCACCTGCATCCTCTCAGCATCTCTTCAATAATGTTGGGTTTCCTTCCTGTAAACCCGTATCTAAAAATGTTTCTAAGAACCACGTGTTCTGAGGCTTTGACCAAATCCACATGCACCTCGCCGTAACGACTCTGCAAGCTAACGAGCACTCGGTCCCTGCTGCCGCAGCTACAGCTCCTTTGACTGGCCCGGCACGCCAAGCTGCCAGCCAAGGCTAACAACTTCCACCCCTCTGCTAACGGGGCAATATGCTCCTAACTACTGAGCGCTGACAATAATGTTTCCAGCTGTGCTGGTGAGATCACAAAAATGGCATTTTTATGAGTTGTAATCAAAAATGACTACAGTGCAACACTTTCCTCACTCTGCCTTTGATGGGTGAGCATGTTCACCCCCAGCTGGGATGACAATAAAAACAAGGCACGTTTTAATTGTGCTTGGAAATTATACGATGGTTTTGAACGCTTGTTTTTATGGGACCTAGAACCGATAGCCTGGCAGTCACTACAGCCGGTGAGATGCTGAAAGCCGGACAACATTTTGGCAAACTTGAACTGCATCTGTGCTTCTGATGTCCGAGATCCACGAGGTACATGATAACTTTTAAATAACGGAGCCCAGCAGTGAGGAGTTCCTCAGACAGTATTTATCTTGAAAAGCGGCAAGTGAGAGCTGCCAATATGACTCAGATTTTTTATTATTGCTTCCAATTTTTCTACCCAACAACCCCTATGTCCTTGTCACACCTTAAGGAGTACGGTTCTCACAGACAGACCAACACAGAGAGCAAATGCAAAGTTTCCATTTTGCTGGGATACGTACTGTAGGAACGGCATCAGCACGACGCACGAGCGAAGGAGGGGTCTCCTCTTGATTTCTCTTCTGAAACACGCATTTTGCTGGAATCCGTCTTTGATGTTTAAGATATACTGATTATGCCAGGTAACAAACCGAACCTCTTTCAGACCCCGGCAGCTGGCCTCTTCTATCAATCTTACAACAGGCTGTTTCAATAAAATTAAGAAAAATAAACCATAGACATGATAAATTACATGTTCAAAAATTAGTCTTTTTTCCAGAGACCTCAAAGAACCCCTCTCTCTACTCTCTCTCCCCGCTCTGAGGCACACGTACATTTAGACTGCTGAGAAATGTTCCATTACCTGTTTGCAGGATCTGCCGAGGCAGGTTTCACAACCTTCCCACCTAACTGCTGCTGGTGCTGTCACGTTTTCACATGTCAAATGTTGTTCCCAATATCTAACCTAAAACTTCCTTGCCAGAAATTAATTACTTTTTGCCCGCTGAGCATGAAAAACAGAAGTCTAGCGTAGAATATATATTAATATATATTCTCACAGTATTTTTTCTTCTTTTCTATGCTACAGAAACCCAGTTCTTTTAACTTCTCCTCGCAAGTCAAACATCCTACACTTCTTGTTATTTGTGGTGCTTTCTTCCAGACTCTCTCCAGTTCTTGGGGCTTTTTTTCATTTGCAAAGCCCCAGACCGCACACAGTGCTCTGCCTTAAGCTTCCTACCACGCTTACAAAGTCAGTGTGACATATGAAAAAGATGAACATGATCTAGTTTACGTGGGTATTTTTGGTATTGCCAAAATAGTAAGACACCAGTGAAGTTTTGTTCGAAATATTTTGCACAGCTCTGGCCAGACGAAGATGAGCTCTTAACTACCACCGGTATTTAGAAGGCCAGCCGGAGTGCTTGCTTGAATGAAGTGAACAGAAGTATTCTGGGTTGGGCTTGGTTTTGCCTAGCACAATACTGTTTGACAATGGATGTGACTTCTGTGTCCATAATTGGGGTTAAACAGTTGCAAGAGAAGGCCTATTTAAAACCCAACATGGAAAACCGCAGCTGTTAAAGACCAAAGGGCAACGGTGACACTGGAATGAGTGTGCATAAACCATCGGTGAACGGATTTAAACTAGATGGTCAGGAAAAGCTCCCCAAGGAGCAGGGGCTGGCAGCTGTGGGAACGTCCAGCTCCAGCTGCAGAGGGTGCAGCCCACAACACAGTGAAGGGCTGGAACAAGTGACCCTGGAGCCTCATGCCCTGCATTGTGGTATCTTTGGGGACAGGTAAATAAATCAAAAACTGCAAAGCTAAACGGTGGTGTTGTTAAAAAGGCTGCAGAAAGCTGTCCCCTTTGTTTCAAAACCAGATTTGTAGGAATTAGAAAGGACTTTCTTGGTACTGACATGGGCCAGTTTGCTCTCAAATTTGACAATTTGGTCAGCCTCCATGTCTCCGATGTTTTCAGGGATAATTCAAAGTGCAGTCCAGTAGAGCAGAGTTCTCCTTTTATAGATTTTTCAGGTCAGCACTGACCTGGATTATCTTCCTCAACAATAACTCTAAGTAACTTCCCTGAATATTCAAAGTGGAAACAGACTAAAAATATACATATATAGTTTATAGCATATACTGTACACAGAGTTTGGGGTTACAACCCAAAAGCAGGATTCCGGAACATGTTAAATACCTCAGAGTATTCTCTCCAGCCAAAGTGGTCCCTGCAGAAGTATTTCCAGATGGTGTAGTAGTTGGAGCTGGAGCTGGGGCAGGAAGGTGTGGACAGCCGCCGCATTTGGTCAAACTCAACAGTTTCGTATAATTTCATAAGATTCAGATCCACCCAAAACTCATGTCCCCTGGAAAGAAGAAGAAAACCAAAGAATATTCACCTTCTGTAATCCACTGCAAAGATCACTCAGAGATAACGGAACAGCTTGGCATAGTGCTCCCCACAGATACTCCTGGTCTGGCCGTGCTCATGCCACACCACCCCCGCGAGCTGGAGGCTGGCTCGTGGGCTGGAAGCGGCGTGGAGGCAAGCGCAGAGATGCTGGAGAGCTGTGAGGGCAAAGTAATGATCAGGTCAGGTCAGGTCAATGACGCCAGGGTCAATGGTGGAAAAAAAATGGTCTACAGGAAGGCGACAAACCAAACCCAGGAGCCTTCCTTGTCTGGTGGTATTTAATCAGTACACACGAGTGGTACAAAAATCAATATACATATCCTTGACATTTTGAGCATACTAAGTAAATACATCACACAACCATATTTGATGAAGCAGCCACGTACTATTCAAAAGGTTATTCTTGTGAAAGTTAGTGCTTCAGGGAAGAAAAGAAAATGTAAATGGCTCCAGATGAGGAGCATCTGCTGCCAATCCACCAGAGAGTTCGAGTATCTTTCATCATGCGCAGCAGAAGAGAACTAGGATAATATGAAAAGGAAACATCATTTCACAACTAGGGAGCCGACACGGAGGAGTACAGACTTTTTGGTTTTTTTAGTACCTATATTGCTGCTACAGAAATCAGTGCCAGTATGCAACTTCACGTAAAGTGCCTGGTGCTTTCAGCAGGACCTAACAACAACAGGGTGCTACAAATCAAAAGCCAGAGCACACCCTTCATCTAAAGGCAAAAATAAAAGTGCGTTTCCTCCACTACAGAGTGGTGTCTTACACTGACTGCTAAATGCCTTAGCAAACAGTTCCTAACGCTGTGTCATTAATGTTAAGAGAGAGTCTGCAGATTAAGGAACATTCTCAAGTAAAGCATGGCATTCTAAAGCTCTGCTGATCATCAGACAATCACTGGTTTATTAGCAATCAAGAACTTAAGAAAATCATAGAAATTGGAAGAAACGACAGTAATACTAATTCCCTCCAAAAGCAATTTTTTTTAGAACTGGGATCAACATATTTCCAAAATAATGCTGTTTACATAATTGGTTTTCTACATTTATAATCTCTTTACCAGTTGTCAGCTTACTGGTATTCATTAACAGTTACTAATCTTTGGCAACTGGAAACACAGCTTTTGAGACTATGTAAAATATTTTCTTTGAATTCTTAAGAGTAAACATAAATCAAGCTGATACTTGAAATCCACAGTTTATTTTTAAAACTTTGGCACATTAATAGTGTGTATGATCAAAGTACTGTGTATGAAATTTGCCACATCAAATGACAGCTATTCAAAACATCTATATGATTTTATGAATACAGATTTCCTTCAGAATGGCTGCAATTTTGTTAGCTATTTCACTGGTACAGTTGCTGAAGAGTTTTATTATACCACTTCCACAGAAAACCACTGAAGGGTTCCCACTTTAACAAATGATGATCAGCTGGAACAACCCTTCATTTCTCAACAGGAGGTACAGGTGTGTAGCTGTTCATAAGTGTTTATCATCATCAACTAATTGCATTTGGGTCTGTGAAGTGCTAAGCACAGTTTGAAGTCCTGACACAGACAAAAGGACAACACGCCTGCTCCTACGGGCTCACTGTCAGGGGAGCTGATCCGCTGCTGTTTGGGCAGCTTTCGACTGCTCTTTGCGTTCAGTAAGCGTTCATGTAGACTTAAGGATATAGAATAGTCCCAAAAGTCAAACCCAATGTCTCAAAAATGCAACTCTGTCAGCTACTTTCAAAATTCTTTGGACACAAACCCCTTTCTTTTTGCAACACCCCCAGCACCCTAGCCCAAGCCCCAAGCAGCACGGGCTCTGCCCGACTCATTCCGGGGACACGCAGCAGACCTGCCTGCAGCAGGAACAGCCCCAGCCAGCCTTCTGCCCCTTGACGGCAAGAACTCGCTACCTAAAAGGAACATCCTGCCAGCTGCCTGTACTTGGCTCTCTAAAACCGGTCACAGCATCACACTAATTCAGATGAAAATTTTGCAAGACGACACTATCGCACCAGATCCGTGGAAGGTTTAACAGCGTGCTCCCCACTTGTGCCAAATGGCATACCAAAGCACGACGGTTAGCATGAGTACAGGAGGAAGCCAGCTACTCTGCGTGCGACGCGTGTGCTTCCCACCCGAGCTGCACCCACCGCCAGAAGGCTGATGCACTAACTACAGCCGACACGCCGCAGCCGCGGCTCGTGCGCCTGCACCCACGCGACTCCAGAAAGTGCCTGTAACAGCAGCACAAGATGATAAATGTCAGATACAAGCGATAGAAGACAGATGGAGACAGCAGGAAAACTAGCACAGAGCAAACGAAATGACTGGTACAAAGGGACTGAAAGTCAATGTAGGGCTTACCAAAAAAAATAATTACACTCTCTGGAGTGAAAAACCTAGTATCAGATCACCCCACCTGCCTGGTAAGTTGCCGTTTCATTCCGTAAAAAGCAGCTATAACCTCCTTTATTGTGTGTGAAATCATGAGGAAATCATCTCTCTGAAATACCAAGCTATGTTATTTATAGTATTAGCAGGCAGCACCCTAAGCATGATTTTTTGAGCTTATTTCTTCATGAATATGTATTTTAATGCTGCTTTAGGGACATTTGCTTTTTCTTATCAAAACATCTTACAATTGTGAATTGCAGTGCCTACTAAAGCCATCGCTTCTGAGAAAAGCGTATTTAGCAACCAAAAGTGTTTATATTCTTCCTTTGGAGTGGGGAGTTGGACTCAGTGTTTTGGGGTTATGTTTCACCTACAAACCCAAGTCCTGAATCAAGACCCCCCAGATACTGTGCTGCATATTGTATGAAACAAATACCTCAATAGCTATTTCTCAATACAAAACCTCACAATTTGAGCATTCAACCTCACTTCAATCTCTTTTCAAGTCAATCACCATAGCATGGTTCTCCCTACTCCAAAGATCTGTGACCTGCAAGAAAGTGCAAAGAAATGGAAAACCTTTTATTTACGAGTATATTATTTTCTTTTAAAGGTGGTAAACCCTAGAGGATCATTTAATGTTATTATAGTGTTGTACGTTGCATGTGGAAAACAGATAATGAAGAAATGTTTGCAGCTTTCTATGCCAACGCACTGCAAAGTAAAGAGAATCTGAAAACCAACACACATTCTAAACATGATAAATATTATCCACTAGCATGCTGAACTCTTTTAAGAGTAATCATAGACTGGTTAATATCCTAAGAAGTTAAAGATCTGTAAAATTTGAAGCCTGGAAAACAAATTCCACAAGCACTTGGAAACATGGCTGGCTTCCAGTGCGTGATTTCGTTATTTCTAATATGGGCTTAACTGTGTTAAAACAGCCTCCAGCAGACACACCGAGCTCTGCAGCAATGCAAGGGGAATCAAAGTAATGCAGTGGGAGGGCCCCTGTGGAAGGAAAAACACTTTGAGATGGACACGGTATGGGACTGCTTTTCCTCATGCTTTCAATGCAGAGCAAGCAGACCTTCAGGGTGCACTCCTAAAACTCTGGGCGACGGTGTGTATGCAGAAAAGGGTATTTGCGTGCAGACATGTTCTAGCTGCCGAACAGGCGGGTAACTGTCGAGTTTTTACACCGCTATTCTTCCAGCGGCACTGTAACAATGTGAAAACTGCACAGGCAATTCCAGTACAGCAAAATGCAGGAAGTTTTTTACCCTATAACAAATGGAATCTGTGCACAGCTAAGTGTGCATCTACGTACCTCATAAGACTCTGCTTAAGATTTATGAGGCTGGCAGCTAACGATGGCTTATAGGGGAAATAAGTTTGCTGAAAGCTGAACATTTTTCTGCAAAAACTGCGTAGAATTGCCAAATTATTTCTCAGTACTGAAAAATGTAATGATTGCCTGCTGATTGGAATTTTTTACATTTTTGTAGCTCACTGCTCCTACTTCTTTATCAGATTCCCCTCCCACGTAAGCAAACTGAGGACAGGATGGTCATTGCTCATTGACTTAGGCTGACAAGTCACTGCAAGAACCACCCAGGCACCAGGCACTGAAACAGCTGGTTACCACCCCTTCAAACGTTCTTCTGGAAAGCCGGTGTACCATACAACACATTACGTGTACTTGTTTTCCCATTCCTAAATGGAACTGCTCAGTCCGCCTGGCTCTGGAGGTCACGGTGTTTTCCAGTGACCCACCTTTCGGTGCGTGCCTGCGCCCCCACCAGCAGAGCAGAGTAGAGCTCCCAAAGCTCCCACGCACCAAGCACTGGCTTGCAGCTTGCTTTGTCCAAATCCATCGCTCTTCAATGAAAGATGGGGACACCAGCTGCTTAAAAGTTTCTCAGAGTAAAAGCTTCAGCTTAGAACCCCAAAAAGTGCTCTCCAATTATTTCCTGAATTAAAAATATGTGGTTGAGATACTGCTTGGTACGGTATCCTCTATCCATCCCCCTCAGCTGTGAACAGGGAAAGGTTCAGCAGTTTCAGGATGTTAACATGGCAGAATCTTCCTGAAATTGAAACTTCCGTTAAATTAGGGATGTTTTAAAAATGGTGGGTTTATTTTTCAAGTTGGAAGAGTGTTTAGAATGCTACTTCCCATTCATTTTAACAGAAAATTAAGTGACCAAATTATCTAAAACACCCTGAAATCTACACAACAGTGTTTTATTTTTTCCCCCGAATACTCTATCTAAAGACTTTTATTAAACTCCACACATTGTTTTCTACCTAAGAATAAATTATTTGGAACAATACTGCATTATTTTATACAGCTGAAAGTTCAGACAAATGCATTTAAGTGACTGCATCTGAAAAACACAGTATGTACCCAGAAGCCTACTTGATAGTTTTTCCTAATTATAACACTGGGAATAAAGGAGACACTTTCACAAAAAACCTTGACTCACATAAAATGTATATTACTCCAATGCTCATTTACATTCTTTAACATTTCTCTATTCAGAAGTATTAACTTTTTCAAATTATAACATTTACTGGCTTTTAAGTTCTAAAACCCAAAAGTACATTTAGTAAAGTTGTTTAATAACAGTTCTTTGGTTAAAGCACTTCCTCTGTATATTAAAAAGCCTATTACCAGCTTACATAATGCAAAGCCATGAAAAAAAAAAAGAATCGTGATTACAGCAAGTGATTGCGTGATTACATTCCTGGCTTCAGCTTTAAGACACCAGTGATGAAAGCAAATGCGACAACTGTACCTCGCCACTGCCTGAGGCCTAAATATAGGCCAAAAGACGCCAAATTTAGGCTTCAAGAACAGCAAGAATGCAAGATGCTCAAGGTTACATCTGGATGTTCTTTAGCATAACATCACTTTATCTTCCCACAGCATAATGATTTACTGCTGCTGATATACAGCGTATGCTACCTAAAGTGAAAGGTATCCTCCGTGATGTATAGATTATGGATAACATATAGATTAGGAGAGGGAAAAACCAACAATAAAGCGGCAAGGTGCACATCACCTTGGCTCGTGCCCTGAAGGGAGCACGAGAACAAGTAACGCATCACAGGCACGTGATGGCACAACAGGCTGTGCCTCCAGGAGATGCTCACATGCAATGCCCATGAAACACTCGGGTACGACAATGACAGCGGTGGAACAAATACACACAGAAGCAGCAATTAAACCCCTTTCTGGTGCGCAGGGGTGAAACAGGCCCCTCCCAACACTTCCTCTGCACCACCTGCAGAAGACAAGCTCCATAGATGGGGTCCATCGCGCTTCATTGTTTTCTCAGGTAGTCTGTGTTAGGGAGAGTGTGGGACTAACATGATTTAAAAAAAATAATAATCTGGTGGTGTTACTCATGGACTTTAAAGTCTCTGTCTGGAAGTATCAATCTGGAGAAGAGCTGGAAGGCGATTCTGAAGGCTGCAGTTTGTCAGACATTTGAGAAAGCAGGAAATGTGTTAAAACACCCTGGTGGGGCAAAGTGTTACTCCCACTACCTCTGCACCATGCAGCAGGAACAGCCTTCAGTGCAGCTTGACACCAGTAATAAAAACAACACTGTCTTTTCCTACAGAAAAATGTATTAAACCTCTCTGCAAACACCACAAAACTTTGCTTCACCTTGCTTCTGAGGTAGAAAATTACTATCCCCATTTTTCCCTGGGGAAGACAGATACACAGAGAGACTAAAATAGCTTCTCTAAAGTCCCAGAGAGAGCCTGTGACAGAGGTGGGAACAGAGATTACTTAAGAACTTCTCTTCACCAACTAAGCAAATAAAGGTCTCTATTTATAAAATAAAGCAGGAGGTCAATGGAATTACTTGCACTGGAAGAATAAGCACACTGAACTCTCCTAAGAACACAGCGAACCCCAACCTGGTGCTGTACAGCAGCGCAGTTCAAAGTAGAACTCCACAGGTGCTCTCTCAACAGCAGAGCCCGGTTGCTGCTGTGCCCTAAGAAATAACACAAAGACATCACCTCTTCAGGGCACTGACCTGAGTAGATACTTTGACTAGCAAGTTACAACATGGAAGCCTTTTTTTCAAATGAATGCAGCCTGCTAAAATAAGGGTATTTGGGCTCACTCTTCCTCGCATCCTTCTGATGAACTTCAGCCCCATGTGTGGATTGCCTGGGCTCTCCCCATTCAGCAAGACAAACATTCACTAGATATGTACATATGACTAGGAGAAATATTTTTTTATAAGCGCTATGAAAATGCATGTGGTTTCGAACTCTTCTCCTAGGTTCAGTTCCAGTCAACGAGTCTTACCGCAAATAGGGTTCAGAAAAAACAGAAACCTAGCGATCAACAAAGCTCTGTGCAGGAAATGAAACTCCGTTCCCATCAGAACAGCTGTGATACAATGCAAGGCTGAGAGTTAAACACCACTTAGATGATGAAACTGTTGATTTTCTCTTTATGACTAAACCAGTTCCTCTCTGCAACAGCAACCACCTGAACACCACTCAAGGGAACAAATGAACTTAAAAGACCCAAGCAGGTATGAAAACCTGGATGTAAGTTCGAAAGATTAGTCAAATTGAACTCGGTTACTGCAGGAGCTACAAGTCAGGCACTGCCGCCTTCTCGTGACCCCCATCAGCAGTATTTCACCTGGTAGCAGGCAGCTGTGGGAAGTTGCAGGCTGTAGTCCAGCTGTGGGTGAGGGACCAAGTGTTTCAACTCCACTATACGAAACTGAACTTCACTTAGGAAGAAAGATCTCCTTAAGACAATATACCTTAAGCACTGAAACAGGAACATGGGATCTTAAACAACAACAGCCAAAATTTGCTCCCATCAAAGCCAATACTGATTCCACAGGAAGTAATGGCAAGCATGGGCACAGGTAGCACCCCCGACGGGACATCCATCACACAGCTTTTCACAGCACAGCCACACAAATGCAGCCAAATTCCGGTGATTGCTGTAAGGAGTGGGAAAGGGAAACTGGAACCTTCCCTCACAGAAGCAGTACCTGGCACCAGGGCAAGAAAAAAACAAGATGGTAAACACGATCCCACAGTCTTGATCTTATCAGCATCTCATCATTCTTAAACCAAGAGAGGGGCAGCAGGTGACAAGGCAGGAAATTAGTTTCATGTTTTACCAAATTTGTTCCCTCATCGTGTCAGGTTGCTTCTCTCTGCTGTGGCTGTGAGCCATGCAGGAGGGGGACAGTGACAGACTCAGTCTAAGAGGAAGGTGCTACAGAAAGATTTACCTCTACACTTAAATCCATCATCAGAGAAAAAAAGCCCTCAAAACCATCAATATAGCAGTAGCTTTACTGTTTTTCCCATATTTGTTTTTTTAGAAGTTGGAAAGGCAGACTTTTCTGCATTTGTAGTTGGTGACTGGGGGTGCTTGAAAAAGCAATCTTCTAATTGTCACAGTGAGAAGGTCTACCCTGACTTGCATGTTTGTAAGCTGGAAACAACTGCTGATATACTGGTCCAGTTGCACATGCAGCTTAGATGAAAGCCTGGCCCCAGATCTTTTCTAGCAGGGGGGAAAAAAAAAATACTTCAAATCTATCAAGCTCTTTCTCACACAGAGATACCATCTCTGGCTCAGGAAGTCATTGAGGCATGACTGCTGGAAGGTAAGAGCCTGTACTGAGAAGTACGTTTGTTCTGTTCTGCTCTTCCCAAGAAACCCACTGTAGGCAACTTTTGAACATAAGGTACTAGGTTAAAGTGGTCCTTCGGTGTGAAGTACTGTTAAGTTCTAAAAATCTGTAGCAACAAGGATGTCAAACA
The DNA here is from genome assembly GCF_023638135.1 of Falco biarmicus. Taxonomy (NCBI): domain Eukaryota; kingdom Metazoa; phylum Chordata; class Aves; order Falconiformes; family Falconidae; genus Falco; species Falco biarmicus. Next base: position 1,894,568 of record NC_079300.1, on the reverse strand, counting down.
CATTCAACGCTTCCAAGGATTACTGCATGTACCATATTTCATAATTCAAATCCAAGTTACATCTTCTGTTTGCAGTAGAGGACAAACATGGATGTCCTTGCCTGAGGTAGATTGCTGGTTTCAAAGGTCTACCCACACCAGATGAGGAGATGTTTTGCAGACAGTTTTGTTCATTAGCTTTAATTTTTGTATCAGTAGATGTTTCGGAGACAGCTTGGAGTGACAACAGAGCTGATACAGGACAGGGTTTTCACGTCCCAAGAGGCACTTGCTTTCACAAAGCTGCCATAGGAACACTTTCCAAAGTGCTTAAATAGAGCTCCGTTTTCAAAGCCCCATTTTTAAAAAACGTTCTGCACAGACAGGCCTGCTTTTTTTTTCCCCTTAGAATTCTATCCAATCTGAGGACTTAAAATACCTCTATTTAAGATTTATGCTAAATAATGAAACTGCATCAATTTCATCAATGCTTTACATAAGATGATTATATAGAAGTCTAACATTGACTAGTGACCACCAGTTCTGGATGTTTCAGTTTCCCAGTTCCACCCAGCGGGCCATGCCACACCCTCCACCTCCAGCTTCCCAAAAGAGGACTCCTCTACAGGTTTGACTACAAGTATATAAATTGCTATTACTACCCAGCTCAAACCTCTATTGCTTTCAACAAATACATGCACCAACTAGGCAGGCACTTCACAAACACCACTCTTGCTAAGCAAGTAATTGTAACAGACTCTTTCTGTTCCTCATCCTTACTGAAACGGGCAGGCAGACAATGCAACAACACTGTGCCTGCTGGATCACCTGTACATGACTCTTCTGAGCAATCCGTTTCACCAATTATAAATCTTTGTTTCAGAAAGGACTGTTTTATTACCATAAGTACACAGGGAACAGACTGACCTCAACCTGAAGCCAGGTGACAGCTGTTTCCAAAACTGTAATCGTTTATTGACGTGAAACAAGAAAAGAGATACACGAGTGACTGCAGATTCCTACGGCAGCTCAACATAACACTTCTAACTTCCCTAGGTTTGTATAGCTAGAAGCCAATTAGTTTTATTTCATATGTAAATGATACTATAAAGTGGAGCAAACAGGAATTCACTGAGGCATACTATTATAAAGCACAAGGCAAACACTTCTAAAATCACTTCACATGCTTTTTATTTAGAGTCCCTGTCTTGCATTCCTCCTAGCAAGGAATTAAAAGAAGTTCAAAATCATTCAGCTGTGTATATTCAAGAAACGTGTGGTGTTCACCAGGCACTGTGAATTTCAGCTGTTTTCTCATCTCCAGTGTTATCAATAACACATGGGTTATCTCACACGCTGTGGCAGCTGTGCAGATTAGAAAGATAACTTCCTAAATTTAACTATTGAGTTGGTCAGACTACCTGCAAAAGTCCCTGAATGACTGAAATGCTTCCACTGTGCTCTGTATGATTTTAAAGTCATATAGCATATTCTAACAGCATCAGAGAAAACAAGTTATTCCGTGAACACAAGAATGGAGGAAAACTAGTTGTCTGCACATTCATTTTTGTCCTCACCGTTCCTTCTCAGGTCTTTCCCTATGCCCACTGATAACCCCACTGGGGAACACACAATACTTACTCTGACTTCATCCCAGAATTATGCATGTATGCCAAGCAATTAGTCACCTGCTCCCAGGCAGAATATGTACCACTGGGGGTCCACCTGCTTTTCCCTGATTGCAGCCAGTTCATTTGGCCTTTCTCTTTGAGCTAGAAGGAGCCATTTCATAAAACTTAAATTACAGGGAAAAAAAAGGGGGGGACAGGAAGGGGAACCAAAGCAACTATGAGAAGCTGTTGTTTCATGTGGGTTAGGATATGCCGGGGTACACGTAGCTGAATAGCCGCTGCGGTTCCCATGGCACACAGGGATGTCTCTTTGCCAAGAGGAGGAGTGGAATTTTCAGCCAAAGCCAGGGGGAACTGACAGGTCAGGAACTCCAGAGCTGTTTTAAACAAATCCTCATGTCATCAGTAATGATGTTGCTTATTTTGAAAAGCAACATATGCATCATTGGACCGGTGTGCATGTGGGGAAAACCTGCTCTGTTCTGCAGCCAAGTATTTCCCCTACTAAAGAGCATCTTAAAATCTCCCACCTTGGGTACTGTCATGCTGGAAGCAGTACTTGGCATTGTTCAAATATTTAGCTGCATGCTGAACTTCTCCAGGGCCTCTCCTCACATGTATGAAGAAAACCGAGTGCCTCTGAAGTACTTTAACCTGTTAAAGTTCCTATTTCCCCATTCGTTTAGATAGCTTGGTATTTGGCTCTAAATACTTGACAGATTTAGGAAAGCAAAAATATAGACAATTGATAAAGTTTTATATTCAGTTTGAGGCCGACGTGCATTAAGTATGAGGCAGTTGTATTACAAAGACCTAACTAAACAAAGTTTACCACTTTCTCCTACTTTCAGATCATGCTCCCTTAGATGAAAGGCAACAACTGAATGCATACTTCACATTACTCATCTCAGTAACATCAAGATGAAGATTTATATAAATAGCGACTTGAAGAACATCATACTTGAATTTAGAGCCTATTCTCCAATTGAGCCAATAGCCCAACACTTCCTTGAACGGCCCAGCCTCCCTGGAGCAGCACACAATGGCAATATTCTGCATGCAGACTGTAATCATCACTTACTGTGCCATATAAACTGTTTAAAACAAAGGTGAATAAACAACTACCGCCCACTGGTTGTCAGGCTGGCTTCTGCACGGCCTTTCTTGGACATGCAAACTGCTGAACAGACATTTCCTTGTTGTACGCAATCTGTATAGATAGGCCTGTAAAGCTAGTCTGACCACAAGAGATTAATAGCTTTAGCCAAATAATGCGGTAACCATGTGAACGATGAGCTGTTCTAGCATGTTTGCGAGCCTCTCAGCAAGGTTCAACACGCTGCTATCTGCATCTTGTTGCCAGGAGACACAACATCGCCCAGGAACATAAGGGAAGCCAGGCTGCAGTGACCACCAGTGAACTCCACGAAGAGTCGCACTGGGTCCAGAAGCCCACATCTAAAGGTTCTTCTGATAGCACATGATGTTGTGTAAGAAGAAACTGGCGGTGATACATAGTAAAACATTTACACCCACCCACGCCCCCCTTAAAAATCTAGCTTAACACCATGTTAGGTCTGAGTTTCAAAGCATCTCAGATTCCGTGTTTGACATCAGAAGCTGCAGTCTTGAAAGTTTCACTCCTAGGCTCTCACTGAGACTGACCCACAAACATGAAGCTCTTCCAAGGGATGAAATACATACAAGAAAGAGCTACAGAAACCGCCAATTTCACATTCCACAGTGAGCAGATACTATACATTTACAACAGTTATCCAGCCTTGCACTGGGGCATGATTTTGTAGCCCTGACTGAAGCAAAGACCTTCACAACATCTTTTTAGAGAAGGAAGAAGAGTATGAGCTATAGAATTAGCACTCTGAAACAGAACTTAGCTAGGAAAATACTGATGTTTAAAATAATTTTAGTCTCAGTAGACTACTTTTACCTGAGGAAAACAGGCAGACACTTGCTGGGTAGCCAGTTCAACTCAAAGCAAGATGAAGCCTAGTTTGTATTCAAAGAACCTGCCTCCACTTTGACAGCAGCTTCAGGCTGACTGCAGAACCAGCACCAGAGCTCCACAGAGCCCAGCGCACCTGGGTTTGCCGAGATCACCCTGCTTGTGTGACTTCACTCACGGTAACAGTATGTCATGTGCCTGGCAACACACCCGCTAAGTTTCTTCCCAACTGGTTCAGACAGACAGAAACTCAGTGTCCCAAGAGACCAAAATACCCACCAGACTGGAAACCTGCAAAGTAAGTGTAAAGGCAGACTACGCTATTCAGCCAATTTTACAGACTGGAGATGACTAAGCAATTATGAAGCATTGTTTCTTTTAAAATTAATCATTCTTAACTCCATCATTCAGAACACATAGATCATGTGTGTAGCAATGCATTCTGTGATACAGGCTTCAAAAAGAAAACTTTTTGCTCATTTACACAGAGCTGAAATGTAAGTAACTTGTATGGGCTTGTCTTATTTCTGCATTTGCTGTTTTCAGAAATTATTTAAAATACTTGGAAAAAATAGGAGTTTCTCTGTTGTGAGATACAGCAAATTTTATCTGCTATGAAGTTACTAGGTTTTAATTATTTATTTTTTTAAAACAGACTGGCATGATTTTTTCAAGGTAATTCTATAAAATGTGATTATTCCCTGTTACATATAATTCTTATTTCTCACTTCACTTTCATTTTCAGCATGGGGTATCTATATTCTGGTATTGTCTTCAGTAAAAGGGATGAATCCATAGCCTGATGGAGCCTGAGTTTTAGTGCCTAATCCAGTGTCGAGTTAGGTGAAAGTTAAGACTCACACTGACTTTAAGCACTAGACTGGGTCTCTGGTGCCTAATGAGAAATTTCAGCATAGCAAATGAGCATTCAAACATTAGGGAAGAAGGGATACACTTTCTTCAGGAAGTGGATGGAAGAAGAGGCAGTGAGAACAACTGCAGAAGCACACAGATGGCAAAGGCAATTTGACGTTTTTCCTACACAACTACGGGAGTGTTGCTTTGAACTGACTATGACTGGAATGAGTTGTACCAGGCTTACAGCTCACGGCAGGACAGACAGGGTATGAGAAATTCACATTGTATGCTTCCTCCAGACAACAACAACAACAACAAAAAAAGCTGTCTACACCCTGTACTCACACAGACATGGACCATATAGATCTGATGAACTTGCAAACAACAGCACTACCCACTACTACTCCTACTCAGAATGGAACCTGCATTATAAAAGTTGAAGAAGTTTTATTTTAGATCTCAGAGTGCAGGATCAAGCCTAAATTGATAACATAACCAGGGAAACTTAAAAGCTATTCTCTAATTTCTGAAAACAAGTCGATAAACACTGCTATGCATAGAGAAAACAGTGACTTCTAATAAATGGTTAAATGTTTTTAGATGACAACTGAGATGATAGGCATTTCTGAAAGTATTGATCAAGTTGTTCACAGTGAATTAGCTGAAATATCACCATATGTTATCAACTATATGAAATTTCCAGTCAAAGGACTTAACAGAATACCTATCTAATTTTAGTGGCTTAGAATGTAATTATGAAAACCGTGCTGGGAGTGCATACAGTCAATCTGCATTCACAGCGACAGCAAGCAACTGCTGTATCCTTCCTGTTTCAATCGCTGCAGAAGCTCATTCATGCTGCCACTTTTTGTAACGCAGAGAAAAGACTAATTAGGAGCGTCAAGAAAAAGTACATTACACAACAGTCTCCATCAACTCAATTTCTACAGAGCTGAAGTTTTCTTATTTCACACGCTTCAAGTCTCCCAGCTTCCAAGAATACTTCCCAGACACTAAGCAGTAGTTTTAATAGGCATCGCGAGAATTTTCTGTTGTGGCAAACTTGTTAGATATTATGCAGGTAACATCATCACAGGGTTTATAGTACAATTGTGTACAAAACATGAGGAAAAAAGAATGCACATTCTGTTACATTACTGCACCACTACTCAGTTAACCACCCTTGCTAAGTAAGGGAGTAAATTCAGTTACCTACCGATATTTCACTTTGATCCTGTCATTGTCAGGATTGCAGTAGAGTCTTTCCAGATGCTCCTGGGAATCATTGGTCACACTTTGCCAGCTCTGGGTTGCTGTCCTCCTCACTTGCCAATGGTACGGCAAGACTGTGTGATGTTTGGGACAATCATTGCCATAAACACACGTGCCCTGGAGAAAATCCACACAGATTTCTATTCCATCCTCTTGATGGGTGTGATATTGCAGCTGATTCAAGAGCTCAAATACCAGGTCAAGAGAGGCTTCTTCACTTTTATCCTGGAATATCCCAGCACTGAATTTATTGCTTGGGTTCAAACTGTATTGCATTGGACAGCTATTCTCTTGGAATAAGCCAGATGCGTAGCTTTCCAGAATCTTGTCTGGGAACAAAGGACAAGCTGCACCATCACTAGCAGTTGGGTGCAAAGGATGATCCTGGAATGATTCATTACTATTATCAGCAGCAGTTCCAGGAGTAGTTTCTGGTGAGAAGCCTTGCTCTCCTGACTGGACATCCTGCTCAGGATGCCCAGAAGAAGGATGAGCTACTGGCAATTGACTCTGCACATCTGGAGCTGTTGGCACCAGCACGGTCACATTATTTTCTGGCTGGGGGCAAGAAGTACCGAGGTCCAGAGTCTTTTTCACAGCAGGTTCACATAAATCTCTATGACCACCACTTTGGCCCCGGGGCACAAAGACCCTATCCAAGGTCCCAGCTCCCAGCAAACTGGTAAAGATCGGACGCAGAGCCCGGAGAGTTTCTGTCTCCAGTCTCTTCTGCACTTGCTGCTTCTTCTTGAAGCAAGGCTTCACTGGTGGTATCTTTTCAGACAGTCTTATTTGAGGAGGAAAGTCCTCCGAAGGAGGGCACTTCATTCCTGGGCAGTGAGCCTGCTGCACAACACACGCTGGCTTTGGTTCGGTGTCCATCAGACACAGACTTTGCTCTCTCCAAATCACTTTCAAATGTCCCAGAGCCTCACAAGAATCAATCTAGGACAGAAAGGAAAACAAGACAGTTAATCTCTCTAATTGCTCATGGCTGACACGAACAAGATCACCCCTGGAGAGGATTTTGAGCCAGCAACAGCAAACTCCTCCCCTCTCTGTGACTGCGGGTAGCCCCTAGGCACGTAAAGCATGAAACCAGCTAAACTCAGGCTAATTAATCCCAAACACACACTCATCGTCTTCTCACACATGAAATCTCAGAGACACTCAGGCATGCACACACAGTCCCCTGAGGGCAGACAGGAAAGGGGGATGGTCCGATGCCCTCCTCCTTGTGATGATGTTTAATAATGAACAGCACTTTAGTTCATTATATTCCACAAAAGCGAACATTGCATTGTTCGTTTGTATGCCTCCCTCGCACACAGACCTGAGAACAGAAGCGTTAGCAGACATGCAGCCTGAATGTTCCCACCACACTTTAAACACTCACGCACCATTCCTTCTCCCACAGATAACCAGGCAGACAGACGTAAGCATTCCCATTCCATTCACATGTATCTTCCCTCGTACAATCCCACACATCCACCCAGCAGCAGCGCCAGAGATCTGCTGGCTTCACTTAAACCAACAGCAAACTTCATACTGACTTCAGCAGGGGCCAGGATTTAATCCTTGGGTTTTTAGACCCAGGAATTCCAGGGCTTACACCCTGCTCCTCCTGCTCCACATCTGACATTGACAGCCTCGTACATGCCCAGACACTCCCACGTCACACACAGCCACTCTCACGCCCACGCTCTCACGCCCTGACTCAGATGCACAGGCTGCACTCGGTCACCCTGCCGTGACACACCAAGCTCATCTGCCTCTCGCTAGGCTAGTCAACAAGAATTCAAACCGGGCAGGGAAGAAAACAAAAGGGTGCTAGTTACTCAGGAACAGGGAAAAAGATATTATTTGTAATATGAGAAATTATTTTTTTCTGAAGTACAAATAAATAGTACGTCTCATACGTCACCAGAAAGCAAGCTCTCTACCTTTTAATCAGGAGTCTTGTAATATTTGATTAGGTTTAATTAAACCCTCTTCAGTCTCCCCACGTAGCCCCAAAGCTCAGAGTGGAGCACATTAAAGATTACTTCCTGGATAAATGCATTCCAAGCAAAGTGACTTCTCATTTCAGAACAAAATCCCAGAAAACAGATAAAATTTGGCACTGATTTCTTACTACTGATGATTTGCTCTGGAAAATTTTTCACCAAGTCTTCCTTATTTTGGAACATTCATTTAGAAGGCTTTTGCATTACCCTGGGAAACAGCACATCAGGATTGCCAGGAAAAAAAGAAAAAAAGTCGTATCTCTCCTGTTTCCCATTTTTAGGTTAAATTTAAAGCAACTGGTATATTCGTTTGCCAGTTAAAACAAACTCCAAAATTACTAGTATCTGTTATTCATCCACAGATGGACCAGGCAATCCTCTTTCTAAACCACCAAGGTACCTTAAAACTTCAACTAACTTCAAGGGTTTAGAACTCCTCAGCCGGGGAGGCAGAGCCGCCTGGCTGCACCGTGCCCAGGTGTCACAGCCCCGGCGACAGGCAAGCGCATTTCTCAGGGTGTCAGGGGTCCTGCTGTGCCCAGCAGCTGCACAAGTGCCTTCTGGTCATTTCCAGCCCCCTCTGTAAGGCTATTTCAGTATTCTTAGTGCTCCCTCGGTTAGCGTTTACATTTTTGCTGCTGTTTTTGAAGAAGTGCTTTACTGTACAGAGTGGACTCCCCCGACAAATCTAAAAATAGAAAGCAGCGAGAATGAAGAATATCAGGATTTGTTGGTGTTTCTATTTCAGCATTCCGACGTCCCAGATCAGTCGCTATTGTTCAGGAATAACACTGCCGATCGCCAAGGGCAATGCTGTTGGCACAGTGTATTCCAACAGGGGAAGGTCTCGGTGGGAGATCGCAGTCCCCAAGTACTCGCCATCTCACGCCAACCACACCTCCTTCTCCTCTGCTGAAAAAAACAAGTCTAGCGGTCCTAAATTCAGTTAAAAAATAAACGAAAACAACAGCCCAAGCCCCCCCAACAAGGCAGCCCTGCCGGGCAGCGCGCCCCGCCGCTCCCCGGGGCCGGGCTGCCGGAGCAGGGACCCCCGCGCTGGCACCTACCGGCTGCGGCCCGCGCGTTCGCCCAGGGCGAGGGCACCGTCACAGCAAGGGCCGTCTTCGGGGCGGGAGGGAAGGGGAAATAACGACAAATCAGCCGCCCGCGCACCCGTATTTCCACCTAAAAAACGCAGCAGCGCGCCCCGGGCGGCTGCCCGAGCTGCCCGCGGGTTCCGAGCGCCGGCACCGCAGGGAGCCCAGCCCGGCCCGGCTCAGGGCCCGGCCCGGCCCGCGCTCGCTCCCCGGCCCATCCCCGCCCGCCCCGCCGCTCCCTCTGCGCCTCGCGTTCCCCTCGCTGTTTTAAATATCGCTTCCCGAGAGCGCCCGGCAGGCGGCTGCGCGGCCCGGGGCGGAGCCGAGGAGCTGCGGGGCTGCTCCCCGCCACCGGGGCCGGGCTCCCGGGCCGCCGGCCCGCCCCGCCCCGGCGCGGCCGCCTCCTCCCGGCGCCGCGGGCAGCAGACAAAGCCGGCCGGGCCGCAGCCAGCCCCGCTCCCACGCTCACCGCCGCGGGTCCTGGCTTTTCGGGTGGCCGAAGTCCCCGCAACGAGCCCGGGGCCCCCGCAGCGCCCAGCCCCAGCGGGGAGCGTCCCCCGGCCAGCACCCCCACCGAGCACGGCCGAGCCCGCCGTGCGGCTGCGCCGGCTGCCGGGGCACCCCAAGAACAGCCGTTAATGAGTCAGCAGCGAACCCACAGCCCATCCTGGCACCGTCACCGTGACTCGTGCTGTACACACACGGCGTCGGGCGCAGCCGCCTCCGGCACGGGCTGCCAGGGTCGGGGCAGCGACACGCTCTGAGAAAGAAAGCATGAAATACAGTGAACGACAGTGAGTTACCGCTCCTTCACGTGGCCTGGTTTATAGGTGGAATTGTTAAGAGCAGAGCTAACTTTGTCCAAAAGCCATAAGCACGCTTCACCCCCCGGGGCGCAGGCTGTGCGTGTGAGAGCGCACGGGCGGCTCAGCACCGGGCGAGCGCTGGGGATGCCTCCCCGGTGAATCACCGCTTGCACTGCCAGTGAGATTCTACAGGACATACCCATCCATCCACAGGGACTCACACCACCGGAACTGACTGCAGCTGCATCACTAACTTGGCCAGATAAAATATACCTTATAAAGAGGTACACGACTTCAGCAGGCAACGTTTATGTTGACGGAACGCCTATTACATTATTTCTGTTACTGCTTTCTTTTCCAATAAAGCCAGTCTTTCATTCCTCATGCTTGGTGATTTTATGAAATTACACATACAGCAAATACAGGCATCTGGAAAGAAACTGTCATTTTAAGGTGGCACAAGCCTTACAACACGTTCTGAAAACGCTGCACAGCTGCATTTACAATGTGGGGAGAATATGCTGCTTCTACAAACAAGTTACAAAAATTGAGCTTTGTGCCATTGGAGCCAACTTCTTCTAGATGTTGGCACGATGGAGGCTGAGTAAAGAAGGCATCCATACCTACAGGAGCTGAAAACAAACTATCATCTGTAAATTAACTGAACTCGTGAGTGTCTGAAACATCAGACAGGCACAGCCTTCGACTCTCTGGCCTCGACAAAACAAGAGCTTTACCAAGCACGGCGACTGGCAACGTGTCACATCCTCATTCAGTGAGCAAGACCTGTACACACACTTGCATTTATCTTCTATTACCAGAACAGAAATCATCTGATTGGAATAGCTTATTTCATGCATGAGATACAAATAAGTAGCAGATGTGGCTGAACTGCACACTGAGGCACACACAACTCCCACTGCAGTGCGATTGTAAGGATGTAACTGAGGCAAGATGGGAGGCCTGGAATAACCATCTTTCTCAAAACAAATGTATAATTAAAGGAAATACATCACGGCACACCAGCAGATCATACACCCACTTCTGAGGCTACCCCACACAAATATATAAAGAAACTATGACCACCATAACAGTATGATCTCATTTTTAAATACATGTTTAAATCTTAAGCAAGAGAAAGAAAGCTTTAATTACTTCTTTCAGATGGTAAACTGCACCAGACTGAATGCAGCAATTTACAATTCTGACTTGCAAATAATGGAATAATCAGTATGCACATTCCACTTATTTGCTGATGAAAGGAGGGAAATGTCTTTGACTTAAAAGTTCATGCAAAAACAAAAGTTCTCAGGCTCCAGCACATTTTTTTTCTAGTGACAGAAACAAGACCTCCTTTTCCACCTCAATACTTGCACAATGAACATTCCTGACTTAAAACACATCCCATTACAGGAAGGTTAACTGTCCTTTCCCCGTGCTTTTATATGAAGTCAACAAATGCTAGCAGGATCTGGAAGGATGCTGGCAAGCAAGGCAGCACACAAAAGGTGTGCTGCATCTTCTCAGCTCCTCTGAAGCCCTTACATCCCATGTCTTATCTTGCACAGACTCTTGCTTTCTGCATTTTCAGCAAGAGGGAAAAGGGAGAGGAACAGTCACGGCCACGAGCTCTTATTTTAGCTCAATGTATTTCTGCCAAACCAGCAGAAAAGAAAAGCTGTTAGACTCTACATTGTCTTCCACAATTTCTCCCCTCCCAACAAGAGTGGTATGTACCACCATTTTAAAATCGGGCAACAGTAAGATGGTTCCAATACAACCCACTTAATACAGAGACCCAGAAATTGAATTCTAGTTTTTTCCATAGCTGTGTTTCACATGTTCTCAGGATGTCTTTACCTTGCAGGCTGCCTCTTCATGACGTTTATTAGGCTGCTGTAATGAAGCACTCCCTTGAAGGTACACATTCTGGAGGAAACAATGAGAAAATACTGTCAACTTAGTTTTCAAGGGAAGAAGAGGTTCCTGAAGGAAAGCTAAACAAAAAAAACCAACCAAACAAAAAAAGGCCACAGTGATGCTAGATGTGCCCACTTGCAGTAACACATGGGGAAAAAGCTATGGTTCTCGTTAGGTAAAGGCAAAACCGAGCTATGTTAAAAGACTTTCTGCCATCAAATCAGACGGAGTAACTGCTGGTGGTGGCTAGCAGTGGGTGTGGGGAAGCCCTCCCATTAAAGATTAAGAATCCCAGCAGATGCAGTTTTGGGGATGTTGTGGGTTGACATTTTTGGCAGCAAAACCAAGGCAGTGTGTATACCCACGTTTATAACTTCTTTCTCCTGATTTTTTGTAAGCAGGAGAATAAGTTAATGCAACTAAAATTACTTCCCTGTCTTTAGGGTATCTTTCTAAACTGCAGTATCTAGTTCAGTCAACTGTCCAAAACTTCTAACGTGCCTACATTTTCTTTTTCTCAATCATGGAGCAGGTGAACATTGAAACTACTGAAAAGCAAAGGCAGGATGTTGTGTGGTGTCAGGTGGCACTCACCTTTCCATAGTATCTAAGGCAGCCTTTCCACAAAAAGCGATTTGAGGTCATCACACAAAACCATCAGTACTGCAAGATTATTCTCCATCAATACTACAGTAATTCATTTAATTGATAGCATGATAAACAGAAAACTATCATTCTAAGATCTTGCTAATCAACGCAGAAGTTGCATGACTGGAACTCATGTTTACAGAAAGTTGTATTGGTTGGAAGTTAACTTGTTTTGAGATCTCACACATCAGCACTTGAAACATCGGATCAACCATTTAGCACTTCAGAGTCCAAAAGAACACACATATGTATAGACCTTTTTCTTTGCTGTGTAGCATCAGACAAGAATGCCGAAAATAAGGAAAAGGAATGAAAGTTGTGACTTCTTAAGCTACTGAATCACTACTATCCTTTGCAGTAGGAAACAAAGTTATACCACCTTAATTTTAGTAAAAATACTAAACCTGTGACTTTGTTTTTCCACTGCTACATTAATCAACTTATGAATGTTATACAGTACTGAACAAAAGATGTACATGTATTACAGAACTCAAAGGACACTCAGGAATTCACCTATGTAGCTAATTTTTACCATAATGCTTTAAAATTAACTGAAAAGATGGTTCTTTCCCATATCAATGCTTCATGACAAATGCTAATCACTTTCAAATGTTTCAAGCCCTACCCTTGTTCTGACACGGACATGTGCCAGCAAGTCAGGTTAGGTAAGTACCAAGGGAAAAGAAATGTCAATGTTGCAGACATTTTTTAAAAATTAACAGATGGGAAAAGAGAATCTCTGATCAGTTCACCCTGTTATCAAGATGTGCTAACTCTTCCGTACCCATTAGACTTTTGCAATAGTCCATTTTTCATAGTATGATATGCCAACCTATTATATATAATTTTGTTTTTCTCTTACAAGTTGTATAATTAAATATTTAAATTTATTTCCTGTGCATATTTCTATCCTCCCTCTTAATACTAAGACTGATAATTTCAGTTGGGTTTTTGGGGTTTTTTTTTAGAATTGAAAAAAACACTTGCTGTGTTTATACAAAGGTGAAATAATGCAAGACAGTTTTCACTAGTGAAGAGAGAGAAGAGCAGCAAAGGTTTATTCTACACCTGCACTAGGGCAGCCTTTGCTGGACTGACAGCTAGTGGGCTACATCTCACTTTGGGCTGCCCTGAAGATTAGGAGGGCAGAAATTTGAAGGTCCAAACATGTCGATCTGAAATTTTCTATTAATTAGTCTCCCTCCACTGGAAATGCTCAACATTGACCACACTTTGGCCAGGCTGGTACATATAACTTCAGGTCAGAAAAAGGACCTCTGAAGAGTGGTAAATGCCTCATGCCATAGCCTAGAAAAGCAGCTGGGACCCTGTTTTTTTGTGGGGCACAGAAGAGGGCATCTGTGCTGTGTACCTATATTTTTAAAAATGGCTGACTTCCACACATTGTCAGAATGAATTGCTTCTGAAAATGCCATTGTATTCAGAGTGGTACGATCACTAATTAACTATAGTAATTACTATTCCTTGCTGTGCCCTATTGCTATCAGATACAGCCAGGAATCATAAGTAGCTAAGCAGTATTGCGCTGACTGGCAGATGCATTTGGCTCTTTGGAGGACAGCAATGACCTAAACCCACAGTTTTTAAGAAAAATATAAACACGGATTATTCTTCTGGTACTATCCACAAGTTAAAAAAACCAAACACACCCTCATTTGCTTACACATGATAATCTAGAACTGGTGTAAATGGAAGAAAGTGGCTATAGTCTTTAAAATAAAAATCTTCTTGCTAGTTAAATGACACACTGTGTGGTGGTGATTTTTTAGTAAAATCTCATATTCTTCTCTTTTACACTGCTCAAAAGAAAAGTATCAAAACTAGGGACAATTAATCTCAAAACTGTATCCAATTCATCAATATTAGTAAATGAAACTTTTTGAATCCAGGCCCAACTTTTACATTTGCAGCTAGCTGTAACAAAAAATAATTTCTTTGGTCTCAAACTCACATTCTTTTAACATCTTGTACTAGTAATTACAAGTTTTCAAAGCACACCATTCTGTTTTTCTTATTTAAGACACCTGAAAGTTTGGAGAAAACATTTCTCAGAAAAAAGATAATCATATATTACACATATGAGTATCACCACGCTTCTAGTTATTTTGCTGACTATCAAATAATCTTATCTCTAAGCGATTTATGATTCATGTAATTGGACAGGGAATGCACAATTCTAAAGCTGGCCCTTTTCCTGGAAAATGCGTTAATCATTTCTGCAGAGGTATCTTACTGTCCTAGTACTGCAGTCTTAGAGGAATGGACCTAGAACTTTGACCTACACATGCAGCAGAACACTTTAATGCCTTTAGCATATTGGTACAGTAACATTATACAACTTAACCTGAAGCATTACCAAGAGTTCCCATTTATCTTATGAAACAAGAAATAATTTTATCACAAAATAGAAACAGAAAAAAGTTGTATCAGTCATACTCAAGTCAGCTGCCTCAAGAAGTCATCTTTCTCGATGGAGTTTTCTTCTGCAGCTGTACTATCCAGTGCTGCACCAGTCTGAGGGGAAAGTTAATGATGCTTCAAAATCAAAAATAAAAAAATAAAATCCCAAAACTTCCTTCTTAAGTTGCATGTAATGAGCATTTGCAGGGCATCAGGCATGAATTAGGAAAAAGTAACACATTTCAGTACACTAAAAAAACCCCAAGCATCTAAATACCATCTTGTGACTGCAGTCTGAAGATAGCCTTTTGTCAGTGCGAGCGGGATTTCTGAAAACAGATTTTTGAACTCTTGCTCAAAATTAAACTTCCAGACTGGCTCACCCACAAAGTATCACACATCCATTCATGTATCTGTTACAGACTGGAGAGACGCTCTGTGACATTAAACGGATTAAAAGCATCCATCCAGTTTTGAAGTTGATTTAGATACATGAGTCAACACATAAAAGAAGATATTCCCGCAGTGGGGACTTGCTCGTTTGGTTTATATGGGCTTTTGTTGAACTGGCGCACCCTCTTGTGGAAGTCTCTGTGAAACCAGCATAAACCACGTAGCTTTAGTTAAGGCCAAACCGACACTTGCCATGCATCCTTAAACTATCACGAGCAATATAAACTGATTCATATAATACCATGTAACTTTTGAGATTTTTTTTGAAGGTTAATTCTAAAACGCTGATTATTGTGGAACACATGGATCCTGCCACAAGGTAAGCAGTAATGTGTGGATGGCAGTGCTTTGCTCCTTCTCCTTTAGGTTGACTCTTATTTAAACTAAACAGAACGGGAATCTTCCTTTATAACGCTGTTGGCCAACCAGAATTTAAACAGTTCTAAAATTAACGGTTAGTTCTATCTAACAAACAGGTAGTTTGCTATCTACATGCAAATAATGTCCACTCTACAATCAAAAATTCCAACAAATTACAAAAGGACACCTACAAGGTAACAGTACTGTAGTATTTCATATCTGAAAAAACAGCTAAGAGCTGCTCATCATAGCAAACTTCATTAGACCTTTCATTACTCAGTAAGACTCTGATTCTACAAAGACCTGCAACACCTTTAAAAAGTTGAAGGTGTGAATGAAGATCTCTGTAGACATCCCTTGAAAAGGTCAATCCTTACAATATAAAAGGGAGTGGTATTATAAACCTGACTGCCCTTTCTCCCAAGCTCTGCATGACACCAACAGCATGAAGGAGAACAGCAGCATTCACATCCTAAATTAAAAACAAAATAAATGAAAGGAAGAAATTAACACTTAAATTCACCATTTTTCTTCTAAGATGCAGGAGATGACAAAACAAAATCTGAAGCTCAGGAAATACTGTTAATGTTCAAATCCTCAAACTTAATCATGCCTCCTGAAAATGGCAACAATAATGAAAATTATTCACAAACACATCACGTGCATCCAGATCAGCTGCAGCAACACAGTGAAGGTCTAACTCTGAGTAATAATACAACACCATCTGCAAAAATATGGGCCGAGTCCTTCATTTTGCCTAACACATATGTAAGCAACCAACTAGAAGAGACACACACATTGCTTTAAAATCCTGCATGTCTTCCCTCAGTACCGCATGGCATACAGTTTGGCTCAGTGTTGGCTCCCAAAGCCTCCCTGCTGTGGATATTGTGAGCAGCTGGATGGATACAGTCTGCAGAACACATAAGTAAAACCACAGCGTTAGACAGTACCATGCAGAAAACAGCCAAATGATTGCTACATTCAGCAGATGTTCTTTGTCTGAAACAGCTTTAAGTCACTACGAGTTGGAGAGATGCTCTGCTCTATGTTTTAGAATGCAAACATGCCTTGGAAAGATTATTTCTTTATGGAGGAATTATTGTGTGGGAGTACACTACAAATGCTTTATTTCTAGAATTCAGCAATCTGTGTGTTGCTGAATTCAGCATTCCAGAAGGGCACAGGATACTGCCTTTCTATATTAATTCTGTTCATGAAGATTTTTGTTTATTTGACATTTCCTAAGGTTTTTTAAATTAGGAAAAAAGTGTAACTTGGAAGAATTCCCTCTAACATATAGGTCCAGGCTGAGTCTAGTCATGATTGGCTGGCTAGAAAACACAAAGCTAATTTCTGTGGATGGATTACACTCCCATCTATACCAATACAGAACAAAATAAATGAGCCTGAATCAATTCTATCCAGAGCTAGCTCAAATCTGCACTATTCTCAAGATGACCACAGGCATGCAGCTAAGAGCAGTTCTGTACAGCTGTGCCACAGAAATTTTGAACTGCTTTCCCTGGACTTCACATTAAACTTGGCAGATCCAACCTGGAGAAGAACTAGACCACTGCAGACACCCGAGTGTCTGTCCTTAGTTAACCGGGCTCCTGTCCTCCTCCTCCTCAGTAGGTCCAGCTCCACACCAGGCTCCCTGGATCCAACGCTGCTGCCGCAGAGCACGCTTGCACATACCTGGACCTTGCTACCTTGCGACAGATAACCTGCAAGAGCTTTCTGTCCCAGCTAAGAAGTGATGCCCTGGTCAGTCCTAGCACTGCTACACCCAGCCAGATTCTTACTGAATCCTAGTATCAGTATTGATCAGATTTCTTATCATCTCCAGACTTATTGCTAACTATACCCAAGCTCAGCCATGACCTAAAGTTCTAAAGCTCGCTGGATACAACTCCTATGTACTTTGGTGATGTGAGTATTACCATGATAAATTCAAACGTTTGCGATGTGCAAGGCTAGTCTGTTTTACATATGATTACAAATAACCATTCAGAAGATGAAGTAGTCAGAAATACCCCCTTTTATTCACTCTTCCAAACATTCGCCACATGACACCTCAGTTTCTAGTTCAGCCTTCTCACTTTAGGTATTAGCATCTTAGGAACCATCAGCACATGGATGGCCAACTCTTCTGACTACACTTTATAGGCTAAAATTTCCCTATGGCTAAGATCCAGAAGACACTTACCCAATTTACAGCTGCAGGAATGGGAAACCCCAGAGATAACTCACAGGTGGAAAGTGACACCAACCACCATGAGATCCTCCTACACAGCCTAAGGATAGAGCAGTAGCGGATGGGTGGGTGCCAGAATGACACATTTCAGACTCAGAAATCCCATCTGGCTGACTTCCTCCCACTAGCAGCAATTCAGACTGCTGAACTGGACCAGCATAATCCCAGTGCAGATCACCTGATATATCCCTAGTGTGGGGACTACATATGAACTGTTTGTAATCTGCATGCTGTTAAAGAGACACAAGCTGACTATTCCACATTTAACGACTGTTTCTGATTGCCTGGCACCCTTTGTGCCTAGATATGTAATCACAGGCAGCAACTAAACAGATTCCAAACTTCACTACACAGCCAGCAACAAACCTGGGTCCTGCGCCAGGGCTTCACTGCCTCAAGTCACACCCTTAGCTCATTTTGCCATCCTACTGCCTACCATCTTCCACACACACAAAACGCAGTGGGGTAGGTCTGCTTATATTAAAGGGTCATTCATTCAACTTCCTCAGCATCCTGTAGTGCAGCCCTTGTGCAGAAGCATTAACGACACAGCTCCCAGGCTTACCTTCACCATGTATTTCTCCACCACATCATAAAAGGCCAGTGCGACCTGTAAGAAAACTTAACAGTGCCTGCATGTTAGGTGGCATGCCCAGAGCTGGGTAGCTAGAAGAGTCCTCCTAAGCAGATGAAAGTTGCAGCTCCTCAGTGGCACCCACACAAGAAACAGTTTGGCTGCCATCTTTGGATCACGTCTGGAAAGCATGCATGTACAGCATCAGTCCGCACAAACCTCCAGAGGACTCAAACCAGGGTATTTTATGCTTGACCAGAATAAAAAAGTGAAAGATACACAACAGGATGAAATAAAATACCATCATTTTCTACTTCCTGCTTTCAGAAGCTTTTATTTGTACTATCTGCAGGATATGCCTGCAGATCTCAAACCAACACGGGAACCAGACAGTGAAGTTTGAGAAGCAGACGCCCCGAATCTTGGATATTAGGGTCACTCTTACCTGTAGAGTTTAGTTATTTTCCAAATACTGCATTTGATATTGCTTTTCAAAAGTGCAGTTCCATGCTCTATCTGGGATAAACGCTGAGCAAGCCAGCCCCCTGAGAATCTATTAATAGACATTATTTCATTCATTTGGTCTACACGCAGAAGAATCTATCAACCAAAACTTTTAAAATGCTAAAGGAGGAAACTGGAGCAGATGAGACCATTTCAAGACACCAAAAATGGGTCACATATGCTACACTGACTTCCCTTCAGATACAGCAAGCGTCACAGAAACCAGCAGTTTCTAGCTTTTAGAAATTAAAGATGAGCACAGCAATCCATTATTTCAATGCAATGTTCTCAGAAGGCAAGAGAACAGCTCATGAAGCTACAGCACTGGATGATGTACTCTACTTTGTTCACCTCAGTGACTATTTTAACTAATTTACCCTTCTCTGTGTTAGGAAAAGGGAACTCAGACATTCCCCTCCCTTACAGAATCACAGATTCTTCCCAAATTCACACCCAGGTAAGTAAGCTATCCTCTCAAAACTGCATCTGGAAACAACACTGGTTCAAGACAGTGCCACTCCTTACCAGCACCCAGATTGCCTCTCCAGCTGTGTTCTTTCTGGGGCTACATTCTAAACCACACGAGGAACTGATTTGGCTGAAAAATAATATAGCCAGATAATGCCTCCAGTTTTAAACCTCAGACACCACAGAATGCTTCAAAGTAAGCACAGGACACAGAAGAAGTGGAAAGCTTCTCATCTACCTTGTTCACACAAAGATAGCAGAAGCTGCTCAGTTTATGAGTGTCATGCATGTTTATTCAAAGAAGGTTTTTCTTTTGTATTTCAACAATCCCCAATCAGCTGATCCAAAACTCAGAACACTAATCCCTTACTGCATGGTAAATTTCAATACATCCAAGTAAACACAGGGATTTCAGAGTATTATAAGAGTTCAGTTTGGAACAAAGAGGGGGTTTTCAACCTTAACCAGAGCAGAGCAAAAGCTCCACTGTAACCTAGTTCTTGGACAGTTTAGTCCACTGACTGTGGAACGAATACCGTCAAGAAAGCTAGTTCGAATTTAGATTTAGAAGTGAATGTGAAAACCCAGCAGTTTTCAAGACTATGGAATTTATTTCCTAACTAACAAGTGCTGTGGAGGAGGCGTGTGTGCATGTGTGCATGTAAGAGGAGACATAGAAAGAAATCTGTCCAGAATGAGGAGAATACACAATTTGCCCCAAGAATTCCAATAGACAGCTGCAAGATTAAGTCTTAGTCACAAACTTTTTAGGCTGTATCTACAATACTACGAAATGTCCTCAATTTCAGCGAATGACTTAAGTTAAAACAACAGAGTAGACAGAAGTCTTCCACATATGTGAAGTGAAATGGTTCAGCTAGAACAGTTAAATAAGGGCAAAATGAAGCAATCACCCCCAGAGGACTTGGCAGTGAAATGATTACCAAAAGCAAATAATAGATGCCGTTTCAGTGCTTAACAAACGCCCTTTTAGAGAAGCAAACAAAAAACAAATGGTTGGTAAGTAGGCAGGAAAATTAATGCCTGCAAGGTCAGCCAAGTTTATACTTTAGCTTTGGATGTAGGTTCACAATGTAGTTCCATACAGAAAATAAAAGGTATTTTCATATGAGTGGGATCATTCCTCTGGCAGCGATACAATTTAAACTAAAACCCATGTAGCACTAGCATGTAGATAATAAACTGAAAAAGATGCAAGAGACTGCACAGCTGCTTCAACTCCATAGTAAAACACCAAATCCAGGGTAAACACTGACACAAGGCCGAAGGCACAATGTCCTTTTTAGACTAACTTAAAAAGAGGAAAACATACACACTCCAAGTATAACAGAATATACATCACTGGTACTACTGAAAAAACATGTGCAAGCATCTGGAGACAACATCAAAGAAATGAAACCCCTTTTCTGAAAGAGAGCTGGACTCATTGCTGCCTTACTTTCTATAACTGGTTGAAATAAACAATTTTAAAATATCAGGTATCTCCTAAATGCATCTGTGAAGATTTACTCTGACAAACTAATGTTATAAAAGCAAAGAACAGAGAGGGTATATCAAAGTCCATGTTGAGAACATTTGTTTTGTTATAGAGGTATTAAGGGTGTGCACTGTAATTCCACACAGCACACAATGTTCTACATTACTTTTATGAACATGAATTGTAAAACAACACAGAGATCAGCTATAATCACCACCGAGGTGACATGTATTTTAATCACAAATATTATTTTCTGTGGGACTCAAAGGATTCTTGCCAGTCAGTTATTTCATTTTGATACAACTGTTACTGTTGGAATATGATAATGATTGCTATTCAGAAAAAAACACATTTCTGTCTGAGGGGTTTTAAGAATTCTTCTATTAAACAAGATGCCAGCTACCACAGTAACTAACGACACAGCAATTCACTTAGCCATAAGTAATACTGGGATGTCCTAATATTAATACTGGTCCTAACCTGCCTAAACCTGCCTTGGAGATTCTATTAAACAAGATGCCAGCTACCACAGTAACTAACGACACAGCAATTCACTTAGCCATAAGTAATACTGGGATGTCCTAATATTAATACTGGTCCTATTTGGTCTGGTCTATGTATTAATCTCAGGGGAGTTTTTTCCACCAGTTTTGCAAGCTAAAAACCCGTTATCAAGAGCCTTTGAACTAGGTTAGAAGGACTGTATAAACCATCAAGCTGTAAGAGCTCATAATCTTTTCAGCAGAGCTACGCCAAGAAAGAACTGCAGCTCAAAGTGATACAGAATATTCAATACAGTTGAGAAGCCTTACTCACAGAAACAGTCTGTGTTCCCAAGGGTCTAGGCAGGCATAGCTGGGCAAGTGTAATCACAGTCTGACAAAAAGGGTCACTTCACGCAACATGAAGAAATGCACTAGATGCCGTTTGAAAGAACTGCTACACAAGATTAATTAATATATTGATTTGATGGAATGCATAAATAAAAAGATGGAGAGAGAAATAAACAGGTGTTCAGAAAGTTACTAACAAATGACCAATAATAATCAAGATGTTCAAGACTGCTGGCTACACAAGCATAGCTACATAACCTCTGGCATCCACCTTAGGAACGCCCAGCTCCTCCCACCCCACACGCAGTCCAGGCACCACTTACACTCCAGGTACTTGTGCACCGACCTGCTAGAGACACAGAGGAGAAAAGGAACCATTATCTGGTCAGAACACCTCTGTATCACTGTGTTGCTCTTTGCTACCGGAGCTACAAAGAGTCACAGCTCTTCGGTCCTAGGGCACCTATTCCTGGCACTGTTACGGTGACAGAAAGAGCCACCACAACAGCTTTCTGGTTCTGTTCTTGACCCACCTGAAGTTGCTCCCTGTCTGTGCTGTCTGCCAGGAATTTCCACTTCTGCACATTAAGGATTCTTTTAGCATTTCAGCACCTAAAGGAAGAGAAGGCACAAATTAACGAACTGAAAAAACCCTAGTAATAAGTTATAGACTCATTAGGTTTTTGTTTTCTTTTTGTGTAAGACAGTCATATTAATGAAAACCATTCTTATCCCTTGGGACATTAAAATTCGTATTAGCACAGAAGATGACAAATAAAACTTTGCTAAAGAGCAGACTTATTTACTGTTAATCACCTGCCTTGGAGATTCTACTTTGCAATCTGACACAGATGTGTTTTGGAGTCTATGCTTTACATAGATATGTGGCAACAATAAAACAGACAAAACAAATCCTGCTGGGAAATGTATTTCCAGAATATTTATCACTGCTGCTGTGTTTTAGAAAGAAATTTGGTAAGAACCATACTTCATGAATTACAAAGATAACAGCATTAACTTTTCTATTAGGAGAACTTTTGCTTTTGATTCACAGAGCCATTGTTCCTCTGGTTTTGATGCCATATGTTCCCAACAGCTTCTGAATGAGGATTCAGACAAGACAGTCAGCACAATGCAGATTTAGGCATTTAAACAAAAACCTGAATTGTTTTGACAGAAATTGGTGGCCCAACCAACTATGATATACTTAAAGTGAGTATGAAGCTTCAGTGACAGTTTCGTTGTATGCAGTGTTCTGCTTAAAGCTACAGTTTGCCAATGCCAGGATTTTTAAAAAAGCAAAGTGCTCATTGTTTTTTCAAGAAAATCTTTCATCATTCCACTGCCAAAAGCAATGTCATACTTCATCTTAATGGACAGACAGATGGTCACCAGGCAGATTTTGTTCCAGAATGATACCATCCTTCTCATGTAAATCCAAACCAAGACCAAAAAGTTAATTACATTGCACAACACACAACAAATTTATCCAGATAAGCAGAGGGAAGAAATCTATAAAAGAACAGAGTCATGATTGCATCTGAATCTTGAAACAATCTTAATCTTTCCCACGGTTTCCAACTACTTCACACAACTCTAACAATGTTCTTTAGTAAGAAAATTCTTACGATTGATAACACTAATCGAATAGCGGTTACCTACTACGCATTTAGTTTTAACGTGTTTTACAAAGGAACCAAGACTGATCTCCACTCTTGTTGGAGTACCAACCTCAGCACAGATTTCAGAATGCCAACTAACAGGCAAATAGCATTTCCTGCCACTGGAAGCCATAAACTGCTGAAGCCATTTCAGAACAGGTTAATATAACCCAGAGATGCAGGGCATAAGGAACAAAGACATTAAAAGGAAGAGGTATCCATGTGTTTCATGTAGAAGATGCTTGTCAAAAAAGAAGAAATCAGTGAAAGTCAGGCATGCTTGCAAGTTCAGTGAAATACACACAAGCATCTTTAGGTGCTTAAAGACAGCAATCCACTAAAACATTGCTGATGATCTCAATGATTTCCGCAGAGAAAATGATATTACATTAAAAAAGGCAGAATTCCTTATTACAAAAACCCAGAATTTTTCTACTTTAAGACAGTCACACAAAATATTTAGAAATTGAGAATAAACAGCTTGATAATATAATCCAGTTAGGTGTGGGAGTCATCACCAACTGCTGAAAAGCATTAAAAGCATCTACGAAGGACAATGCCTAAAGTTAGTATCTAGGCAGAGGACAGCCATATATACTGGTTAGCTGCAGGGGACACATCACCTGCTGATTACAAATAGGACACAGGCTTCCCCGCAACTGAATGCTCGCACAGGTACATGACCTGTGGCATTACTCCTGACCACCTGTGTGACGACACCAGGCGCAGGGTAAACGCCTGACCGGGACCACGGGCCAGTACCACCGCCCGTGTGATGAGGAGCTGGGGGTCGATGAGGGGGCAAGGCCGGGGTCCCCGGCTGTGGCATCTGGAGAGCTGCCCCCCGCCTTCTGCGCACGGGCATGGCTGCTTCTGCTGGTACTCAGCTACTGTGCCTCATCTGATGGGCTGGCGTGTCAGCTACCCCAGCTTGGGAAACCCTGCTGGAGAGGTATTTCCAAGCCACGAAGGAAGGTCTCGCTAGCAGAAGGGTGACCCCCATAGCTGCCTGTAGATAAGGAGACATTAGTGGCATTGCTCTGCTAGCACACTGTGAATCACGTAAATTCACTCTCAGTTTGGTCTTTGGAAATTTATTACAAGGTTCAAAGGCAGAGTCCTACAGCACTTAAATGTTTTCTGAAACTATCCCAATGAATTATGATTTCTGATTGTATAAATTTCATTTCATTTCCAGCTAGTATCTCCTCATTGCATGACCTACCTTCTCTCGCAAGCAAAGAATATTACTAACTGGGGGAAAACAAGTAGGAAGAATGACTTTAATGAAAAGTTGAAAAGATACACGCTTTGTTAAATGAAGTTTCCTCAACAATGTTATAAATGCTAAGGGGAAAAGTGCTGTCCCAGGAAACAAGGGGCGCTGCAGGCACCCCAGGCCACGGGGGCCAGCCCACTGAAGCTGTATCACGCCGCAAGCCCTCCGCAATTTCCAGCCAGACACTAGCTGACCCCCGAAATTTCTGGGGGCTCCCACATGCCAGTAAGACAAACCGCAGGTGGGCCGTTAGCAAAGCTGTGCGGACCGCTCCCCACGGCTTCCCGAGCCGGTGCGTGTGCGGCGGGGAGGCAGGCCGCGCTCCCAAGGGCTGCCAGAGGCGCGGGCAGGGAGCCAGAGCCGCGCCAGCAGCGGGGCCGGCCGGCTCGAGTTGAGGAATCTCCCGAAGAAAACCATGAGGGGGCCACCGCCGAGGGCCTACAGTGGGTCCGCTCCACGCCCCAGGCCAAACCGACACGGGTCCAGGCACCGCCGGCAGCCCGGCGCCCCCACGGGTACTCACTTGCCTCAGCCACCGGGACCCGCGCCCCTCAGCGCCCGCCGGCCCCCCGGGGCAGCCCCCGGGGCAGCAGGCGGGCTCCGCATCGAGGCGCCCGAGGAGCCGGCGGGACCGAGTCCCACCAACAAGGGGCAGCGCCCACAGCTGGCGGGGCAGTAACGGCCGTAACGGAAAAGCCCCGCGCCCCGGAAGTGCTACTGGCCGGGCCGGGCCCGCCCCCGCCCCGCTGGCGGCCTGACCCGGAAGCAGTCGCGGCACGCTGACCGTGGCAGGGCCCGCGTCCCGCTATGGCTCCCAAGGGCGGCCCTGGCGGGCGGCAGCAGTCGGAGGAAGACTTGCTCCTCCAGGACTTCAGCCGCAACCTCTCCGCCAAGTCCTCCGCGCTCTTCTTCGGCAACGCCTTCATCGTGTCCGCCATCCCCATCTGTGAGCGGCGCGGGTCCCGGCGGGGCGGGCGGCAGGCCCTGGTGTGGGGGCCCCGGCGGTGCGGGGGGCGAGCGGCATGCCCCGGGGCGGGGGCCCCAGCGGTGCGGGGGGGTGAGCGGCATGCCCCGGGGCGGGGGAAGCGGCCGGCTCTGAGGGGAGCGGGGACTGCCCGCGGCCCGCTTCGGGCTCCTGGCCCGCTACCGGCTGCGGGTGGTGGTCCCCGGGCTGCTGGGGCTCACCTTGCCCGTTTGGGCCGACTGGCGGGGTGTCCTGGCTGCCAGCGTGCCGTGCCGAACGCGGCCCGGCAGGCTGCGTCGTGCCAGCCCGGGGCAGCGGGCACGGGCCGTGCGGCGCCCTGTGGGGGGGGCGAGCCGCTGAGGAGCACTGACGTGTCAGCGCCGGTGAGCCCGGCGGGCGGGCGGCGGCTTCTCACCGAGCCTGGGCCCCTCGGCCACAAGCAAAGCAGGTATCTGTGTTCGAAAGTGGTTTTTAAGGCAGTTCGAGGAGCCCTCCAAGTGATTTTGCAGGAACTGGTTTCGGTCTGGCAGAACCAGTGCTGAATTACAGCGCTCATAAACTCCGTAGGACTCCTGTGGGGGCGCTTTTCTTTGAGAGCGAAACTGCTCAAAATGTCTTTTTTTTTTCTTTCTTTCTTTAAGGGCTTTACTGGAGGATATGGCATATGGATCTGGTTCAGTCCGCAGTCCTGTATAGCGTAATGACCCTCATCAGTACCTACCTAGTAGCTTTTGCATATAAGAATGTCAAGTTTGTTCTCAAACACAAGTAAGTTTGGTGGCTCTTTGAAGTAGAAATTATTATTAAATAATTCATCAAAACCAGCTTTTCCAACATTTTTTATGAATGTCTGAAATGTTACTACAAAATCTATTTTATACAGAAGTGTCCCCTAATTGGTTTCCTTTACCTCTCTTGTAATTGTGAAATAGACTAGTCTTGTCAGCTAAGAGTACAACGAAATAACAAAAATGCCTTCATTCTCAGCAGGTATTGCCACAAACTGTAGTTGACTAATACTTTTAGTAATTTAATTATTTCTTATTGTCCCTTCAATTCAGAAAAACTGTTCAGTGTCTTGCTTAATTTTTGTTCTTCTCTGTAACAGCTTCCTATAACCCCAGGGTTGGGATTTCTTTTAATTTTTCAACTCTAATGTAAATGGTGTTTCTTACAGAGTAGCACAGAAAAGAGAAGATGCTGTTTCCAAAGAAGTTACTCGCAAGTTGTCTGAGGCAGACAATAGGAAGATGTCTCGTAAGGAGAAGGATGAAAGGTAATCCTCTCTGTTCTCTTCATTCTCTCCCTTCTTATAATACTGCCTGGTGTCTTTAAGGCTCTAGGTAGGGTGTTGGGGACTGTTGCTTTGCCATTGGGTTTTTTTCTGCATTCTGGTAAGTAGAATCACAGAATGATTTGGGTTGCAAGGGACCTTAAAGATGATCTAGTTCCAGCCCGCCTGACATACTGTCAGTTCTTTGTTCATCCATAAAGCCTTTTTGAGGCGAGTGATCAATGAAAGGTCTCAGACATTGAAACCTTTATCAATAGGTCCTATAAGGCAGCCTCTCAGTCCTCAAGCCACAAAGCAAAACAACACAACTTACTGTATACAGGCCTTCTGATAACTCCTCTGAGGAGTAAGCATCATGGCTGTCTTCAGAAATCAGAAAAGCTCCTTTTCTTAAGGATGGGCCACTGTGATGTATTTTGCGTAGTGGCACGCAGGCTCCTTCAGAATAGCATTTCCATATACTGCTGGGCCACACTGGCAATCACTGGTTGTACTTGTTACCCCTCACTGGCACATGTCAGTGTGCAGATTTCCAACTAAATAGGTCATACTAATATCCAGGCTATACCTGATGAGTGTATTGGGAAGCACTTAGTATTAGATGCTCATTAGGGCTGTACAAGGCATGAGGTAATGACCTGTCAGGTCTTTGGAGCAAAAAGCCTTATCTTCCTTTCTAATTTCTAATAGCAAGGCATGCAGGTGGCACGTTAACAGATACAGGCTCACAAGAAGTGTTACTTATGAAGGGCTAGGTTTGATGTGCCTGGTAGGAAAACAAGCGTAAGCCATTTAAGTGTACAGGTGCGGAGTATATGCAGGGGTTTGCCTTTAAGTAATGAGTTGACTGGTAGTTCTTGCTGCGCTCCATCTTTTAGAACCTAGCTATAACAAGAGCAGCCGTATGTGGTTTAGTACACCCTGGGTGTTAATCGCTTCACAGTGGTGTCTGTGCCAGGATATGCATGGATTTAAATAAGTTTGAAATAACGTCTCAACTTCTTCCTAGAATTCTGTGGAAGAAAAATGAAGTTGCAGACTATGAAGCAACGACTTTTTCCATCTTCTACAACAATACTCTCTTTCTGGTCTTGGTCATCATTGCTTCATTTTTTGTGCTGAAGAACTTCAACCCCACTGTGTATCCTTTATGTCATGCTTGAAACAACTGGAGTCTTACTCCTATTTGTTGTCAATAGTAGCTATGCTTCTCATGTGGGTTATGAGATTACTCTGTTGGTGCCTGCAGTTTGTTGTAGTATCACAGCTTAGAAACACTGTAACATAAAAATAGAGGTGTCAAAAAGAAAAAAGTCCCCGTCATCTAAATGTTTAACATCTTGCTTTAAAGATACTGGTTGGACGATACACAGAAACTCTCAGGGCTTTGCTGTTAACAATTGTAATTGTGGAATGAGGAGGTGGCTTGTGTTCTTACAGGATGCTGCAGCAGTGGTTAATTGTCAGGTGCTCTTACGCCACAGGATTGTTTAGTTTCAGTAACCTTACAAGCAAAATTGTTACTTAAGCAAATAAGTACTGCCAGTCAGGGCCACGTATGTTAATTAAAGATCTTCTGTATTTAAGCATATTTATAAACACTTTTTTAAGAGAACAGGGTAAACTTTAGGCGTGTCTTAATTTTGAGGTGAAGTACAATGTCAGCGTCCTGCTAACAGCCTTGATTGTAAGCTATATTTCAAGTGATGATGTTGCAATTTCAAAACTCGTAGACAAAGACCATTTCAATTGCTTGTTTTTCATAAAACTTGTACTAAGTGTTCTATGCAAAAGAAGTGGTGCTTCACAAGTATATGTCCTTAACCTTTTCCCTACAGAAACTACATTCTTTCTATAAGTGCTTCATCTGGACTGATTGCTCTGCTATCTACAGGTTCCAAGTAGATAAAACCCCACAGCAGTTCATTTCTGTGAGAGGGTTCAACTATCATACAAAAGCTTAAGGGTGGAATAGGAATACATTTTTTGTTTATAATGTGACTGCTTGAGGGTATGGGGGGAGGGTTTGAATCCAAAAGGAATTATATTTACTCTTGGGATCTTTACACATTATTCAATAACAGAATTGATGATTTTTTTTACTTACCTAGCAAGGAAACGGCGTGTGAGCAGTTACCAAACGTAACCTTTCCAAAGCACCACGTAGGTGTGATGGTGCTACAAACTACTAGGCGAGTACAGCGTAGTGGGCTGCTACACAGCAGGCCAAATAGTTACACTTAAACCCCCTAACAGACTTCCCCTCTAAGTTTGGTGACTGTTACAAGAGCCAAACTCACTGGTGATGAAAAGTGACAATCCACCATTTATCATTGTAACTTGAAAAGTTTTAATAAAAAGGAGGCGCTTTTTTGTCATTTGATTCCTTGTATTTCCATTCCTAATTTTTAAAAATCCCTGGTATGTTCATGGGCAAGCAGTGTGTGTAGGTTTGTCAAATCTTCCTGCCTCTAGGAGAGAGGAGTCTTCTACAAGTTAGTGTACATACTGTATGTGTTGGAAATACTCCTCATTTTTAAGTAACTCGGAGTCAGGACAAATCTTAAACTTCCTAAAAAAATACTTCTGAAGTGGTTTGATACTTTCTGGTCCCGTCATCGTCTCCCCCCCCTTTCATCTCTAAAGTCATAAATAAATATAAAACAGTGCCAGTTTGCCTGGCACAACTTAATAAAAATGCTTTAGCTAGCTCTTTATGATGGGTTTATCAGATAATCCTTTTTTTCATGCTATTGGTGAAGCCGCTCTTAAGTTAAATGCTAAACTCTGCTACTGTTAATGGAATTCTATTGTAAAAGTTACAGATACTGCCATTACAGACTTGGAATCCTAAGCAGGGAAGAAAGAGAAAGCTTATAATCAGATTTAATGTAACAATGACTTTGCTGATCTTAACTTCAATGAGATTTGTATTTATGTAAAATAGAGTAAAAATGAAGATTCTGGAGTGCAGGAGACAGTGTATCTGGCCTGCCTTAGAGTATGCAGAGTTTGTGATTTCTCTAGTTCTGACAAACGCAACCAGGGCAGTCTCACAAAACTATTACCTAATGACCCAGTGCCTGCTGACTATTAATACTCAGCATCCTTTGGGATTGGGGGTTGGATGGGGGTCTTCAATCTCAACTCTCCACTGCTTGAGTTACTTCTACTTTGCTTCCCAGTACAGATAGTACTCTTCATGTGCTTACATCATGAAAATTCCAGCAGTTGTGGTGCACTTTAGAGGTGCCATTGAAATTACTTTTCTGGTCGGTCATTCAACACTCCAGATAAACTTCGTGGTTTTCCCTCAAAATAGTAGATTTTTCTTTTATCGCTTCTGCCTCCTTATTTGCTACTGAAAGGAGACTTCCCATATTGCTGGTGCCTGCCTTGCATAATTTTACTTTCCTTGGCCTATCACTTATTGTAAAGGATATAATTTGTATATATTTTAGTCTGTTTAGCATATGTAAAACAGATTTCTAACAGACCTATAAACAGTCAGAATCAAACATGAGGCAAGGTTGGCTGCTCTGTAAGCAACAGGACTTGAATGTTGCTGTTTTGCTGTCACGGGTGATTTGTTTTTGAGGTTTTTCTGGAGGGTTGTGTTTGTTTTTTCCCTTGCAATCCCCACTGCAAGTTCCACCCACTTTCTGTGGTATAATGCCAAAAGTTAGCCTAAGGATGGGCTACTGCTGGGCATCCCATTGCCCTCAGAGCATTAGGCAAGCTGACTTAAGCTTTTGCTCTAAGTAAGGGCAAATGCCATCTCATTTTCAATTTTTTTTTAAAAAAGAACGTTGGGAATTGATGTATTTTTAATACGTTGTTGGATTCCCATGAGTGTGAGAAGGGGGAGAGAGAACATTAAGTTGTACTGTTGGTCATGTTGGTCACGTTCTGTTAACTTCAGGCCAAAATGTTACATTCACCTGATGTCTGCCTCAAGAGACTTAACATCTAGAAGTACCTTCTCCGAGACGCACAGCCAGCCCAGCCCTTCGCTCCCCGGCTGTACCTGCTTCTCTGGCCCGAGGTCATTGTCCGTTGCCTGGCCCAGGTAGCGCTGAGGATTAGCGTGTCCCTGTGGAATGATACACACCCATTTTCAACGTAAACCATTGCTGTTTCAAAATCAGTCTCACCATTAGTAACAGGTCTCTTAAGTATAAAATTAGATGCACAAAATGCTTTTATTGTGTCCAAGCAGAAGTCGAAGTCAGACTGCATTTCTGGATATACAGTAGCTAAGTTCATTTACACATACCATAGCTCATGGGATTAAATACAGGAGAAGACAACTCAAGTATTAGTATCTGTTCACATGGCTCGTGAACACTGTGCACGCTCTGCAGATATCCTGGATTTAAGGGGACTAGAATACAAGGGTCCTACAAATACTGTACATAGTTGTACCCCCCTAGGAAATAGTGCCCGAAGTACACGATTCAATACGAGTGAGAAACAGCTACTGAAATCATAGATGTGTTTTACAAAGCAAACTCATGGTGAACTATGACACGGGTCTTAAGATGGGCAAATCAATATATAAATGCTTACTATCAACTCCTGTAGAGGGATGAAATGCTCACAAAAAACTACCTGATTAAAATGTGTCTTAAAAATACTATGCATTTACTTATGCCCGATTCCAGAACAAGTTAAAGCAAATGTAGCCTTCCACCAAATTACGTACCTGATTTTCTTTCTGGTATTTTTCAGCAGCCATATATTATATATGTATTTATAAGTATCTATATCCTTAAAAGCTCATGAATATTGAAATTTGCAATAGCTCTGTCTACAAGCAGGCAGAAGTAGAGGCAGGTTTCTGTAGATGCAAAACCCAATATTTTATCATGGCTTTCATGGTTTAAGGTTAACTTAACATTAGAATTTGCAAACAGCTGTTGTTTTTATTAACCTGACATGCGAGGTTGGGTTTTCTACCTGTGCTCTTCTGTCTTGTACTCAGAAATATGTCCTATGAGCACTCCACAGCTGAAGTAATTGTATAGTTAGGAGCTGAGCTATCTAATTTCTAACTAATTCTCCGTATTACATCCTTTATTCAACTACAAACAAAATCTAAAGCTTATATTCAGCATAAAAAAGAGAACAGAAAATCTGAGCTTGCCCCTTCTATCTGTTAACCTGAAGAAACTTTATAGTTGAGATTTCCCAAATATGGTTTTATTAAAACCTTAAATTGTGTCTGGCTTTTCTTCATTGAAAAAATAGATCTGTACATCCTTCTTTAATTACCAAGTACCTGAAGGTTATAAATTATTTTTTGCTTTACAAGTGTTTTCCACAGCACAAGCATGAGGTGCTAAGAGTAAAGTAAAAAATGAATTCAGTTGAAGTTAAGAAAATACAAGATCATTCTTGGTTAGAAGAGAGATAACTGTGCTTTTAAATTTCACTGCAGATTAGTAGCAACAGCACACATCTCAAAGGATCCAGTGACAGTAGACACCAAGCAGCAAGCTGCTGAATGATTCTCATGACCGGATATTAATTCGGGGCTGTACTTCTGTACAGAGCACTTTTTAAACCATGCAGTCCAGGTAATTCATGCATTGCATTATGATCTGTAGTCCTTCTTGCTGTAGGGCTTATTTCCCAGAATATTATCTATTTCGTTTACAATATGGGATGTCATCTTTGGAAGGACCTGGGGGTAGAAGAAAACTGATGTTTAATCAAGCTTCCATTAAAGGTTTTTCCAAATCTAAATCTAAATTTTATCAAACAACATTTCCTCTGGGTTTTTAAACATCCATCTAATACCTTTCTGCCTTAAAGGAAAAATGGCTGCAGTATCTTTACCCAGTGAGAGAATCACAGAAGTACTCTGAAACTTCACATGCACGGTGTTGCCCAGCTGCAGTGGAAAGCAAGCTGGTGGCAAGAGCACCACGGGAAGCTCTTATTATGAAAAGCAACAGAGAATAATTAAGGTGGGTGCAAGTGACACGTGCCCCACAGAAGACTTAGCACAGAATATATCACAACATGCCCTGCAATTCGGTCTGTTGCTTTTTCAGGTACATTAAACCTGCTGGTGCCACCCTTCTGTTACTGGATACAGCTGTAACTACTGCAAATGGTGCCAAGTCATGGGGATACACCATAGGTTTGTGTAATTAATGTGCATAACTAGAACTGGAAGACACCTGAAACAAGATACAAAGTATTAAAACTATATTAAAAGAAGTAGGGTGCTGGTACCAAGGCATGCTGGTGTTACCCGCACAGGGAGCTGAACAGTAGCCCACCACTGGGCTGAGGTGCCACCACCACCTGCACTTGCCTGTATGGCTCCAAGGTTCTCTATCAGCTGCTCTGGGTTGGAAGATCCCAGAAGGACGGAGCTCACCCCTTCATTTCTCAGGCACCATGCTGGGAATAAAGTCACAAGTTGGTCAGGAACATAGGCTTTGCGACATGGCATTACTCCAGATCCTAATGCCTGTCAGAGCTTCTGTCTGACAGAGCCGAGTAACTGCCGGCTTCCACCCGTGAAGGGACCATTCGGAGAAACAGGGAGGTCAGGGCTGGAGCCCCGAGGATGGCCCAAGATACACTAGACCTCTTGTCAATCAAAGCCTGGTGATGATGATGCTGGAAACAATCTTATTTCAAGTAATTTTTAAATCTACCACTTAAATTTTTTGTAAAAGAATGTTATTATTGCGTGAGGCTAGCGGACCGAGGGTAACCTCAAAAACAATACACAGCATTTTAATATCCTACAGTGTGTTTTGTTCTTTTACTGTGTTCCTTGAAACGCGTTGGTGCCCTGGGTTTGGGTTAGCCTTCTCCTAATGAGCTGTTGCTTTGTCCGCCTTCAGTCTTTCCTTCTTGCATTTTGTTCCATAAGCCCTGATAGCAAATAATCATTTAAGCATTTTAAATAATAAACAGATCTATAGATACTGGCAAAGATAAAGCCATCCTTGCTCCTGTTTGAAAGGCGACACACCTTTGCCTGTGCCACATTCACCTAACCATCCCGATACTTAACAGATGTCAGGAGCACTTACAGAGCTCCCCTGGCTGTAGGGGTCTGCATAGGATCTCGCCTGCACTCTGCTCTCACCAGCCCGTAAGGCACCAACTTTCTGCCAGCATTGCAGAGTATTTCCCTTCGCACTACGGGAACACGAGCTGGGTCCAGTGCTGGTGACAGCAGTGACAGTCGTCGCCCGCCCTGTCACCTACCGACAGCCAGCTGGGGCAGCGTGCACCCGAGGCGCTCGGCGATGGGCGACAGGTCCTTCAGCTTCCCCTGCTGCTTCCTGCCTTCCTCGCTGATGATTTTCTCTTTCAGCCACTGGTAGCACTGGAGGTGAATTACATTGCAATCGACTGTTAGCTTTAATCTTCCAAAATGGAAAGTTTAAGGCAATTACAAACAGCTCTTAAAAAGCCATATCCAACCCAGGAGGTAGTGGAAGCTAAATAACACGATGCTTTGCTGCCCGAAGCAATTACAACAGGACCAGGACGTCTCTGGTGGGAGCCTGACTGTCTCTCTCTGGCTTTACGCCACTGGTGGATTCAGTCCGGAAGCGGGAACCTCCTCAGCTTTATTTTTGGACCACTGAATCCCATCGTAGAGTGGGAAAAAGTGAAATACTAGTCAACTTGAGAAGATTTTGACACAGACCCCCTCCCCCCAAAATGGTGAAAGAACATCTGACCTTGCTCAAGATTTATTATTACCATTCAAGATTAGAAAATTAATTAAATGAAGCTGAGATTTCCATTCTCCCAGCTCCAGAATGGAGACTTGATTCTGCTTCACTCTCATCAATTTAGTTTGGATCCCTCTCTGTGATGCTACCTTCTTAGCTAGCTTTCACTAAATGTTAATAATACATTTTATTTTGGAAAAAAATCCCAAATGCAATGAAATACCACATTTGAAAATGCTGCCTTTTGTAAGTAAGTCAATGTAGACTGCATCTTTCCTTTAAAAAGCACCAAGCTGAACAAAAACCAGCACAGGGATGTGTGTCAGTCTGCTGGCACTTGTCAGGCAGCATTGGCTTTTGCCCATCAGCTGATACAGAGGCTCAAATACCATTTTTTTCAAATCTGTGACATTCTAGTGGTCTGCTGTTTTTCAAACTGTTGAATAATACACCTGCCATGGACATGTATAGGAGGAGACCCCATAACCCCCAATAAGAATAAAATCAGGATAATCGTTGGAGCAACTGAGTGCTGTGGTGATGATGCTGCAATGCTAAAACCTGTTAGAGAGGGCTGCTGCCCTGCCTGGCAAAGGGCGGGACCACAGAGGACCCACAAGTTTTGTGGGGTGCTGGGGGCCTGCCCTGCTGCAGGGCTCCCTGGAGGGATGCTGCGGGGCTGAGCTCCCACCGTGGCTCGCCCCCATGCACTCGCTGCCTGGTGGGTTGGTGCCCAGGGACATGTGGGCAGAAAAGCGATGTCCAAGCCTGTTTTACCCACTCCGTGGTTAAGAGGGTTTGAAGTCACAGCAGCTGCATCGATTCACAACAGCTGGGAGCATCATGGACAACAGAACTGCTGGGCTTGTGTCCTCTCGCTGATGGTGTCCAGTCAATGTAAGGGTGGTGACAACATACTTTTGCAGACACCCCCCCCGCCTGGCTCCAGTCACGTGCTGCCCCACAACCAGCTCGCTCGCAGCCATCAGCTCACAGTGATGGGAATGCGAGCGTCTTTATAACCCAGATTCTCCCGTACTTTGGAGTACGGTTGCCAGAGAAACTGAGCGGATCTATCAATACAGCAGCACACAGGCCAGCCTTTGCATGAGGGATCTGTTTTCCCTTTGTTATTTTCCTGCCCTCACAGAAGCAGCACATTTACTTTTCTCAAACGTGCAAAAAGAATATACCTTTAGTGCAGCCCTTGAGCTTTCAGGGACACCGTTGCCATATTTCCCTGAGATGATCCCACAGGCCAGTGGAGACCAAGTCATTGCCCCGACTCCTGCAGAGAAAACAGAGAAGGAGGCTTCAGGAGACTGCAGGAAATCAGAGTTGTATCAAAAATAGGACTTTCAGTTAAAAAAATACAAGCAAAACAATTGCTGATTGCTTCCATTGCTGCTGGCAGGGACACCTGGTCAGTGCCTCCCAGGAAGATGCTGCTGGTGCCCTGATGAAT
Organism: Falco biarmicus; assembly: GCF_023638135.1. Classification (NCBI taxonomy): domain Eukaryota; kingdom Metazoa; phylum Chordata; class Aves; order Falconiformes; family Falconidae; genus Falco; species Falco biarmicus. Next base: position 1,858,642 of record NC_079300.1, on the reverse strand, counting down.
ACACCGATCAGCATATTCATCCAAAACCTCACTGTGAGAGCCCCAGCCCCACCCTGGCTCCTGCTGCAGCGAAGGACCCACACTCCTGACCCCTGACCAGGTATCTCCTACGCCCGCTCTGCCTGGCACCCTCATGTCCTTCTCATCCTGGCTCTGCTTGGCAGGGGCACCAGCTCCTGGCCACCCCCCAGCACAGCCCCCAGCACAGCCGTGCCGGGCACCATGGCCGGAGACCCCCCAGGAGGCATCAGGGTCCTCCGATGTGGGACAGAGGTGGCACCTCCGGGGCTGCAGGAGGCTTGAAGAGTAAGAAGCAGCCATGGAATTAACACCTATTTCTATCAGAGGCACAGTAAGCCGGTTTTTCTCTTGAGTCATTAGATAGATGCGCGTCTGTCCCCTCCAGGCCCAGGGAAGGAGAGCACTGTTCCCATCTAGAGCCCCAGATCAGCCCGTGCTCTGTTTCTTTCTGCAAATGGAATAGCCGGCAGGCACAGCAGTCTCAGACTCACCGATTTTGTGATATAATTCCGGCAGCTGAACCTCCACTTTCTCTCTTTGGAAAAGATGGTATTCAGCTTGTTCACACACAGGTGGTATCATGTTAAACTGCCTGGCTACGGAGTAGGCTTCCTGCAGAAAAGAAGTCAGTAGATAAACGACTAGGTTAAGGAAAAGCATCTTGTAGGATAGAACCTACCAGCCAGCGCTCCTTGAGCGTACAGGAGACGATGAACCCAAGCTTCACTCTGCCTTCGCAAGGGCTATCCCTTAGCACGTCCCCACGCACACCGCCATGCCAAGGCAGAGATGCAGCCGCATTGCTGGCTGTGCTGCTCCCCCGCTGCCCCCGCGCCCGCCACAGCAGGGCACGTGCCCACCCCCTGCCGCTGCCAGCCCCAAGCTGCTGCGCCGGCTCAGCAGTGAGCCGAACAACTGCCCGGCTGAGATGGTGGGTGCTGAGATTGTTTATCGTGTTTTGACCCCGCTGCAAGAAGCAGGGACTGGCAGAACGCTCCTGGCATCTCTCAGGACTGTAGAACAGTTTGGGTGGGAAGGACCCAAGGTCACCAAGTCCAACCCCTGGCAGTGAGCAGGGACATCTCCAGCCAGAGCAGCCCGCTCAGAGCCCCGTCCAGCCTGGCCTTGAACATTTCCAGGGATGAGGCATCCACCACTTCTCCGAGCAACAACAAATGCTTCTGAGGAAGCGTTAAGGACAAGCTGTCTGGGTGCTGGTTCCCCAGCCTAGGGTTTCTGAGGTAAAGCCAACGAGGAGGTCCCTACGGCCAGGCAGGGGTATTTCCCATCTGCACCTCTGGACACAACATGTTCAGAGCGGTGCCGCCCGTGGGGGCTTCTCCCCTGCACAGGGACCCTTCCCACCGCAGCAGCAGCCCCGATGGTCCCACAGGTCATGGGGCTGCTGCTGAGAGCCACGTCTTAAATGGGGCAGCAGTGGCCACGGGCATGGACATCAAACAGGCCCTTTACCAAAAGTCTTGAAGTCAACCAAATAAAACTAGAATTAAACAAACCCCCATTAAACCAGCCAGGACCCCCAAACCACTAGATCAGTCCATCTTCTAGTTAACATCAGGCTCATTAGAGAAGGGGTTTTAAAACTATTTTAGGTGAAAAGGTGTTGGATGGAGTAAAATGCAGACATCCCCAGCCCAGTCACACGCTCGTGGTTCAGCTCCCAGCATGGCTTCCAGCAGGCGCTTGCAGCCTGGACGGACGGAGAACTACCGAGTGCCAGCGCTTCCCTAAAGATCGACTTTACCATGATCTCCATAGCGCTCCAGCGCGACGTTCCCCAGTACATCGCCATGCCTTGATTTATTACATGTGTCATCGCTCGGACAATTTCTAAAGGAGGCAAAAAAAGTAGTATGAGAACTGCACAGAGGCCAATTTTTCAGCACCAAATCCTCCCAAAGCCACTTAGAAATGCCTAGTGTGCTGACAAGCCTGAGCAGCTTTGCATTAAACACTACTTCTGCTGCGCCTCTTTCTCAAGCATGGATGAAAAAGCATTGACAGTACAAATGAAAAGACATTTATCCTATCCTGCAGTTTAAAAACTGCCTTTACCAACTGGCTATTGCCTACCACCTCCTTACAATAATATTTCTTTTAAAATTTAACACAAGAGGGCAGCACAGTCGAAAAATAAACTAAAAGATCAATTACATTTATTTTAAAATTTGTTTACTAAAAGCCTATATCTGGTGCTGCTTCTTTTTACAAGGAATATTGGGATGCTGAGGATAAAGTTGCAAAACTGGATGATTGAACCCTGCTCTGCCGAGGGCCCCTTGCCCACAGGAGGATCAGGCAGCACCTCTGCAAAACCCAGCACCGCTCCTCAGCGCAGCAGTCCCGTGGTCCTCATTCTCCTTTGGGAAGGTGGAAGCCTGCGAGGCTGCATGCACCAGGACAGCATCTTTAATTTCCATCCGTCAGACCTTTGCTGAGCAGCCCCGTCTTCTTGTGCAGGGGAAAACCCCATTATAAACTTTAGCTTGTGAGAAAAGGAGAAAAACTTGTCTATCTTCATGGTTTCATGGGAGGTTGCAGAGCCTGGTAGGATGCCTTGCTAATGCTATAAATAAAATAGTCCCTGCTTACTGCTTGCAGCTCATTTTTCAGCCTTATTTCTGCCTGGAAGCAGTCTGCTGGGTACATGGTGTATGGGGATCCAGGCAGTGCCCATCGCATCGCTGCTGCAGAGGAGCCAGGGGCTGAGTGGGGTCCCCAGGGCAGGAGGGTCTGGGGACTAGTGGGGTCTGCAGCCCCGGGGGGGACAGTCCTCATGAGCAACTATGAGAGCATAAATAACTGCCCTGGCTGCAGTAATAAATTCATATTTCTTACTGAGCTTTGGCACTCCCTGCCCTTTGGAGCTGAGCAGTGGCTGCCAGGGCACTGGCACTACACTGGCCACTAGCAGCACATCATTTAAATGGAGAGAAATGGGCTAAACTCACTCAGAGAAGCAAAAAAAAAAAAAAAAAAAAAGTAATAAAAAAATAATTCACACTTAGTCACCACTCCCAGTACCGCACAAGGCACCCCGCAGTCAGTGGGTGCTGCCACCTCTCAGTGTGCTCTTCCCTTGGGAAAGCGGCAAGGAACCCGTACTCCACACCTACACCATTGATTTCTGACCCATCAAACTACATGAAATGACTCTGGTCAGGCACAGGGCTGCGCGGAGGAGCCCTGTGGGCCTGTTAAATCCCTTGGCGTGCCTGCTGTTACTGGCACAATGACTCTGGGCACTGCTGTCTCAAGATCAAGATGAGCTGCCTTTTATATCATGAGGATTCTCATCCTATTTATGGAAAGAAAAAAAGAAAGGGAGCTTGGCAGAGGGGAGATTACACTGCCAATCTTGATGTTATTGTGAGATTTCTTCTGCAGGCAGCGACAAGCAGCTAAAGATGATGAAGTCTCCATTTATAACCTCAGAGGGCTGTACATGAGACTCTGCGCCTCTTGTGCTGAGCTCCTGCCTTCCCACGGGAAGGGGAGATTTCCTCTCAAGGGACACATTGGCTTGAGGAGTCTTTCCCCTGATGAAGAAGAGAGTTCAAATGCCAAATATTGTTTTCTTCTTTTTGTTTTTCCCCCCTCTTTCATTTTGGCCAAAGTCACACTTTTCTCTATTTCTAAGCATTTTATTCTTGGGCATGTCCTAGCCCAACAAAACGCCCCGCTATCAGGCAGCTACCCGAGGCGCGCGGTGTGTGATGGGCAGCTGCACGGCAATCCCTCCCTCCCCGGCAGCCCCAGCTTCTCTCTGCCTTTAGGTTTCTATTTTTGCCACACTACCGTTTAGGAATTTTGATAAGCATTTCATCATACGCCTCTTACACATTTCAGTCCATGGTTGTTTCCATTTCTCCCACCTCTAGTCCTTTCAAGAAAAACTGAAATCAACTCAAAAAAAAAAGAAAAAAAAAGTATATATATATATCTATATCTCTTCTTGTTTACCAGAGCCTGCTCCCATGGGCATGGTGATGGGATGGATTGTGAAGAGCACATGTCTGGATCACTCGGTCTGCCAGCTGGATGGCACAAATGGCATCGCTTAAGAAGGGAATATTTTTTAAAAAAATATAAATGGATCTTTCAAACCCCAGAAAACAGCTTTCAGTGGCAAAATAATAATAATAATAATAATAATAATTTTGAAGTGGCTTAAAGTTCCCTGACAGGAACCACACCACCTTCCCTCCCTGCTTGTCAGGGCTGTGGGCTGGCTGATGCAACTCCCCCAGCACTGTGACAACAGAGGGTCTCACCGGGGCACCCTAGGGACCCTCCTTCCCCTCGGCCAGAGCTGCCCTGCTTGCTGCTGGGAAAACCACTTGGGATGGGGAAAAAAAGCATCTGCTAGCACAGTTGGGGGATCAGCTCTCCAGCCTGACTAACAAGGCATGAAACCTGCCGAAATTCAGGAGAGAACCCAGGCCCTTCCCATCACCCATCTCCAGAGGTCCCAGCACGGGGGGACCAGGCGCTGGCGGGGTCCCCCAGGCACAGGATGGCCCCACATGTGGCTGAGCCCAGCGAGGGCAGCCCCTCGCCTGCCTGCCCCAGGAACAGCCCTGGGCAAGGGGGGACACGGCTGCCCTGAACAGGGACCAAGGGCCTGCCTGCAGGGTTATGCAAAGGGCTTTGAGCGGGATACTCATCTCCAGATGCTCCTTGAAGCTAATATTGTATTGCTTTTACAATGGAAAGCTTTTTTAGTCTGCTCAGAGACTTTTAAGAAAGGTAAATACATTTCTGATTTTCACATTAAGCAAGCTTTGCCTGCCCCTTTGGGGACCAGAGTTGCCTACAATAAAGAAATCTGTATTAAACGCTCATCTTCTCTTATTAGCTCTGCGTCCCCCATGCCTTCTAAGGCAGCCCGAGCGGGGCCGGCAGCAGCGCGGGCGACGGGGAGCGACCCTGCTGCGGCTGGGGACCCCCAGGTGAGCGGCTGCTCTGCCGCCTGCTGATGCCCGCGGGCACACGCATCACAGCAGTGAGAGCAGAGGAACCTCACCTGCATGCAGCAAGCGAGGAAAACACAACGCACATTGGAAGTCTATCCTTCATTGGGTTGTACCTTACCGCAGGCAACCGTGCTGCTTGCTGGAGCGGGACCCTCGCGTGCTGTCACGAGCAGCACAAGCAGGGGACGTCTGAAGGTTACCTACCAACCACTCTCCATCAGAAGCGGCTATTTACTCGTGGGAAAAGCATAGGCATGTAAGGAGATGGAGCAGGGATTGCATGTCTTGCGGAGGCAGCTCAGCACTTACTGCACACGCCAGAGAGCGCAGAACTGACAGATGGTTCAACAGATGCTCTGGGATAGAAGTGGCTTAGTAGGTGAACCATGAAAAAAAAGCACCAAGTACATAGAAAGAATCAACACCACACCATTCATAATAAAAATGTCCCTTTTTTCACCCTGCTCGAAATCTCACCAAGCACCACAGTTTATACCTTATTGCCAAGCTCTGGCGCTGCTACCAGTATCTGTAGCATCTTAAAAGCCGCAATCAGCTGTGCTGCGCGGGCGTGGGTAATATATTCAGCATTGCCTCCTTAGATGACAACTGACTGAGCGGAGAGGTCATTTCTCCCTCCAAGATACAACATGTCATCTTCCTTGACCTCATCAGCTACCGCAAAATCCTCACCGGTCCTACACCCCCAGGCAGTGCCGCAAGCGGGTGCCGCGGGCGCTGGTCAGCCAGGGCAGCGGTGCTGCCGTCCCTCCAGGGTTCACACCAGGTCATGCAGCCCCGCGCTTGGGAAGGGAGTAGGTGTCACGACCACTGAGACTCAAGCCAGGAGCTTCGAAGTGACCTGTCAAGCTCCAGGTTTGTTTGCTTTATATGTACTCATCCGTGACAGCTTCAGCAGCCTGTAAGTCTTCTCACATTTTTTATTTAGCTATGAAGCTGATCTTCTGCCACAGTGCGAATGGCTGCGTTAGCTCCAAGGGGAAAAGAGAAGGAACAGGAGCTGGTGCCCACCAGATAGGGCGCTAGCCCAAAACAGAGCGATGGAGGCTCCTGGATAACCGAGCCGTCCAGCCATGGACCAGCCATGCATGTATGGCTATCAGCAATTAGGAAAAGTAATTAAAAAACACAGACACTTCCCAGAGTGACTTTTCACGACTTTTCTGAGCATCTCTGGGTCTAGTGCCACCAGCAGCCGGGACACCACTTCATGGCAGGGATATTCAAATGAAAATTCAATAAAGTGTTGCTAAAATCTTTCTCTGGCATTACCTTAACATGAAAGTCATATATGTATATTTTATATATGTTTTTATATATATATTTCTATTTTTATATATAAAGTGCCCATCACCATATTGATAAACATTCTTTGGAACCACTCTTGATGGCAGAGGTGAGAACAGGAGTCAGTCTGTCAGCACCTCAGCACTTCTGTATCCAACCATTTTTTTTAAAAAAAACAAACCAAAAAACCCACAAGACACTGCTGTTCTTGCAAGTTCCTAAATTCGTTCCCTGAATTTAATGAGGACTGTTCCCCAGCAGGACAAGGGGCTGAGCCCAGCCCTGGGCAGAGCACCGCTGCTCCCTGTGCCTGGGCGTCCCTGCTGTGCCCGGGGGGGAGCTTGTCCTCACACAGCCCCTCGGCCAGAAGCTCAGCCTGTGCTGCTCCTGTGCTTGGGGCAGTGAACCCTACAGCTTGCCAGTTCTTCCTTTTTTCTGACCACTCATTGGATTGTGCCCCTGGTTTTAGCCCCGGGAGAAGCACACGCCACCGGCAGTCCAGGGAACAGGGACGAGGATGGGGACAGCAGCGCTGGCACGCTCTCCTCTCTAGAGCTGGCTGCACCAGGAGTAGGGACGTGCAAGTTTCCTCTGACAGAGACCTGCCTTAAATGCAAACAGAAGTTCACTTTATCTGAAGGAATCGGGAAAAGGAAATAAAAAGCCAAACAATGTTAAAGCTGCCACTGGGACACAAAGGAAACTTCAATTTCCTTCCAAGAGATACAAACTCATTTCATTGAAGGGTAGATCTATAGGGCTCCAGGGTATCACGGGTAAGGTATTTCACATTTAAGCTGCCCCACCTGAATATTTAATAAACACAATTGGTTTTCATTTCCTATCATCATCAGCCTAAGCCTGTAAGCCAGGATCAGTCAAGTTAAAACCCTTAATTCAAGCTTCCACTAACCTTCCATGGGCGTATTGTTGTCTGGCCGGTTGGCAAAGACGACGTCCACATACTCCAGCTGCAGCCTCTGGAGAGATGCCTTCAGCCCTGGGAAGAGCAAAGCAGAGACATGACCCTGCGCGGTCAGCGCAAGCAGCAGTGCAGCAGCACAGAGCCGGCAGGTGCGAACCAGCCCTGCGCCGGGGCTAGAACAGAGCTCGTTGCATCTCTACACACGTGTACGTATGTTTGTACATATATATGTACACACACAACCACAGACCACATGAGAAGGACGCTGCATAACATTGTCCCCTATCTATGCTACCATATTAAGAAGAAAACACCAGTTCGGCCACATGCAGAGTCCCCCCCTTCCACGAGAATTTGCTTTATTTTTTAATTACGCTGAGATTTGGATTGGAACAGACACTGGTTACCGAGCGTGTCCGTGGTCAGCCCATCAGGAGGCAGCTGCCAGGGACAGGTTTCAGGGCTCTGCTTCTGTTCAGAGTTAATTTAACCTAAATGACATTGCAGAGCCTTTCTGTGCAAGCCCAGGGCACACCGCCCCGGTCCCGTCCCACCTAACGAAGCCCTGCCCCGGGGGTCCTCCCCAAAGGGCAAGCCCCAATGGGAGGATGGTGGCACTCAGACACGTTACAATGGGCAGATAAAGCACCGTGGAGGGCTTCACCTCTCTGCAGGGTAAGCAAGCTGAGCCCACCGATGCGTTGCCTAGGGCAGGGAGAGTTTTGCAGAGCAAGACGAGGCAGGCCGTACAGCTACAGTCCTGGGCTGCCCAAGCTTCGGCAACTCCCCTACGAGGGTCTGACGGGAGGCGGCATCAAAAACTTGTGAGTGAGTGAGAGTGAGAGAGAGGGAGAGTGTGCGTGCGTGTGTGTGTGTGTGCATGAGAGAGAGAGGAGGATTTCTAACACTTGTTTTCTATGAATCTTCCCAAGAACAAAATGTTTTTACGAATGTTCATGAAGAATGAGCCAAAAAAGAGCAGTCTGAAAATGTGTGCTGAATTTTGGGATGAAAAAAATGCCTATTTTTGCCAAATGTATTTATAGAAAATTGCTAACGTTGACCTTAACTTTATTTGCTATGTGTTCTGCAAAGTTATTTCAACTGCTGCCAGTATTTTTCTATCATCTCGTGAAGTAGCTCCACAAGAAATGGAATGTGGATGGGTTTGGATGCCTGTGACACAGCTGTGGCTTTCCTGAGCACCTCTGGGTCTAGTGCCACCAGCAGCCTAGACACCACTTCATGGTGGGGTTATTCAAATGAAAGTTCAATAAAACGTTGCTAAAAAATTTTCTCCGGCATTACCTTAACATGAAAGTCATATCCTAACGTAGCTGAATTCTGCCAATACTAAATAATTAAAACCTTCCAGGACAATCCCCGATGTATGAGCTGGTTACTATGAGGCAAACCCGACTGTGCTCTGGTGATGCTCCTTATCACGCAGAGATAGCTCCTTTGGGATGGGAGATGAGCAAACCTGCACCCCTGGGAGGAGGCGGCTCTGCGCCCCTCGACCAGCTTGCTGGTGGCCCCGTTCAGCCCACCTGGGACAGTATCAGCCAGGGTGCGATGGGGATGGCAGCGACATATCCCAGGTGGGTAATATAAATATAGTAATAATATTCTCTGTATAATCTAAGTTTTAATGTCAATGGAACATGTCCTGGTTGTTGAAAGCTGTGATAAACAAGCCATTACAGATTCTGGTGACAAAAACATGCAAATGGCCAAACGCAAGTTAAACTGCCCTTTCTGGTGGGCAAACCCGATTCTCAGCCGTCGGATGCCAGCTCCCGCTGAGCGCAGCCCAAAGCCCCCTCCGCCCCTCCTGCAGCCCGAGCTGAGCTGCCGGCTGCTCCTGTGCCAGGCACGCTAATAACGGAGCCCAACCTGAATATCCCTCTTCTGGTTTGCCTTGGCAGCAAACATCAGCTCAACCAATCACCGCCATAAACAAATAGGGCTTATCTCCTAAATCAGAGAGGAGGCTAATTACCCCAGCATACCCAGTGCAATAAAGAGAATGGCTTTTCATCACTGCAGCCCTTGTGGGGTGTTGCTTTGTGGAGGGTGCTGTTCCCCTGGGGCTTCAGCCCTGGATGACCCCAGCTGGCATTGCCCAGCAAGGAGCCGCCGCTGCCCCAGGCTCCCCCAGGGACCTCAGCACGGAGCGTATAATTTCCCAGGAACCCAAAGAACACATTTTGCACATTCCTCCGTGGCAGCAGGCAAAGTGGGTCAAAAAGCAAGAGGTGGGCGATGCGAAGCCCTCTGCAGAGACCTGAAGCACAGGTACCAAGCCTGATGCTTCCCTCCTGCCCCAAAGGCTTCCCAGACCCTGAGGAGCCAGATGCCCCCAGTAACTCCCTTCCACGACTTTACACAGCTTTTCACCAAACCCACATTATTTTTACTCAGGATTTATATAGAAGACAGGCCCAGACCCCCATGCTGCTGGCTGCTTTTCTGGCTCTGGAACCTGGTCACAATCTGTGGTCAGCCCCAGGGTCCTCCTGGGGAGGTTTGGGGTCTGATCCAGCCCCCGTTGGGAGCCAGCCCAAGCTGGCACCTCTCACTGGGACAAGGTCACAGCTGACGCTGCTCCTTAATGTGACAGAAATGTGTCTTTTTATGGGTGCTGCTCTATTTGTGTCCTGCATGAAAATCCTGTGCAGGTTATGATTACAGCCCTGGTCATTGTGCCCGGGTGCCTGACCCGATGCCCAACAGCCTTCCAGAAAGAGCCAGAGTAGGCGAAACACATTTATCCGTACAGAAAAATGTATGTGCTCTCACTCCCTCTCCAACAATAATGTACCTGAAAGAACAAAAAAAGCAATTGGAAGACAAGGAGCTTGCATTAGACCCAGCAGAGACAGGTGAATAAATCCCCATGGATGAGTAAGGTAGTGCAGGGCGCCTCTCAGCGGGATGCAGGACGGGATGCAAGGAGCTGGGTGAGGGAAGGTACGACAAAATTGAGCTCCTGAGAAGAAGCAGCACTGAGAGCAAACCACAGCCCTTCCCAGCCGGCTGCTCGGTGGATGGGACCTGGCAGCCCTCCCAAGGCTATTTCTGCAGGCTGGCATCATGCCCCGCATCCTCATCCCTCCTGGCTCCGCCAAGGGAGACCATGTGGCCAGAGCCACGTCTGCTGACCGCATGCTGCTGCTGACCCCCCGGCCGCTCCAGGAAAGGGCTGGGAGTGTCAGCAGAGCAGCTCCAAACCCCCTAAGCCTTCCCACCTCCTGCCATCCCACAGCAGCTGGGACTTGGGCCGTTCTTGAGGACAATGGTGCGAAGCTGCCAGGAAGCCATGCGAGGCAGCGAACGATGAAACCCCCAGCGTGGCAAACCCCGGTCACTGCAGATAAGTGATAAATCTGCAAGCCACGCACACACAGCCGGCCAAGGACAACCCGCTCACTTATTAGAGCAAAACCCCAAAGGGTTATTGCTGCACAGAGGTGTGGTACAGAAGGCATTTTGTCTGCCATGCGTTTGCTCATGCTTTTTGAGAAAAAGCCGTAATCATCCTTTGGTGCATTTGGGGCACTTTCCCAGCTTGGGAAATGCCTCATGCCAGGCTGGCACGGAGGAGCAGCGAGCGCTGGGGTCAAGCAGACCTGGCTTATGGGAGAGCATTCGCCTTAGGGTCCTGCCGCTTGCACCCACCGGGCCCATGCCAGCGCACTGAGGCACGGCCAGAGCCTACCCCACACAACACATACCTTCAATGATGTGTTTTCTCGAAAGCCCTCTTTCTGTTTCAGCTCTGCGAAGGAAAGAACAGGCACATGGCTGTCAGGTGTTCGGCATTGCTTGGGTCGTTAGCGCCTGACCAGGGAGCGCTGGCTTTGTGTCCTGCTTTAAACATCCCACAGGTGAACTTACAACTCATACAACAGAGAGACCCTACACCTCATTTGGGTTCCCAGTCTCAAAGACAACAGCATCTGGGATGAGTAACGCTGTTGTTAATTTAACGTGGTAACAGCCCTGCTGTGGATGTCTCCTGGGCGTAAAGCTGCCAGCGACATTCCTAGGTGGAGGGGTAAGGATGCTGGCAGGGCAGCAGGGGCCCAGCAGTGCGAGGATGGGGCTGCATCCTGGCCACCCTCCCAGCACTGAGGCTTCATTGACACTGCTGCAATTTCAGAGCAAGGCAGCCTCCACCCCGGTAGTTACAGGTCCCAGAGCCACAGGGATGCTCTGGGCAGGAGTGCACCACCCCAGCACCCCGGCCCCTGCTGGGGGCTGCTGCCCCTGCCGGGCTCCGACTACAGAAAGGACTCGCCAAAATACGGAGAAAGAAAACAGCAGCAACAAACCACTCCTCTGAGGTGCTGTTAATCTCCACCTGGTTGTACAGCAGTAAAAGGGAAAAGCATGCAGTAGCAAACACCGTTACAAGTAACTGTGAGACTTACTTTCCACCCCAGTACAGCTTTGTTGTTATGACCAGGCTGGACCTCCTGCAAACAGAACAGAAAAATGATCAGTGTTAAAAAAAGAAATTATAAGTACGTAAGGAAGGATGCTGCCCATCAAGAGGCAGCAGCACTGTGGCTTCCCGCAGAGGTGGCTGTGCCCAGTTCCCCAGCCCTGGGCTCAGTGTGGGTGCCTGCACCTCACTATAACCCTTTTTACAACAGGCTACTTCTCCCGTGCTCAGGTCTGCTGCACGCAGGGAGCAACCCCAGGGTGGTGTCTGGAAACCAAAGCTAATACAAGTGAAGTGACCAAAAAAGGAAAAAAAAAAAATTTACATTTTTAACTGTGGAGTAAGCAATCTCCAGAGTCCTTAACTGAGGGCTACAGCGCTATTCCCTACTGGTACCCAAGTCCAGTGCTTCTCATTATCATGCAGTATTCCCGGAGTTATTAAAACTCCAAGAGTGATACATTCACTGAATTAATCTATAAATTCCCATGGGATATTAAATCAAAGATTTATCATTTGCAAACTGTCTTGCTGCATAGCTGTACATGTACCAACCGCAATTTCTCCAGCTTTTGTTGGACTTAATTTTTTTCTTCCACAGTATCTAGAATATTTCTTACTGAGCAATCATCCCTCTTACACAGGGGATACTGATTTTGGAGCGAGCACTACTAGAGCCATTCTTCGGATGAAGGCTGAATATGACACGCAAGGGAGGCCTTTAAAGATTATGTAAATGCTCTTAAAACCACACAACATATGCTAATGTGCATCACTTAAGTTAGGTATCATTTCCTCCCAGGCTACCCAAGATGAAGGCCCATCACAGATTTGCATTCTTAATACATGATCTTATGTACACAGATGAGGATGCCGACACGGAAATCATCTGGCTTGATGCACGGCAGTGATGAGGGATATGCTCAGGAGTTGCATTATCCACACCACGCAGAGCGACGGTGCTCTGGTGCACCGGCTGAGGCAGCACCACAGGCTGGTGAGCACAGCCTCGTGAAGCCAGATGTGTGTTCCCCCCAAAAAACAGGAGAGCATTTTTGTGTGGTGTTTGCAAGGTCTGGCTTGCTGGGCATGGGACCATCGCACATGCAAGCTCCCGGCACCACCTGGAAACAGCAGCACCCACTCCCAGGCCAGCACCACCTAACACCAGTCATTTTTAGAAACCAGAAGGATTCTCATACACCCAGGGGTCCCGCTTGCCCGCGGGCGGCAGGGAGCGCGGCCGGCAGCACAGTACCTCCAGCCCTTCTTCTTCAGGATGTTCCCCAGGATGACCTCAGCCCTGTGAGAGAGAGCGCCCCGCGTGAGGGGAGACAGGAGGATGCTCAGCGCCCAGGATGGGTCCCCTCCGGGGGTACAAAGCACCTCACCCACCCACTCCTGCAGGGACAGACCTGCAGCCTGTGCCCTGCGGCTGCTTGGACCCGCTCAGGGAGGGCAGAGCTGCTTTGTCCCCACACCAGGGACACAATGTCCCAGGCCACCATTTTTTTTATGCTAAATACAAAACCACATAAATCAGCCAAAGTCACACATATTACGGATGGATACTTCTCCCTCCCAGTTCCACAGCAACACTGAGAGCATTAGCCCTGCTGCAGCCAGAGCAGCTCCCCGCGCTGGGATCCGTGCCTGGGAGCTGTCACTGGCACAGGCCATTTGTCACCATTAAGATGTGCGCTGACTTTTCATTTACCCAGGACGTTTCTCACCCTGTGCCAACAGCAAGTGGCACAAATGATAGATTCAGTCTTCAGCTGAGCACACAAGGTTTGGGGTTCAATTTTTTTGCCTTTTTTTTTTTTTTTGCTTTTGGTATTTTTGTTTGGTTTTGGGTTTTTGTTTGGTTTTGGGGGTTTTGTGGGTTGGGTGGGGCTTTTTGGGTGGGGGTGGGTTGTGGGGTTTTTTGGCTTTGTTTTTTCAGTGCTCCAAATACCCAAATATATAGGTTTTTCTGTCCTCCCTCAGGGAGAAGGGGGCTTCCCAAGCACTGCCAGAGCCCCAGCCCTATCCATTGCAGGTGACCATGACACAGGGAGGAGCAGAGCCGGGTGGAGGGACCCCCAGGAAGCAGAGTGGGACCGTGGGCACTCACTTGCCAGCTGCATACACCTCAGCTGTGTCGAACAGGTTGACGCCACTCTCGTAGGCGATGGTCATCAGCTGCTCAGCCACCTTGGGGAAGCAGAGGCAGAGAGGTGAGGGGTGGCAGACCATGTCCCGGGAAGGTGCAGCAAAGGTGTTTCAGTGGGGCTGGGATGGGCATTAGCATCCCCCACCTGGGGGCAAGACCCTTTGGCAGGGCACCTGGCAGGTCATGTGCGGGCCCGAGAAGTGCCAAAATGTGAATTTACACCAACTTCCCGTTGACTCACCCTGGGAGGAATTAATCTCGTCTCATAGGAACTTTCTAACAGGAAAGCAGCCAAGAATTTAATGGGGTTATAGAATATACAGTGCAAATCTGTGGAGTTTAATACCATGGAAATATCCTTTCCATGGTATTAGTTTAATATTTTTATTTTTAAAGAGTTTTAATTTTTATATTATTTTTTTTGGCTACCCATCAGGCTGTCCCACAGCTCTCTGGCTGGTGTCATGGGGCATGCAAATGCCTAAAGGCCATTTCAGGTGATCCCCATCAGAGTCCAGGGGTCCAGCTGCCCCCCGGGGGGATCCTGCACCCAGAGGGGGCTGGCAGCTGGCCAGGGCACCCACACACAGCCAACGCCTTTGGGGTGGACGTCCCTCAGGGATGGAGCTGTGTTTCAGTCCCCCGTTTCCATGTGTGCACTTTGCATTGACTCATTCTGAGCGAGGAAGGCAGGAGAGCCAGGGAGCAAATATCCAATCAAAACAAGAAACGGGAGTGAACTCGGTGATCTGCTGTCAGCAGAAGAAATACCACCAAAGAGCAAGTGAATTAAAAAGGAAAAAAAGCTTTCCAGTTGAGACTCCTGGGCTGGGGCTGCTTTCCTTCTGCCAAAGTTATTTTGGGGTTTTTACCACGTACGAGAGGGAAGGCAGCCCGGAGGCTGCTCTGCCGCTGACCAGCATCTGCATCCTACCTGAGATGGAGGGAAACCCACGTGCTACCCAGCACTCAGGAGATTAACTACGATGAAGAGCCATCTGGTACGGCCAAGAACACACAGGAAACCCAAGCTCATTTTCATTTGTTTCATCTTATTATGTAAAAAAATAAATCATCAGGCTAAGCCAAGCCCCTGCTTGTATTTATGACTGTTGCCGATTACATTCATGATGCAAAAATAGTTTCCCATTTTGGCTCCAAGAACAGTGCCACTGCCAAGGGTAAGAAGGAAATACCACTCCAAACAGCACGGAAAAGAAGATCGCTTTAAGGGATAAATGTTTTTTTTTTTATTAAAGTTGATCTCTGGGAATGTCAGATTCATTAAGGTTTTTGTAGCAGAAGCACAAGCTTTGTATTGCTTTGCACAGTGACTCTCTGCCATTTTCTTGTACAGAAACAGGCTCCTCTGATTTCGGTAGCCATGGTTTCATTTAAAAATATCTCAGATTGGATTTTACTTCATGCATTATACTTACAGCAAGCATCACTTACCTCATCTGAGATTTGACCTCCAAAAGTGACCCATGTCCCTAGAAAAAACAGAGTAATCTGTTACTGCGAGAGGTTTGTGCTGACAAAAAAGGAGCTCTGCCAAAACTCAGGCTCCTTGAGATTAAAGGGGTTTAAAATGGGGTTAACTGGCTCAGAGGCTGCTGTGTCCCCGGCTGAGAGCTGCGGTCAGGACAGGCACCCGAGCCCCCTTTCCAGGGACGACGACAATGGGGCCGGGCATGGGGACCCAGGACTGGCATGTGGACCCGCTCAGGGAAACGCTGGCAGGATGCTGCGCTGCCAAAATACATAGTTTTATTGAAATCTGAAGCTCTTTGCAAAAATGAGATAATTTTCCAAAGCTTCAATTTGAAAAATTGGAAAAAAATTATGATGCTGCTGAAACATGTCATTTGGGGAATGAAACTCTTCCTAAATTTGTGCCTCGGCATTTAGCACCGTACAAGTCAAAATCGGGGGGGGGGGGGGGGGGGGGGGGCAGGAATAGTATGTCTATTGACATGAAGTATTTAAAACGCAAAGTGACTTTTCCCCAGGAACTTTTCCATACAGCCCGCATCCGACACCAGCGCAGCTGATGAGCAGCACTTTGGCCAGCCGGCTCAGAGAGCAGCTGCACGTCGAACTCAGCTGCAGACTCTGATCTATCAGCAGCAAAACCTTGGGGCCTTATTTCTGTCTGACCACTGCTTAGAAAAAAAAATATAAAATATCCTGTGGTGGAAAAAGCATGTGAATTTAACTGGGTATTCCTAAGCTGGAGGAATATTTTTTCTTATATATATATGTATTTATGCATATGCATATACATCAGGAAGATGTATTTCCTAAGCCACTGGAAGAAAGAGCCGACAGCGAGCTGGGGAGGTGCCAGGTCACATATGGGACTGATCAGACAGCACGTACTCACCCTGGCAGATGTCGCTCCTGCCCTACTTGTCTGACCACACCGAGCACCCCGTGGAAGTGTGGCCGGGAGGGCAACTGCCCCCTACGCCCTCCGCAGCAGCCCTGTGACCCACAGCACCGCCTCCCCCGCCCGACACACCAGCTACGTATAGAACTACAAGTTACCCGTTTAATGGATGGGTCAAAGCTCACACAAAACTCCCCAGAGTTTAAAACTCTGTCTCAAATCACCCCTCCATGAGAGGGCAGAGGGGTTGGGGTCCCAAGTGGGAAAATTCACTGTGGCTTGGGCAAGGCGGAGGAGAGGCTGCGGTGCCAGCAAAGGGTCAGGCTCTGATGCTGCTAAGGGCGGGGGGGGGGGAGATCAAATGCTCCCTGCCTGCGCTTGCAAAGGGCCTGGTGCAATAGATACATAGGCGCTCCCACATCTTCATTAAAAATGCATTGGTTAGCTCATTGCTCACAGCGAGTGGAAGATGAACCTCGAGCAGGACCCGGAAAGCAAAGCGCGCCTGCTGCTAATGCTCCAGCTGCTTTGATCCGTCCCTGGTTAGAAGCAGAACAAGAAGAGCTGGCTCCGCTAAGAGGATCTTGCCCTCTTTCCCTCAAAAAAGGTCAGCCTGAATTTTTTTATACGTCAGGT
Source organism: Falco biarmicus (assembly GCF_023638135.1). Lineage (NCBI taxonomy): Eukaryota > Metazoa > Chordata > Aves > Falconiformes > Falconidae > Falco > Falco biarmicus. The sequence continues at coordinate 1,841,758 of NC_079300.1, read as the reverse complement.
TTCTTTGAGTACAAATAAAGTTATTTTTGAAGAGGCATGTTTACCGTGTAGTTGAACTGAAACTCCTGCTTTCCCGCAGAATAACCCAAGCTCTGGAAAAGCCAGGTTTCCACAGATCAGAAACACGTCTGCTAATGCTACTGAAATAAAAAGAATGAGCAAAGAGCAGACATTTCTAACTAATTTTGCTTTCCCTTCTGCTCTCTCCAAGGGCAATAACTGGGGGCGAGCAGCACCCGCCGAGCCCAGAGCTGCCCCCCTGCTACGCCTTGCTGGTTACAGACCTCAGAAAGGCACTTTCTTTTATCATTGGGGTAAAATGCTCTGGTCCTGCACAGTAAGGATAAAAATAGGTTTCATTTTATCATTAAGCTTCTTTATGCAGATGAAAAAAAAAATCTAAATGAAGCCTGATTTCCATGTTAAAGCTTCAGAAGTGTTATTTTTATAACAATACATTAAAATGCATTTCTACTGAAAAAATGGGTTGAGACTGTTTATCTCAAAGTGGTTGGTTTTGTTTTTTTCCTTTTGCTTCAGTATGCATATAGGTCCCCAGCACAGGTGAGAAGAAAAGGAATTATTTTTATTCTTGAATTCACGTGACTATAACTTTACAACACAAACTATGCCCCACCAAGCAATGGAGAAACAAAATGCCCAAGTGCTTGGGCACACAGAGAGCAGCCCAAGAGCTGGCAATAGCTCACGTAAGAATGAGAAGCACTTTATCTCTTTAAAGACAAGGAGTACACACATCCAATATCTGCCCGTCTCCCTCTGTGCTCCCAGACCCCAGCTGAGCAGCTAGCATCAGCGGGACCACATGAACAGGGAATCCTTGGGGTATTTTTCTTCCTTGATCATTGCAAAAACCAGTGAAGGCAGGCGAGTTTTTGCTCAGCAAGATGAGCGTCTAAAGCATCAGATGCAGTTGGGAAAGCAAGATGCTCTGGTACAGTCCCGGCCAGAGCCAGGAGCAGGGAAGGCAGCACACAAATCCCCTTCCCATCCCCGGGCAGGTAGTGTGGGTGGTGGTGGGCACCTGCACCCAAAGCGGCTGGAGCAGTGGGTGCCCACTGTTCAACCCTGATTTCAAAAGAAAAAAATAATAAAAAAGCCCCTCACTGCAGAAAGCACAAGGCGCACATGGCATGTCAAACAACAACTGAGGATGATTCACAGCCTCAACCAATGGGAGTATTTTAGAAGAAAAATATACTAGAGAAAGATATTTAAAATAATTACCTTCCCCTTACTGAGTCACTGTCCCTTGCCTACCCCAATTCACTTTTTTTAATGCATCCCCCACCACCACTCAGCGTGGCAGTGGCAGGTTGACCTCCTGCTTCTGCCCTTGCCCGTCATGTTGTTCCCTTGCATTGGAAAGCAATTTCCCATCTAGATATCCTCACCTTCAGAGGGATTTCTGTATTAAAACTAGATTTGGCTCCATTTCCATCGCACCCTAGAGCCTAGCAAGGTGTGATTATTAGTCGGTTATTTGCTCATGCAAAATTCACCACTTGATAATGTTGTTGCCAGCAGATGTGTCACTTTTGCGGGGGGGGGGGAGGGGGGGGGAAGTTTCTGGCTGGAAGCCCAAGCTTCGCCTCCCGCCAGTATAATTTTATCCCTGGCTTGCTCCTGGCAAGGATGATGCCACATGGAAATCTGGCACATGGGTCTGGTCTGGCACTCGAGCAACCAGCAAATGCCCAGCCCTGCCCACTGAGGGTACCTGGGTGCAAATGGGACCCTTTGCCGCTGTCCTGAGCCAGCGGGCGTTCAGGTCTGGGTTTGCAAAGGCCTTTCCCCAGAGCAAAGCACCGAGGGGCAATGGCAGCAGCCAACCCCTTTCTGCTCACAAAACATTTTTTTTCGTACCAGATTGTGTGGTGTCCCACCAGCGGCTGCAGGAACTGCTTATTTGGGGATATTTCTTCTGTGCTTTTGTACCTGGAATTGGGGTTTGGGATGGCTGGTTTCATTCTGCTGCTCATCACCTTGGAGTCTGGGCTAACTGCCTGGTTGGAGGCCATCTCAACATTTTTTAAAAGTCACCAGGCAGCCTCCATGGGCAAAATTTTCTCTGAATTAACTACAAGAAAAACATGACCTTATTTCCCACACGCCCTGCATCGCAGTGGCATTTCAGAGCCAGCATCCTGGCACGTGCCACCGCCCGGGGTTAGGCTGCGGAGATTCCTCAGTTAGAGCCTCGCCTGGCCTTCACTTGCTCCAGGGAGGAGGTGAAAGCGCAGCCTGGCTGGGAGCAGGGCTCGGCACCGGGATGCTGTGGGAGCCAGCTGCTGGGGGGCTCAGCCCGGCAGGGGGGTCCCGGCTCTGGCAGGAGGCTCAGCGACCCAGGAGTGATGCCTGGCCACCGTCACCGCAACCCTTCCCAGACGGCTTTGCCTGTGAAACACGCTGCAAACGCATCTGACCTTGTGCGCTCACTCAACACTTCTCATACTGCAAGCGGCACCCAGCAAATGAATTAATTAGAGCGTGAGCTGGGAGAAGCAGGACATAATTAAAGGGTATGCCTTGCCTTAGCACTGCCTGCCTTTGATTTCTGTCCCGCTTCATTTTTCTCCACTTACTTTTTTCATACTACAGAATGAAGCACACTCCCACCTTGCTGAGATTTTGGAAAGCTTTTAAGGAAGATTGCTGAGCCTTCAGAAACTTTAGTAAACCCCAAATTGGATTTTCATGCTGCAGAGAGTTCAGGGAAACACATTTATCTTTTAAGGAACTGTGAAAGAGAAGCTATTTAGAAAAGTCACATAAGCTGGCACCGGAAGCGGACACCTGACGGATCTGCGGTGGGGGGAGGACACGCTGTGGGGCAGCAGAGGTAAGTACGCTCCACAGAAGGTGGCACCTGAATTGCCGGCTCTGCCCCCCCTACCCCTGCACACCCGGCCAGGGCTGCAGGGCTCACCGCGGTGGGTGCTGAGCCCGGCTCCACACCGATGCCCAGCAGCTCTGCCTGGCCCTGCCAGTGCCTGGAGCAGCCGCTCGCTCCCTCCTCAGCCCCCACTCCTCCCGCGCAGCTGTGCTCACAAAAGCTCAATATATTTAGACACTGCTGCAGTTCCACATGCTTGAAATTAAAGAAAAGCTCTGCAAAGTGGTTTTTTCCTACCGCTACTTCCTTCCCATCGCTGTTCTCGACCACCACAGCACTAGTTCTGGGTGAAACTGTAAGGATGGTAAATAAAACCTCTGCACAGATAAGACGACAACCCCTTTCAAAGCCCAGATCTATTTTAACCAGAAGAGCCCTTCTTGGTGGAACAGGCCTTATTTATATGACTTGTGATTACAGGGTGACTTTCACATTTCACTCTATTTGAAAACCAAATTGTAAGGCGTATTGGAAGAAATGCGCTGACCCCTTGGGCACCTGCTCCCATGAGCCCAGCTGGCACCGGACCGGGGGGCTGGAGGGGGATGCTGCAGCCACAGTGGGCTCCCAACGTGGGCACAGCCCAGATCCCTGCATGCTCCTGCCTCCCCCGGGCAGCAGCACAGGAGCCCAGCACACCTAGCCACTTCCCTAAAGACTGCTTCCAGCACCCCGCACCAGCACCTCTGATCCCCGGGGAGCAAGGACACCCATTTAACATGGGGCACCCATCCCCGGGGGCTTCACGCTCCCAATGCCCCAGCCTTGCACCATAGGAAGGTGGTCACAGCAAGAAAAACAGCTGTCTCCTTTCTACAGCATTTGGGTTTGAGGTTTTTACTTCGGTTGTTTGTCTCTTTTTTTTTTTTTTTTTTAAGTATATTTAAGCATTCTTCATGTGAGCGGTTCAACTGCCATCAAAGAAATTACTCGCATGAGTAAAACCATCATGAGTTGTCCAGCCTCTCACGCACGCTCTGACTTGGTAGCTGAAGGCCAGCAGCAGCGTACTAAAGCCTGCAGGAACTGCAGCATCACTATGGGACCTGCAGGGCCAGCACATACATGCTGCAGTGCTTGTAGATGCCCTTTTCAATAAAATATTGGTAAGATAAAATATTGACAAGATATTCTTTAGTTTTCAAATTGGTACGGAACAGAAATAACAAGATATACACACACCGAATAGAATAAAATCTGCCTAGAGCCCAGGCAGATTGCCATCCCCGGAGACTGGAGCTCTGACACTCAGAGTTCTTGGGGGCATTCACAGACATCTCAGATGCGGTCTCCACGGGCTGCCCCTCACAGGGATCAGGTCGTATCAGAAGGATTTTGTGCATTAAACCCTCATACAGTCCCACTTGAGTGTCACGGGAAAGCACCACCTCCCACCACGGGCAAGCACCTGGGCTGATGCACAGAGCTGTTACTCACACGGGTAAGGGCTCCTGCCGTGAGCAGTCTGCAGGACCCAGCGCAGGCGGGGGCTCTGAGAAAGCACGCTTCCCCCGCCACACACTGAAATGCTACCACTACTCCAGGGCGTGTGGGGCTGCAGTAAGTGTGGTGGCTGTGGAGTTTACTCACCCAGCCCGAGGCACGAGACTCTCAATCCGGATTTTCCAAGGTTTCTGAAAAGAAAAGAAAATAATTAGAAAAGCATTGTTAAACACTCAGGGAACACACAACTTAACCCCATGGGAAACCAGTGGCCAGAGAAGATGAGTCCCTGCTTTTGTCCAAGCCATCTGTTTTCCTCCAGAAGAGACAGAGCATCCCTCAGCCAGCGTGCTGGCCACCCAGTTTGGGGACAGGTGGGTGACCTGCCATCATCCTTCGCCTCACCAGGCTGGGGGGAAGCACTGAGCACTCACGGGATTGTGAATAAACCCAAATACATTCAGATGTATCTCACATCCAATGTCATTTCGTGTCCCATGAGTAAGGCACGCACGTGCCCTGCACTTTCATCATTGTTTAGTATTCACTGTGATAACACCTATTAAAGTATTCACCTTATTCAGCTTCATTTTTTTTTTAATTCACCCTCACACTTGCCAGAACATTCACACCCATCCCAGCAGACCCTGGTCCAGCTACCACTGTGGTGCCCAAGCTCCTGGATCCCCCCCAACAAAAAAGCCCACAGCTTCCCAGCCCGAGGGGAGGCAGTGCCTCCATCCCGGCACCGGCTGCTTCTCAGCATCAGCAACATCAAGTTATTACCCTTCTTCCCACCTCCCAGTGCCGGGCTGGAGACAAGATAATTAGCCCTGAGGCCATGAAATGTGCCATACATTAAACCCCTACCCTAACTTAAACCTATCGCTGCAGTACAAAAACCCCTTTAATTATACCCTCCTGCTTTAACCTTTATATTACAGCTAGATCCGTGCAATTTTTTTGCCAGATCAAGGTATTAATTTAGGGACCATCTATCTACCTTCTACTGCAAAGCACCACAAACAATCACTGCACTTTGTGCTGCTCCTGATGAATTATTTAAAACCAGATTGAAAAAAAAAATTAAAAAAAAAAAAAAAAGGAGGAAAAAAAAGAAAGAGCCCTGCTCACTCGTAGGCAGGGGACACTGAAAGGAGTCACACAAAACAGCCGACATTAGCACAGGTCATGCCACGCTCTGTCGTCTCTTTCTTTTTTTACACGCTCGATTTAGTGGCCATTTCAGATGTTCACTCATATGGCACAATTGCCAGTGTCAGAAAGCAACCGAAGGCATCCCCAGGGAGGTCAGGAAAGCCAGCCTGACTCCAACAAGCAGGCCTTGGAGCTGGGGTGTCGACCCACCTGCCTCTCCCCAGGGCCCGTAATGCCTCTGCCATACCCAAAATTTAGTGCTGCTGATGGGAATTTAAAATTTTGGGAGCGAGAGGAATTTATCTTCAAGTAGCTATTTGAAAAGCTACAGCTGCATTTCCAGCACCATGAGCCCCTGGGCTCACAGCATGGCTGGGGCAGGCACTGACCTGATTTTTTTTTCTTTTCTATTTTTTTCTTCTTATTTTTTTTTATTATTTGAATGAAAGCACAGCTGGACCTTTACATACCCAAGCCCATCCATGCACAGAATAGCACAAATGATGCCAATCCTCCCCTGCTCGGCAGCACAAAGCATAACCCTTGGCAAGTTCAAAGGCAAATACTCGGCAGCCGCCTGCGCGCTCCAGACGGAACTACAACACTCCTGCCAGGAAAAGAGGAGCCTGGGCTCACGGGATTGGGATTTCCATGTTCCTTCTGGAGACAACCCCCCTGCTGCATAACGCTCTTTGGAGAAGTCAAGTGCTACTGTGCATTTCCAAACAGTTTATATTTATTTTGTAGAAGAGTTTTTTTAAGTCCCATTTCTCACAGACCTATTCTTTGCTTTTCAAAGTCCAGCTCTGCCGCTGGGCGGGCATGTGGCTGCGAGGGCACAGTGTGGCCGTGGGGCTGTGCCTCTCTCTGCACGGGTATAAATATATATACACACATAGACACCCTTTACATATATATATACACCCTTTATATAAACCCCCTATATATACATATATGCACATACAGACAGAGTGTGATTGAAACCCAGTGGTAACTGTGTGCAGTTATAGGGTTCATCACTCCCTCAGCAGCAGGCTCTCAGCCAGGACCTGGCTGGCTGTCCTGCCCTCCATCCCCACAGGTCCCATGTTCCCTCAAGCCACATCAGGGCTCACCCCTTCATACGTGGGAGATTCTGGGGGGAAAGCACACACAGAGGGACCCAGTTTTGCTCTGGAGAGCGATAACCAGTTCTTTGCAGACTCTGGTGCACCAACAAACCTGGACAGAATTATTGTGTTTGGATTTCCAAAGCTGTCCTTACCATTTACTTAGCACACGTCCCCTGGGTACTTGGAAAATGTTAGGCCTGTAGTAAAAATCCAACACTGAAAACACAGAGTCTTTGCAGTGCAAGATCAGCTTGGAAGCTGCTTGGAAGCTCAGGGGGAGGTTGCTTGAGCCTGTGATCCAGCCTAGAGAACATCACCAAATTGCAGCCCCCAGCTACTACCATCATTCCCAGCCCTCCACTTGCCTGCAGCCATTTCACTCAATTAACAGGTCTAATTAACGGGTGTGCAGCTTGAAAGCAAAGGCCACAGCAGCATATGGAGCTACAAAACCAGCTAAAAACTTGGCCAGCTTGGGATGGCTCACCTCCCAGCACGGACCTTGTGCTGTCTAAAAGCACACAGCCACTGATTTGATTACTGGCCCTACAGCAGAGAGCAAAGTGTCTGAAAGAGCAAGAGTTCTTGAGACCTGGCTCTCCTCTACTCCCCTAAGAAAAACACCCTAAAACCCACCAAAAATCCCACCAAGCGAAAATATATATATGTATGCATTTACATCTGTTTCACAGCCTCCAGGTGTGTGTACATGTGAAGATATGCTACACACACATGTGCATGCATATATAGATATACGCACCCAGATATATACAAGCACACATGCCCAGAAGCTGCAAGTTTGCCAAATCAAGTCAGTGGTTGGTTTCTAAGTAACTGGAGAGAAATAGCCCTTTGTGCTTCTGCCGTACTAATTCCCAGGTCCGAGACAACTCAGCCGCTCAGCGCTGAGCCGGCGCGGCCCATGCACGGTGCTGGGAGCAGTGCCCGGGGTAGCAATGGGGACAGAGGCGAGCAAGCGTGACTGCGATGGAACCCAGGGTGTGCTGCCGGCACGGGCTGAGCATCCTCCCCAGGCTGAACTGCCCGAGCGCCTGTGCCCACTGTGTGCAGGGGCCTCCGAGGGATGGGGGGGGATCAGCTGGGAAGGTGGGGTCCCTGCCATCACCCTCCTGAGACGTCACAGACAGCTTGAGGTTTGCTGGGCCAGTGGTGGAAGCTCTCAGCACTATTTTCAAGGCTAGAAGTGATCTTTTTGTATTTTATATTTATATTTAATTTTATAATTGTATGAGTTGGCCCTCAGCTATTGCTGAGCTGACACCCCTGGGGGATGCTGAAGCCCCTGGCCAGCACTGTAGGGAGGCCATTGCCCTGACAGCCCAAGGTCTGTCTCACCAGATCCAGTGTGGTGCTCCACACCCACCCGTGGGCATCAGTGCATGGGATGTGGCAGCTGGGCACAGCCATGTCCCACCGGCAGTGCTTGGCTCCAGGTGGAAAGAGGAAGATGGTGTCTTCATACATCTTTTTGTTAGTAGTTGCAGGCCAGCGCATCAGCATTATTGCCCTGGTCATCTGCCTCTGGTGCTTGCTAATGCCAGGCGGGGAGGAGACAGAGTTCCCCCACGGACAGCGTGAGCAGTGGTACCCGACATCCCACTTGTGCCACAGCCAGTGCCAGCAGTGCTATTTGCTGCTGTTACAGTCCTGAGCAGGTTATTCCATCTCTGAGCCCCGACCTTGCCTGCCTGGAGCAGCCCAGCCCGCCTCCCAGATACCTGGCACTGCCACTGCTCCTGGGGGTTTATGCTGACACTATTGAATCACTCTTCCAGGAGGGAAAAAATAAAAAAAGTTCTTTTCAAATTGGAAGTCAGCACTGCTGAGGGATGAAGTAGCCATTAAAAAGGACATTGCAAAACCCTCCAGTCTCTCAGGATCACTTTGCTAACCTAGAAGCAGCTGATTAAAAATCAGCTCTCTTATACATGCTTTTTTTTTTTTTTTCTTCCATTAGCACAGCTATCTTGTTTGTCCTCTCGCTAGTATTTAGCTTCCCTTGCACTTTGCAGAAGTGGAGCCATTGCACTGCTCCTCACAAATCACTGCCCAACCCCACCATGCAGAGCAGCACCAGTTTTATCTGCTGCTGTACCTGGCTGCCTGGGCGATCTGCAGCCGTGCAGCTCAGCATGGTTCAGTCCAGCACCCCGTCCCCGCAGCCTGCCAGGCACCTTCCACACTGCTTCTAGGTGCCAACCTGAAACTGCCTTCACTTTATCCCAAACTTGTACCACAAGCAACACTCAGAAGTATTCAACATCCTGAATTCTTTTAAAACCAAAGCCTAAAGGCAAATGCTGCCGCACCAGCACGATGCTCAGCCATAGCCCAGGCTCTGGCAGAGCCAAAGGCAGCTGAGCCCGGCTGCCAGAAAAGCCTCCTGGGGAGATGGGATGGGGAAAGGTGCACAGGAGTGGGGATGCACAAGGGAGGCAGCTTTGCGGCAGGGGCATCATGCAGCCTGCTCAGTGCCCACAGCAGGAGCTGTGCAAGCTTCAGAAGCACCCTGGCCACAGAGACCTTTAATAAGGGACATCTGTAGCCATGCTCATCACACCGAAGGCCAGAGGACACTAACTTACTTTCTGAAGGGAAGGGACACACCATGCTGCTTCTGCTGATTGCAGCTCTATGAAAGGCGTATTTTAAACTTAACTTTAAATCTTCCCGGTTACCTTCTCCAGGGAGCAGAATCAGGGCAAGTGAGCACACCACAGCAGCATTGCCCCATGCCAGTGCCTGGGGCCAAGCAGAGCAGGAGACAGTGAAAGATGTGGGCACACAAAGCCCCCCAGGAGCCCAGCCTTGCATGCCAGGTTAACATGGCTCTTTTTCCCTGGCATAAAGCAAAGGTGACATTTTCCCTACGCAGCCAGGAGCTTGAGCCAAAACAACTGTCCCCGCAGCACTGGTGGCTTTGCCAGATTGCACCAGGCTAACGAGCACGGGAGATTAATGCCTGATTCATTGAAAACACAGCTTGCAGCTCAGGGATGTTGTTAAAAATACACCAAGGTACCAAAACAGCGCACAGGGAGAGATGACATTTCCCTTGCCTAGGCTTTTCCAAGTAGAAGGCTCATCCATTTCCCAAGGAAGCGTGGTATTTGGCAGCGTTTGATGGGCAGCACTGCTCCAAGATGCTGGCATCCACGGCAGCATCCATGTACCAGCAGCCTCCAGGAGCAGCTGCTGCTGCTAAACGCCAGCCAACACCATGCAAACAACCAGGCAGCACGTGCAAACGGCCCCAGCGGGGAAAGGCTGGGAAGGAGGCGTTAGCCCAGTGCCTGCCGGAGCTGGGACCCCACAGCCAGCCGGGAATGGCACCTTCCTGCTGGAAAGGAGCAACCCAAGCAGCGGGATCCAAGCACACAGCACAGCCACAGGACTGGTTACTAACCCCTCTGCCACCTGGCAGGTCTTCACCAAGAAAATAAAGTTTGGTTTTTCTCACTAGTGGAGAGTGTTGCGCATAAAACACCTGCGCCTGCTTCTTCCTCATCCTCCTTCATCACCCTCAGGCTCACAGCTGTGGTACCCAGCATTGTAGGGATTTTGCCTAGGATGAGTTTGGGGGTTTTTGCCTGGTGGTCCAGCAGGCAGCCCCCCAGCTGAGCAGGCACCAGGCCTGCAGGTGAAGGGGTTATTGCATCTGCACAGGTTGGCTTTGCTAGAAACACGCAGCTAAATGAGAACCCATTCTGTGAGACAGGTGCCGGGGCTGACCCCAGCCAGCGCAAGGGTGTGGAGCCCAGCTGCCATGGGCACAGCCAGCATCCAGCTCTGTGTACGTGCTCAGGGCTGCAAAAGCCTTCAGTTCCCCAAAGATGGGGGGTGAAAAGAAAAATAGCATTTTGCTTGTTAGCCACTTTGCTGTGAGCAAAAGCATGGGCAAATCCTAGAGAGAGAGATCAGATTTCTAACGATGGGTAAGAGCTTGTTACATGTCTGAGGAGACAGGGTTTGACACGAGAAAGTCAAAGAGTGACACGAAGGGAAGAGAGGAAACTCATGTGTTCTGCAGAAATGCAGAGGGACGAGAGCAACAAGAGGCATCTGGAGTAAAGCCTGGCAGTAAAAGGGCAGGGAAAAAAAATTAATTTTTCAAGAGTCTCAGGAGCAAAGGAGGGTGAAATCCATTCCCAGAGGACTTATTTCTTGTAATGTGGCTGTGTAGGAAGATTAGATTATGTCTGAAACATGAATTTTAGTTAACAAGAGAAGAATCCAAGGTTTAAAATGGAGATGAATATTTGGCGATGAAAAGTGAGACTAATTTGACTGTGCAGCGATCCTAAACTCATTTAACTCCCTCCTAGGAAGGACATTTGATGAGAATAACATCCTAGAGTGCTGCAAGCTACCTGCAAGTCTGAAGTCATTCCTGAAATTATAAAGCAGGAAGACTTACAAGTCAGCTGGAATGTTTTCCCCTTACTGCTGGTTTTGCTATTAAAAGCCTTACTCAAGCTACCCTGCAATCTCCCTAACAGCCCCAGGGTGAGCGTGGGCATCGCTTCATCAGCCTAAACCTGTACGTAACAGCAGAATACAAGTAAGGGTTAATTGTACAGGATTTCTCTATACAGATAGACTTGGAACTCGTTACAAATTGGAGTTTCACAGGCTCTCCCTGAGCTTGTAGGGACAGGCACACAGTGGCTCAGGCTGCAAGGGAAAGGGGCACGAAGGGCACTGCCACACCAGCCCCGTGGCAGGGCTTTCCCCGTTCTCTAGGGGGTAACAGCTAGGCTTACCTTGCAAAGCCCAGCCCAGCAGAGGCGTGGGTGCAGCGCGGGGTGCAGGGTGCCATCCCTCTGTGCAGGGACAGGCCTTCCCAGCTGCTCGGCGATCGCCCAGCTCACCAGCTCCTCCTCTCAGACCGGCTCCACCATTTTCCTACTGGGGAATCTCTGCAGGATTTGACCAAAGCTTTTTATTTCCTCTATCCCACTCCACTGTGCTGCTAGGAAAGCCTTTTCACTGGGAGAGCTATTTGCAAATCTCTTCCAGGCCTCCTCTGCTTAAGCCCGTTGTTGGGGTGGGTTTCTTAAGTAATATTAAACCATTTCTTGCTGAAAAAAACCCAGTCTTTGCCTGTGATGCTGTGGTCCCAATTAATTCTGAGGATGTGTGGAGGGTAGCCGGTTGTAATCCCACGGTCGTTAAGGGCTTGCCTCACTGAGCTGAGGGAAACCTTTTTGAGTGACATTGCACTTGATGAGAAGCACAGCATCCTTGCCAGCAGTGCCCAGCCTCACCCCACCAAAGCCTCGTGGGCTGCCCAAGACCTGCAAGCCCCCATCCTCCTTCTCCCTCTTGTGCTCACCCACCGCCCCCTTCATGGCTTTTATGGTAACTTTTAGTTCCGTTATTTCCTCAGAAGGGTAAATGCTGACAGCGCAGTCCAAGCTGAACGAGACCAAAAGGAACATATGATTTACACGTATACATATACACACACCTCTCAGGCAGCGACTCCTGCCCCGTGCCCCCCCGTGCCTTTCTGAGCGGGTCACGGGTGGCATAGCCAGGCTGAGCCATCCACCCCTGCCGTGCGGCCGGCAGAACCGGGAGCTTTAGGAGGGACGTGAGCAGGGGTGGGTGGGATGAGCCTGGAGCAGAGAGCTCCCAGGAGGAGCAGGCACAGGGATCCCAGGGAGCCATGAGAAACGAGAGGAAAGCTGGAGAGCTTTTGGAAAGCCATGGGGGCCCTGGGGAGGACAAGGCTTAGCTCTGGCAGAAGGTATTCAGAGAGAAGATTTGGTTAAACGGAAACAAACCACCATGGTGACATCTTTATGGCTATCCATTGATGAGGCAGCACATCACAACCTTGAACACCTCGTGACACCCCCAGACCTGGCACCCCTCCAGTGAGGCACCCGGCTGTCAGCAGAGGGGCAGGTCCCCATTTTGTAGCTGAGCACCTCAGTCTCCCATGGGACAAGCAATAGCCGGACGCCCTCCGAGCTGGGCTCTGTGCAGCCGGGCAGCTGCAGGACAGGGCTTTGATTAAGTGCCTAACAGCTCTTGCACCTGAAGCCCCACATTTGCATCAGTGCCAGGTACCTCCTGCAGGCATTGGGGTAGAGCAGCCCCCCAAAACTGTGCACAGTGACACCCACACCCTCCCACGCTGCTGGCAGGGCACCTATCCCCAGCAGCTGAGCATCACCGTGAGCCACAGCTGGGTCTGCCACCAGCACCAAGCACGCAGCAGCATGGCACACCAGCACCTGGCTGGCTCTGAGGGGTTCAGAGTTGACAGCCTCTTTAATAAAAAGGTGGAGAAAGCAGGGGAGAAAAGCTGTCTGCAAAGCAGCCCATACCATATGGCAGGAATGGTATTTGCCTCCTGTGGCACCGGGCAAAAAGCAATTGTAATTACTCACTTCTAATTAATTCCAGTGTAGGGGAATTGGTAAGAGAGCTCATCAATGGCAGCAAACACCAGGCTGCAGGGAGCTATAAGCAGCCACCAGGCTTGGTCCCTGTGCCCAGGCAGGTACTTTCCCCACCCCTCCTGAGCCACATCCAGCAAGACAGGGCCCCAAAAACACAGACCCAGCTCCCCCAGTACCCCAACAGGAGAAAAGCACCTACCCCAGCACCCAGCCTTGGTGCAGAGAAAATGCATTTCACCTTGCATTTCAACAAGCAGTGACGAAGAGCACCCTCTTCTTTAATCCAACCTTTACCATTAATCTTCCAGCACCACCCCCAGCATCACCCAGGTACCAGATGCTTCCCATAGCACGTGGCTGGCAGATCAGCAGCTTGAGGCCCATCACAAGTCCCCTGCACAGAAACACAGCCAGCTGAACTAGCATTTATCACCTTCCCTGCAGGGATTTATGGTCTGAGACACCTGTGCTCATTAATCAACCCATTAACCTACACGTGGTTCCTCCTATTGTTAAGGGTCAAAGCAATTATAAGAAAATATAGCCTGGTTATCCAGGTGGGAGATTTGTTTCACTGCTGCCCTTCATCGTCTGGGGAGAGTCTGTGTTAGGTCACTTCCATTTACGCACAGCCAAATCAGTCCAAATCCTTCCTTCCCACTGCAGGGCTGCCATGCCATCGGGTGTCCGGGCCTGCATCACCCTCTGCCTCCATAACCCCCCGCGGCCCCAGCAGCCTGCGGAAGGGGATGCAGCTCCTGTTCAATCCAAAGCCATCTGCCTCCACGTACGGGTGCGCTTCACCCAGTGTCTGACAGCCGGCTGAGCTTACCTGCTGCGTTTCATGAATGTGCATTTTTAGTGCTTTAGCAAAGCTAAAGCTGAACCCAGCCAAGATCCCAGCTGGGATCAGCTCTGGGTGCTGACAGTCCCCCGGACCCTGCATCCAGCCAGCTGGGAAATATCTCCAAAACAGTGGTGGAGGCTAAAAACAAAGAGTTTAAGATTTTAAAGCAGTGACAGTTGGGCTGCTTGGAAGATGAAGCTGCCGAGCAGCTTTGCTTCAGTCTGAGGTGTGCTGAGCAAACCCTGCTTTAAGCTTATCTACTTCCAGTATTCCCATCTGTACAATGGGATCAGGATAACCATCCTATCTGTCTGTCTATCCACTCATCTGTTTATCTCTCTATCTGCCTGTCTATCCCTCTCTCTATCCATCTATGTATCTATCCATCTATCCACCCATTCATCTCTCCAACCATCCATCTATCCAGCCATCCATCCACCTATCTATTCACCTACCCATCTATCTCTCCATCGATCCATCTGTTTTTCTGTCCATCTATCTCTCTATCCATCTATCCATCCATCTATCTATTCATCTATCCATCTATATATCTATCTATCCATCTATCCATCCATCTGTCCATCTATCTGTCTATCAGAAGTGACAGAGAGAAAGTGTGAGAGGTTTTTCTAAGGAAAAACATAAGTTTTAAATAAAATCTCTGCAATAACACATACAATGACTAAAACATTTTTGACTCCACACCCACAGAAGAATCATCAGGCTTAGGAGAGCTCTACAGAAATCAAGATAATGCTGTTTTTGGCTTGTTCCAACCCCAGTTTAATTGCCCTGTGTCGGTGGTTTTGCCCACAGAAGCCAACTTCTACCAGAAGTGCAAAGCCGAGCGGATGGCTACTGCACGGGACCGGTGGTGGGTGACCCCCAGGACCCCATTTCACAAGCCCCAGGGGCTGCCAGGGTGGGCCGGTGGGTGTGGATCCCAGGGCCGCGGGGGCTCCGCTCATCCCCCATGTGGGCACTGCCGGCTGCGGGCGCCCACACCGCAGTGCCCACGGCCACACCGACGGCCTCGGCACGAGGGAGGTGTGCAGAGGATGCAAAACCTGGTGCTCCCCAGGCATTTCTAAGTATTCCAGCGTGTGGAAAACATGCAGAGAGCGATAGATGGGGGAAGGAGGTGGGAGGGGAGATAAGGGCTTTGAATGGAGCAGAGGGAATCGGGAAGGGCACAAAGACAGCCTCAGCGAGAGGCATCGGCACCTCTAGGTGCAGAGACCTCCACACGGGCATCTTCATGGATGTCCTCCACCCCTGCTACAGAAAGGAGGGGCTAGGGCACCCCAAGCATGGCATAGCCCCCCGAGCACGCCTGCACGCACCCTCCTGGGTGTGGGGAGAGCCCCAGGGCCACGATACAGCACCCCCATTCTGATTAAGCAAAACTGGGGAAACTATGACAAGGTTTTCCTGCATATAAACTGCAGATAGTTTGGCTTATTGCTACAAAAAACGTAAAAAAAAAAGTCACTGTTCCTGAAGCTGGTGGTGGGAAAAACAACGTTGCTTAGAAACATCCCCTTTAGTGCTCCAGAACCATTCCTTTCTGCACAGAAAATGAATAAAATATGTAATTTGTTCCCTGAAAAAAAGAGGCAGTTTCAAGTAACAACAAAAACCCGATGAAAGCAGAGCCCTTTCCAATTGCCCTCTCCCGCTGCAGCACATTCAGTGTCCTTCGCCTGTGACCCGTGGAGTGGGGAACAGCAAAGTGCCATATGGGGGAGCCTGGCCTTCATGCTTCTGCTTGCTCCAGACCATATGAAACCCTCTTAGGTTTGGCTGCTGCTTCCCAGGATGATGAATCCTCCTTATCACAGCCTGCTTCCCTCCCCACTCAAATGCTGGAAGGAGCTGCCCTGCACCCTGGAGCAAAGTGAGCTGGTGACAATCACAAACCCCAACCTCATCCCTGGTGCTTGCATTAAAATGGGCAACAAGGAACAGCTGTGGCTCCCTGAATTTCCCCAGCTGTACCCAGCAAGGTGGGGTGGCACACCTGTCCCTGCCCCATGGGGAAGGGGCTGTTCTTTGCACCTGCAGGGTCCCCAGGGCACGGGGTGCTCTGTGCAAACCAGCGCGACGTGGCAGGGAGCGAAGGGACCGGGAGGAGAGGGACCACCCCGCTCCTGCCCAGTCGAACTCTCCTCCCCACCACCACCGAGCCTTTTCTGAGCCTTCCTGCTGCAAGTGTCCAAGCTTTGGGTGACATTGCTCTCAGGTGCCCCCAGAGCTGGGAAGTTGGTGAGACCTACCCCTCCAATGCGGTCCTACTGATGGCGTGTGCAGGGCTTTTGCTCCTCTGAACAACCCCTGAGACACACGTGCAGGCAGCTCCTTAGCCTGGCCATGCCAGACCGGAGCGCAGCGCGGACATGGCACAGCTCGGCTGAGCACAGACACTGCACTTCTGGGTGGTGTGGGAAAACACAACATCTCCACGTCTCCTCACAAGCTTTTAGGGTGACCCGTCAGCATCTCCTTGGGCTCCTGAGCTCCCTGCCTCACCCCGGGAAGATGCTCAGCTCTTCCTAAAATCACAGCCATGTGAATGCTATTCATCACGATTCATCGGGCTGCAACAGCCCCCAGTGCATAAACTTAAGTCTTGCTGTGAACCGAGGTGAGGCAACACGGAGGTGTTAATTCTCTCCTTTCATTAACCTGGATGGTTTCCTGCTTTTAAGGCTGGATTTCATTTTGCTTCATCAGCTCAAAAAGACCTGCAGATTTTAGACAATCAGTGGCTGCCCCTCTAGCAAGCTCTGATGGCTGGAGGTTGTCTCTAAGTGGTGTGGGTGGGAAAAGAGAAAAATAATGGTTTCTGTCTCCCATTTTGCGAACAAAACACTTCACAACACGCACAGCAGTTTCCACTAAATTACCACCCGTATTAGCAGTAATTGCAGTGATGCAGAATCGCAGCTTTCACTGTTTTATGTATTTTAAACCCGTTCACACGTGCCGAGATAACAAAGCGAGGAAGGTCTGTGTGCGCCGGGACACCTACATGCCCTGGGCAAGCCTTGCTTACAAGCAGGTACAAATCACTGTACTCCGCTTCACTGTGGGTAATGCTACAAAACCCAGCGCAATGCCTCACGAGCCACCTTGGCCGCTTTCAGGTGATGCTTTCAACTTTGCCTGGCAAGCCAGTCACGTTCTACTTAGAAAACTGTTTATTGCAGATTGGGATTTGAAACCTTCCAGGTAGTTGTAGAGAGTGAGAAGGTCCCCCCTGAGCCCCTTTTCTTCAGGCTGAGCACACCCAGCTCCCCCAGTCGCTCCCCATTAGACTGGTGCTCCAGCCCCTTCCCCAGCTCCACTGCCCTGCTCTGGCCACCCTCCAGCACCTCTACACCCTTCCTGTTCGCCCTCAGAAATATTCCCTGTTTCTAAATGGAGATTGTTTCACCCTATTACGAGTTGAAAGACCACCCGAGCCACTCCATGCAGGCATGTCGGAGGATCACGGAGGCTCCTGGCAGCATGCGTGCCTCCCAGCAGCGGCCCAGGGGGATGGGGCAGCTGTGGAGCATCCCCTGGGAAAGCCCCCGCTGCAGTGCCGGGCAGGCTGGAGTCAGCGTGGGCAGGCCAGGCACGGGCGCTTTCACCCACCACCTGGCAGGGACACCCCGGCCAGGACAGACCTGTGGTGCCTGGCTGTGCCCGTGGCACCTGGCTGTGCCTGTGCCCAACCGCCCATGGCCACGGGCTCTTCGAATGCTCAGGCCAAGGCACCGCACCTGAGCCATGGCGCTGTTGTGGGCAGGGGTCAAGGGCACCTTCAAGCAGCAAAGCTGTGGCAAAACCAGAAATAATCCAAAAATAATCCAAAAAAATTTTGTGCAAAGCATCAAATCTCAGGAAATTTTAAACTATTTTCAAGTGATAAGAAGGGTAGATGAATGTGCAAAGCTGTAGAAGAAGCTGGACCAGCATAGATAGCCCAACAGATACCCGAGCAAGCTGAAAATGCAGATCTATTCCCCTGGCTGAGCACAGGCGCTCTTAAATTTGCTTTAACGTTCAATCCTACACTTGCAGTGCTTGACCGTGCTTATGTTTGCTGCTTTGCAGACTGCTTTGTAACCTCTTCTACCCAAGACATTATAGAAATAACAGAATTTGATTTGAACCATGCGTGCCTGCAGCAGTGTGGTGAAGTGCTCCCGGAGCAGCACTGCTTTTCTAAGCTGTTTCTGAGTGGGAGTGGATGGACAACGCCGTCCCAGGTGCACCGCTGAGCACCACCCGGCACTGCAGCAGTGATGTTAAGTATTAGGTCAACGATACAAAATAGGAAAACCCCTGCTGCTGGTGGAATAACCACAGAGGCAAAATGGGACAGTACTGATCGGCTGAAAAACAGCAGCGGTGAAGCCAGGAGGTGGGTCCTGGGCAATGAAACGTCCGGCTGAGGTGCAGGAGGGCAGCCAGCCTAGGCATGGACAGCACGAGGGGACAAGCAGGTGCCTAAAGAGCCATTTCTTGGCTCCCTTCACACTTCCCAACTCATCTTCTGTACTCGTAGGGCCACCGGGTGTGTAGGTGGTTGCTTCAGCTGAAATTCCCCAGAATTTTTTTTTGGCTGCATCCTCAGAAAAGTTGCAGATGACGCATTAAAATGTAGATAAGGCAAAATAGATGGGCCGCAGCCAAGCGCAGGGGCTGCCGCGCGCGGCTCTGGCAGACGTGCCGGTGTGCTCAGCCTCCCCGCACGGGATCTGTGCCATGACCGAGGCTCCGGCATGCGACGCTCCTGCCCACTCCCTCCCTCCTGCCCGGGCGCCCGGCGAGCCTGCAGAGAGCAGCCCGCGGCCAGCTGGGTGCCAGCACCGGAGCAGAGCCACGTGCCACCCCAGGCTGCAGCTGGCCCCCGGGGACACCCTCTCGCCGCAGCCGGACAGAAATGCTTGCGGAGAGTTGGGTGCGAGGGCAGCAGCTGTGCGTCCCTGCTCCCTGCCAGGGAGCGTGGGTGGGGGTGGGGGTGCCAGAGCGGGGGCAGCACTGGCACTGGTGTTCCCAGGGGAATAACTCCTTCGGGGGCCCTGATCCCAGCAACCGCATCCGGGGATGCTGTGCAGCCCACGGCTCTCCTGCCCCCACCGCGTTTCATCAGCTGTTGGACCCGAGGATGAAAGAGGGGAAAAGAAAAAATATTTGTCATTCTGCAGTGATGCTTTTAAAGTGCAGAATTTCAAGTGTCTGAGGGAATTATGTTATCTTTGGGGGAAAAAAAAATATCTTCAGTTCCTAAGGGACTTGAATGAATCACACTATTTCGAGAAATAAGGGAGGACTAGGGAGCTCTGCATCACACCTGGGTACAGGCTCATCCACAGCTTCCCCATCACCCTCCAGTGGTACCCAGCCCTGCAGTGCTACAGATCTCAGAGGGCTGGGCAAAGACCCAGCAAACCTGGAGCGTGTGCCTCACCCTGTTGCGCTGATCACGTCGATTCCACTTCACACTCGCAGGAAATTAGTAAGCAAATCGTACCTGGTTTGTGCAGGGTGCTGACTCTACTGTCACTAGTCAACACCTCCCGTGGTGCTGTAAATAACAGATGCCATTTTCTCTCATTTCTGTACTACCTCAGACTGAAAGAGGAAAAATAAAAAATGTAAAAGCCTGTCACTGATTTTTCCTTCCCCATCCATTGACCCACCTTGGAAAGTATTAGTCATTAAGCTGAAGTGATTGAATAAGCTGAAACTGGAAAACATGTGTTTTCTCCACAGGCAGGAGAGGCTAATTCTGAGAGAATCGCAAGACTAACTAACGAGCAGGACCCCGAGCAGTCTGGGACGAAGGCTGGGTGCTCAGCGCAGCCGGGAGCATCCACGGCGCCTCGGCCCGGGAAGGGCAGCCTTTCGCTTTGCAGGGGCAATTTATTCTTGCATAAATACTTAGGTAAAAGCTATTTGCATAAACTATTGTAAAAACAAGCAGGCCGAGTCAGGGAGACCACTGTGAAAAATAATTGCAGTTTTGTTTTAATTACTGTGCAGGACTTTTACCTTTCGGAGAGAAAGGGCATTTCTGACAGGTTTTAAGCACTTCTGAAGCTGTTCGGAAATCAGTTTTGCAGCCGGCACGGCTGGAGCCGACCAGGCAGTGCTTAGTTTTTCTGGCAAATGTAATGCCAACAGGAAAATACAGGTGGGCCATAAAGGTTTTATAATTTCATATGCCAAAGACTTCTACAGCAGCCTGTTTACATACAGGGCACATTTTTTGGTAATGATTTACACAGCCCCTTGATGAGCAGCGTGTAGCTGGGCAGGCGATCCTGGCCGCCGCAGCCCAGCTCTCCCATGCCCGTCTCGTGCAAGGAGGCCATCCCGTTTCTTCAACCTGAGGCTCTCCAGCTGTGTTGCATCCAGCTGAATTTAAGCTGCTGCCAGGCCCTGCGACAGTCTCTCACACCACTCTTGCATGCCGTAAGCAAAAACTGGGCATTAAATGCACGCTGGCTTTCCTTTTGGGTGCTGCTAGAGGCAAGGCACCAGCACCTTGTTGGGGTGCCACGTACAAAGCACCTCCAGGAGCTTCAGGTCCTTATTTCTCAATAAGCTTACTGCTGATCCCACTTCTCAAGCCCTGTGTCCCATTGATTATTTCTGTTTGCTCTCTGAGCAGACCTTTGCAAGAAAATAGCTCATGGAACTTAGCGCAGTGGCTGTGGAGCCCTGACTGAGCACCCGGCCACGCAGGCAAGGCATCTTGGACACCAGGCGCTGCTCCCTGCTCCCACCTGCCTGCCAGGAGGTTTTATAGTGCTACAAAAATAGCTTGAAAGTAATTTCTAATGCATTTGGATACCACAAGGAGCAAGTCTTGGTTTGCCTGAGGGACAATGCTGCATCTCCCGCAGGGGATGCTGCTGCAGTAGCAACTGGCTGGGGAGCAGTGGGAGGGCATCGCTGTGGGACAGCCGAGCTGTGCGTCCCACCAGCCACCCAGAGTGACCCCAGCACACAGCAGACAGGGCACAGCCTACCCCAAAGGGCTGCCATCTCCTTCATGCCCTGGGCCACCCCAGTATCACAGGGGCTGCTGTGCTATCCTCCCTGTCTCCTCCAGAGGGTATACAGTGAGCACAACAGTGGAGGCTGTGGATGGAGAGCAGGTTCTGATCAACTTCTAAATTGGGTTTGTTCAGGAGAAAACACTTTCCAACCCCTCCAGAGGCTCCCACCAACTGCTGCCCTGACTCCTGCAGAGTGGTGGGAAGCATCACCTGGACCACCCTGAAGAGCAGGGCTGGGATAAGGGACAGGACACAGCAGCCAAACCCCTCTGTGCATTAGCAAGATCCATCCAAACCATCTGCTGATTTTACATCAGGTATTTACCCACCACAGACCTTGGTTTGCTGGTTAGTTTCCAAACACTGAAGCGTAGGAAAGCTTTGCTGGAGCATGACCTGCAGAAACAGCTCCAGGGAGTCATTCCTCTGCCGGCACAGTGCTCAGCACACGCCGGACCCCAGGCAGAGAGATGCCCACTGACTTGTAGCTGGCAAAATGTCACCCCAGCTGTAACCTCTGGGCTCACATCGAGTTGCATGCAGAACGTTTTCTTTTCTTTACTGAGAAGTAATATCTTAACAAACGTGTTCTACAGATGGCCTTTTATAATGTTAGTCTAAAATAAAAATAAGCATGCTCGAAATTCAAATTGGATTTTGCCAAAGCAGCCATGCTAAAATAATACATTTTAAATATCTTAAACTGTGCGCTTCACAAGTAATCAAATTAGCAGTTTTCTGCATTACATCTTTTTTCCATCCTTTTAAGCATTAGATTAACGTTGTCATGCAGATTTTAAATGGAAAATACCACGCTGCGGGGAATGGTTGGGGACAAGGAGAGCGGAGCAGGGTGCGTTTTAGCAGCCAGGCGCTCAGGACCCTGCTGCAGCCACCATCAGCCAGGGAGCTGCCCTGCACCAGGGGCACAGCCACCAGCCCCCCCGCCTCGGCAGAGTGCAGCCCGGCTGCGGGGGGCACAGGCAGCGGCAGTGCTGTGACAGCCACCCGCCGGTGGCCGGGACAGCTGCCCAGGCTGCTCCCGCGCCCTTGCACCACTGCCCTGCACGGCCCGGCCGCTGGCGAGCTTTGAGAGGCTGTGCGGCTCATCACCAGAATAGCATTGCATTATTGAAAAGCTTCCTTAAAATATCATCATTTTGCTTCTGCTTAACAAAACTGACATGAAAAGCACGCTCTTTAAAACACCGTTTGCCCTTGAATTCAATCTTGTTCTCCTTAGCTCATCGCTCTCTCTTGGGATTGAAATGGGTGGGTGGGAATCGACGGCTGACCAAGCCCTGGCTTGCTGCTGTCCCCTCCCAGTGCCCCCAGTGCTACCAGCACTGCAGGACAGCATCCTGGAGGCTGGGACAGGCGAGCCAGCATCCCCAGAGCTTGCTCCGTGGGGAGTCATGAGAAACAGTTGGCATGCCACACAGCCGGGGAAGCGGGGACGGTCACGGCGCAACTGGGCAGGGTGAATGCCAGGTGCTGCCACCCGCCTCCTGTACAGCAGTCCCTGCACTGGGCTGACACCAGCCAGCACCGCTCCCACCGGTGACATATTTCTCCCTGAGCTAGACCTCATGGAGGGTCTGTAATTAAGCTGGCATACAGAGGTTTTCAAAGTGCCTGATAGGTTAGAAACATTTATGAAGAATATTGGAATACTTGCAAATAGCACTATAAATCAATTTTGCAAGTCACTAAAGTTAATGTAGAAGGTTCTTGGCCTGGCTGGGTCTCCAGGGGAAAGGGGGCAGAAGGAGAGACCCTGAGCAGAAGAAATCCCTTTGCTGCGGGTGGGGAGCAGCGAGCGGGGCAGAGCCTGCAGGCACTGCAGCGCTGGGCATCGCTCCTCCGGCAGCAAAGCCTGGTGCGGGCAGCCGGGAAGCAGCCGTGCTCAGCCAGGCAGACACCGCCTGGGCGGTCAGCTTGGGCAAACAGAAAAGACAACTTTGCTTTATCTGAAACCTGGAAGAGGAGATACATTTTCTGTGCTTACACTCAGCCCAGACATCTGCAAAGTCTTTGTTGACGAGACATGAAAGCCAGGGAGTGAGCATACATTGACCAACTCCATGCACTACCATATATTGAGCATTTACCTGGTAACTAAATGTGTATTCAAATCTAAAGCTGGTTTTAACATTGCAATGTTAAACACGGCTTTTGCATCAGTGTAATGAGACAAGCAAAACGCAGACCACACGGAACCCACAGCCTTACTTAGCAGCTACAAACTCCTGGAGAGCCATTAGGAATTCGAGAGCAGCACAAATCAACGCAGATTTTGTTTACTCAACTGGTTCCTTTTTCTCCTTCTTTGAGTTATTCCTGCCTTCTTTGTAGCCATTATAAGCTACAGTCCTGGGGGGAAAAGCAATGTGAATTCAGTGTAAGTCCATTCTGTTCACTGGATTACTCCTAATTTACAGCAGTAAAACAAAGATCAGACAATGAGCCATAAAAATCAACCTGATGTGGAGAGCTACCATAATAATACGTAGATTTATATAAAAATAATTGTGCCATTTGCATGTGAGTGCTTAAAACTACTCATAATTGCAGCAAGACTTAAATAAAGCATGTCTTCCTAAATATATGAGGTAGTTATTGTGGTTAATGCTTGTAGTATGATACAAAACCAAGAAGACCCAACTCCTGAAACACTGCTAAGAAATGCCTGCTTTCCCTTACAGCCCTTGAAAAGTGTAAGAGCTTTATCTTCTATTTCCAAACTAATTTTGCAACCCAGGCTGACCTGTGTGCGTTTCCAAAGCAGGCAGGTTGGCAGCTTGCTTTTGACTCTTCTAAGCCCACACTTGTGCCAGCTGTACAGCCAGGCACGTTGCACAGGAGCTGCACAATAATCCACAGCTACAACACAATTCTAGTGTTAATCATACCACGTTTCTACGTAAGAAATTTGCACCCTAATAAAAGCATTGTGAGTTTTGCTTCTACCCCACAGGTCACTCCTACAAAGGAGTGGAAGAAACCGCTGGTGACCACGGAGGCAAAAGTCATTTTCCTGATGGCAATCACACATCTCAGCCATGGCTCTGAGTCTTTGCAGGGCCCCGTGTCCCCCCTGCAGGTGTTCCACCTCCTCAGCAGCTACACAAGGACGTCTCCAGGGAGGGGGATGCTGTGAGATGTGTCCCACAAGCAGGTTTGCTCTCCTGCCCACCCTGACCCTGGCAGGGAAGGTGCTCCAGAGCATTGCTTCCCTCCGGGCTGGGACCTGCCAGCCCACAGCACTGGAACAGTCTGAGTTAACCACAGGACTGAGAGCTTGATACTTGCTACATATCTTAGTTACGTTTATCAGCGGATATTTATCTAGGTAGAAAAGGGGGATGGGGAATTCTTTGGGCTGTAGTACTTTTATTGTGCCCTTTAATGTCTGTAATTGGTATGTGCTGCTCTGAGCCTGGCTAAGTCAAGCCTGCAGCCACCTTTCCAGGAGGGGGAAGAGAGCCATCCCACCGGAGCCACCGGAGCAACACACCCACTGCTGCGATGCAATGCATTAGCAGCGCTTTCGTAATGCACTTTGGCAATAACCCAGAATTTCAGGCACACAGTGCAGAAAGATGCCTTCAAACTGCTGATGCATTTTTAGCCAGCAGGATGGAATGACCTCTGCTGAGATGTGGTCAGGGCACCGCCTCGTGGTGGTGCCACTGGGGACGCTGGAAGGTCCCACAGCCTGCAGCCTGGTGAGCAGCAGCACCCAGGCAGCAAGCCAGGAAAAACCCTAAGAAAAATATTGAGTAGGGCACCCTGCACTGGGGTTGCTGTAAACACGGGCACCCACATTTTTGAGAGGTACTTTGTGTTCCAGGAGAAGGAAGTGGACAGGCAGCAGCACTGTGTGCTTGGCCAGCTTGGTCTCCTCCAGACCCTTCGTGCGCATTCGGGTTCATGCTGGTGCTTGGCCCTCCAGAGCAGCAGCCGGTGCTAAGCAGGTAGCTGAGCTCCACAGCATGGGTGGCTGGGGAAGGTCTTTCATTGCTAAAGCTGCTCCAGACCCTGCAAACTGTGACATGCCATCCTTGCACACCCAGTGTTCAGCGACTGAGACAGCACTTGCCCCCACGGCGCCTGCAGCAGCAGGGCAGGTCCTTTGCAGACCTGGCCGAGCAGGGACGAGGTTCCCAGCCTGGCCTCCCTGCACGGGCTATAATTGCTGCTGCCCCCCTCTAGCTCTGCCAGCCATCGTTAACACTCACCCTGAGGCCTCTGTGGCACAGGAGGACCCCCGGCGCTGCGGTGGCATGGGCATGGTGGCCATGATTGGCTTGTAAGGTGGGGCTGGACATTCCACCTTGGGTGGGAGGCACGGGTCTCCCCTCCAGAGGATGGTGCCCAGCCTCTCTGCACCTTGCTCCAGGCTCTGTGCAAGCTGCAGGGTGAGCACGGACTGTTAACTCCACCAGCTTGTCTTTGCGGTTAATTTTTTTTTGTTGTTTAGGCTCGCACTAGAGTTAATAGTCATAGCTGCCACCATCAATTATTTATGAACACAAATAGATAGTTGAGCTTTGTAAATTGCATCCCTCGTGCCCATGCACAGGCAGAGCTCTCATAAAAGGCTATTTTTGAACTGCTGATGGCCCCGAATCGGCAGTGCAGCGGATGGAGCTGGAGCTGAGCCCCATCCTGGGCATGGAGCAGGCTGGCGGGGAGCCGGGATGCTCTGAGGCGAAGCCTTGCCCTGCCGCATCCGTGATGGCAAGGCTGCCAGTATAAGCATGGGCGGGCTGGACCAGTCTCAGTTTGAGAAGTTGTTCTCTGTGGTAACGTGGAACATCTCAAATAGCCCCATGCACCAGGATCAGGGCTGCATCCACTTTACTGACACCTTGAATTGGGATAATAATTTTTTTTCAAATTACAGCAAATTAGGTGGGAGGAGAACCCAGGCTGTGACCTTCTCATGGTCCAGATCGGGTGAGGACCCAGCCTGCCAGCCCTCCTCCCGTGCTGTGCTTGGGAGGGATGCAAAAATACATCCTTTGTTTTCAGCAGTGGTGTGGCAGATTGCAATTTTCCAAGCCAAGCACTGCAACTACATCATTTTCAAGGAAAGACTTGAAGTGATCCCAAATATTCTGCCCAAGCATCTGGGCAGGCTCACTAGTAGGACTGAACCGGAGCATTAAAAAGGATAAAAGGGAACAGCCTCCCTCCCAGTTCACCTTCCGCACGCAGGGGGCAGCTGGGGCTGTCCCTGGCGGTGACAGCAGAGGTCCCGTCCGGCTGATGCCACAACCTGACAGGGAGGATGCAAAATGAGATTTAGCAAATGCAAAGCAGAGGTTTGCTCACACGAACGCTGCGGGAACACACCTGAGTCCTAATATTTGCAGATGATCCCCGATGAACATATTTATTCCCGTAAACTTTGTCTTTTACATTTCCAGTTCGGTCTCTGAGCTGGAACGGGTCCAGAAACATGTCATTTGCTGAAAAGCCCCTGAGCTGGCTCCTCTCCCGCCCCCATCCCCTGTCACAGGCGTAGTCACTGTCTCTCCCTTTTACATAATCACCCTGGCACCGGGAGTGCCTGGCAGCCGGGGGTGGCAGCGCCGGGTCGGGCAGAGCCCAGGAGCGGGGCAGGAGCCGCGGGCAGCCCTGCCAGGGGGGCGGCAGCACCGCGCAGGGTCTCAGCAGGACCAGCTATCGGTATTTTTAGCCTAAAACAAGGGGCAGCTGAGCTAACATGTCATTTTAAGCAGCACCCACTGTATAGTTTAGCACCAGAGACATAACTCAAGGAGAGGATTAATTGGGAAGGACTTCAGCTTCAGATGTAAGGGAGCTGAGGACTCTACAGGATTATTGTTGTAGCCGTTGGGAAAAGCCTTCGGCTTCTCCGGGCACTGGATTTCCCCAGGACCGAGGAACCATCCCCAGAGGTGAACACGAAATATCAGCTCCATTGCCGCTGGTGGGCATCTCCCCTAACTAAAGGTTATCTCAATTCAGCAGCAGCACGGCTGAGCCTGGAGGTTTAGTCAGCTCTTCCTCCAGATTCCCCTCCACTTCATTTCTTGGGGGAGAAATCAGCTCTAGACACGGGGAGATCTGGGAGCAGAAACAGGGATTAGTCATAAAGATAAAACATCAACCTCGTCACCAAGCTGCTATTCCTGATGCAGTTCCCCAGGTCCCAGGCAGCCAAGCCAGGGGAGCCGCCAGGGCTGTGCTGAACCAGCTGGAGAACCCAGCCCTCGGTATTGAAACCTTATCTAGAAACAAGCCAGAAAGGATTTACAAAGGCCCAACTTCAGAGGATGCAGGAGCGTTGGTGTCATGTGGGTAGCAAAGAATTGCAATTACCCGGCGTGTTGGTACACTGATAGCACTGGCAGCCCGTGGGAAATCAGCGCAGATAACTGCTGACAATTAGTAGACTCTGTCCATAAGCCTAACGAGCAGAAGCAGTGACTTGGTAACAGATCATGTCTGTGAATTACATGATCAAAGACAGGACACCACAGCCGTGCTTACGGGGGAAGCTGAGGCAGGGACGTGCAATGGCTTGGACTGGGCTGCAGGAGGGGAGAGGGCTCATGGGGAGATCCTGGCGGGCACTGCTCCACCAGCCCCGGCTCCACAGGGAGGCTGATTAAAGGACAAGTTATATTGATTTTGAGAGTTGCCTCTCCTTGGGCAGGATCTGCCACCATCCCCCCAATATCAAACTTCCCACAGCTGGGGCAGAGCCCACAACACCCAGGAGCTGGGACTGCCGCCCCGCCGGAGCCCTCCGGAGCACCGATCCTGCCCCACCATGCACCCCCAGCATCTCACACAGGGAGATATTAATGAGCATTTCTGCTCTCACCACAGGCTCGCTACGGGAGCACTGCCTGGACCACTTCTGCCGACACCATGCCGGGGAGCAAGCGGCAGGAATGTGTAGCGCTCCTGCTAAAAGTTGGTCACGGCCCAACAACAGGAACGAGCAGTCGGAAAGGCCAGGCTTCCCCTCGGGCAAAGCCACCCCGTTATTCATCAGCCATTCGAGCAACTCACAGCAAATAACACCCAAGCATCCCAGTCACCCTGCTGCTGTACACCCCACCTGTGCGGTTCCTGGAGAGTTAATAATGACATTTTCAGAACTGCAGGATTGCCTAAACCGAGCTTCGGGCTGGGCTGCACACATGCTTGTGTTTCGCGTAACCATGCTAGAGCCAGCCTGGCTTTGCATCAGTCCCAAGGACCATAAAACCAGCGTAACTACAGAATGGCATCCTCACCCTGTGCCGCTCCCCCGGAGCAGGTATGGCCATGCAGGAGCATCGGCCATTATTCCATAGGCTGGGAAGGAGCATGGCTAAAATCGCCCGGAGCCCTGCACCCCTTGCCCTGCCCATGGAGCCCCCCGGTGCCGCCCACCGGGCTGCTCTGCACAGGGCTGCTCATGGAGGGGTGCAGAGCATCGCCAGGCTGCTGCCTCCCCCAGCGCCTGCCACCCCACCCGTTAGTTGCTGAAAGGGACACCCCGAAGAGGCAAAAGCCAGCCGCCCCAGCATACCGGCCCTTCTCGTTCTCAGCTAAAGGCATGACAGGGAAGCTCAGCAGCTGCCCACACCCACCACTTCAGACTGAAGTCACAGCCATTCATTATTTTTCCTGCCTGGGTTAGGAGGAATAAAAACCTGCAAGATGCATAGGGCATTTTATAAGAATGCCCATGATTATTTTTTTTTCCTCTGCATTTCTCCTAAAATTGGCTTTGAAAGTCAGTAAGCGATCACCGTGATGAAATGGTACCCAAGGCAGATGCTCTTCGCTCCATACAACGTACTGCAAATTAACTTTTCCTGTCCAGTCTCAAACATGCTTTGCTAATTGATTTTTCTGCTCATTAGTACCAATATAAGTTATATCAAACACTTAATGGAAACCATCTTACCACTGCTGAAAATTCACAATGCTGTATATAATCTAAGCCAGGCAACTGTTTTTTTGTATAAAATCACATGTACATATGCCTGTGAAAACAGTCACACCCAAATGCTACTCAGTTATGCACAACTTTAAAAATCTATTAATAACCTTAGCGGAAAGCTCCTCTGCAAAATCAGATGCATCCAGGCAGGCAATTCTTTAAAGGCAAAGTAAAGAGCTATCACACTGCAAGGTAACAAAGAATGATACTGTCACCATACCTATATTTCATGCCCGTTTGCTTTGCAGTGGATTCTTTTAATGAAATGTGGTGCTGAGGGGTAAATGTCCCCAAACTGCGAGCAATAATAGCCACTGTCCGAAATTTTGCCCGGGCTGCATTCACTACGTTTGGGGTAGTGGTGTTCTGCTTGCTGATGAGCCTGTCTTCACCATTTCGACTCTTCAAGTTGTGCTCTGTGCAGGCGATGGACACTTGCATCGCGCCCTCCGTACACCGTTAGCCACCGTCCAGGTCGCAGCCAGAGCCCCCGGCCGGCCTGACGCGGGCTGCAGGCTGCCCAGCAGCGCAGGGCTGGGTCCCAGACGCTGCCCAGGGGTCCTGCCGACCCTGAACTCACAGAAGTAGCCGAGGCAGCGGGGGTCTCCGGGGGAGCCGGGCTGCGTCCCTGCAATGCCGGGAGAAGAGAAGCCCCGAACTTGACAAAGCAATCGCAAGCGGATTTCAGCTGGCTCTCAGGTCTCCCCCCACAAAATTTGCTGCAGCTGAGACAAAAGCATCCATCCAGTCAGGTGCTCCCAGAGGCATAAAGCTGTTCCTTCATGATGAACCGCCAGCAGCGGCCGCCGCTCTGGCTCGATGCAGGCTTGCTTCTGGTGGCTGGTTTTAAATCGATGCAGGCATGCTGCAAGCGCTGGCTCCAGCGCCCGCTGGACCATGAACTGCTGAGCAGGCAGCCTCGCCGGCCGAAGATCCACCCGCTGGCCAGCCCCTACGGACCGGCGACATCCATCCGTCCTCCTTCGCGCCGATGCAGCAGCCCGCTGCAGCCCACCCAGCGCAGCCCACCCAGCGCCGGGGCTGGCAGCGGGCGTGGGGGGCGGCGCGGGCCGGCTCTGCAGCAGCTCCCGGGATGGCCCCGTCAGGATCCTGCGGGAAGCTTGGGGACGGGCCTCCTTTGTGCTCAGGGGGAAGGCAGGCGCTTCGGGCAGGTGCCTCCCGTCAAAACAGCTGCCGGCATCGCTAAGCAAGAGGACCTCTTATAGCGGGGAACAATTCGGTGCTAAAATGGGCTAATTAGCGCGTGTGTGTGCGTGGGGAATAAATACAGGGGAGGGGGAGAAAAATGGCTGTGCTACCGTGTGCCAGTGAGTTCGCACGTTAATCCCGTGTTTCTGGCACCCGGACCCGCCGCCTGCAAACCCACGCTCGCAGCAGTGCCGGGGTTAATCCCTTCTGCCCCAAGCATCGCCAGACAAACAAGCCGCAGCACAAAGTCTTCGAAGTAGCCCCCGCGGTCCCCGCTGCGGCGGGGCTGCAGCCGGAGCAGCCAGCCCAGCCCCCCGCCGGCCGCCCCGCTGCCCAGCGCCCCGGTGCCCAGCGCCCCGGTGCCCACCGCCCCCGCCACCTCTGCTGGGGCGCCAGCTCTGGGTGCCGGAGGCAGCCCCGCCGCCCCCGGGCTGGCGAGCCGTTCAGCGGCGGTGGGAGGGCGAGGCAGGGATGGGGCAGCTGCGAGTCACCCCCAGGACCCCTGCCCTTCGCTGCCACCCAGCAGAGCAGCCCTGGAGGGAGTGACCGGTGGTTTGGGCACAACGCAGGTGCAGACCCACAGGAGAAGGTGCCCACCGGGTGAGCGTGGGTGGGTGGGTGAGGGCTGCAGCTGCAGTCACCCTGCTGTCCCTTCCCCAGCCCTGCACAGGTGGGAAATGGTCCCCCAGGCATCCCTGCACCCTGCTCCTGAGGCTGCCCCCAGGATCCTAGGTGGGCTAGGGTAAGGGTGGGGGCACCTCCAGGGGTCCTCTTGCCCACCTCCTGCTTGCTGCCCTGTCCTTGGGGCAGAACTAGCTCTGGGGACCCCCAGCCACTCAGGTGACACCCAGGCTTTCTCCTGCTCAAAGGCACACAAAGGTGGAGCTGGAGCGGTAGCACAGAGAGAGAAGCTGGACACACTGGTGCGGTGATGAGAACCTGCTCTGAACTCAGGATGACAAACCCTCAATTTCCTCCCCTGCAGCAGTGGGTTTTCTACACCACCCCCATCCTGCTGAGGAGGGGGAGCCTGAGAGCGGCTGGGTGGGCAGCTGGCAGCCAGCCAAGGCCACCCACCACCCAGGGTGACAAGGTGAATGCCTTCTGACGATCTCCTTGTAGTTCATTTATCTAATGGCTCATTAACACTTATACAGCACATTGCTTTGAGGGTGGAAAGCATTATATCAGTGTAAAGAAAGTTACTGCATGATATTTTCCAAGAGAGGATGAACAGCTAATCCTACAGCAAACCCCCAACCTCCCAGCCATCAGCAGAGGTTCGGGGCAGATGGCCCCCTCAGCGCGAGGTTTGGAGGGAGGGGGAGCAGGGCCGACCGGGGGGGTGGAAGTCACATAGCTAAGGAATAACGAGCTGAACCCACTGCTGCAAGGCCCTGTCTCAAATACAGGATTTTGGCTTTGAGAGAGTTTCCAGACATCTAATCAGTGAATTGGTATTACAGACTTTTAATTACCGCTGTTAAATGCCTAGGAAAGAGGGTGTCAGCTGGGGGCACAAGCCATGGGGTTGCTGACATCAAGGTGCCCCGTGGTGGGGCCCTCGTCCATGACACCCTCTGTGCCTCCATGGGCCCGGGGGATGCGGCTGGAGGCTGGCGGTGGCACCCGCAGGGCTCTGCCTCAGCAGCGCAGCCAGCCCAGTGCAGGCTCAGCACCCGCTCAGCTTTTGGAGCCCAGCTTTGCATTCCAGAGCCCAAAGCAAGGCTGAAAAAACCAGAATTATTTCTCTCTCTGATAGACATACAGCATCTTCTTGCTGGGCACAGCTATTTCAAGGAGATGCATCTTACATCTTGTTCTAGATGTGTCTGGAGATTTCCCATTGTAGCCAGCAGCTGGCTCTGCCCCATGGTGTGACTTGGTCCTGAGGATATGCCCAGGTCACTGTCACCCATGTCCTGGTCACTGTCCCTGCTGTCACAGCTGGCCATGCCCTTGGGTGCCAGGGAGAGGACAGAAAGGGACAATCACGTTCTGTGCTGGCACGTCCCACAGAGCATATTAACTCAAGCCGCTTAGCTTCGGAGGGGTTACAGCCTCTGCCAAAGAAATATGTATTTAAATGTGGGATTTATTTCGTTTCCCTGAACAAGATAATGACTTCTAGATAAAAAATACTAGAATAGCATAATTTTGTATCACGAAAATCCTGAGCTTATAAAACAAGAGGTATGTGACATCCTCGTCAGAGGACAGTGCTGGGGTGCGCCGGCCGCTCAGGCTCAGCCACGAGCCTCTGGCCAGGCTCTCCGTGCCGCTTCAGTGCCACCAAACTGCTACAGACACAGCTATTTGCCGAGACATACGTATGCATTTCCCCCCCCCCGAGGAAGATGACAATCACTCATTAAATAATTGGCCAAAAACGCTTCATCAAGCAAATCTGTTTTAACACAGATGCTCAGGACCATGCTGGCTTTGTTTTTCTTGTGATCCCTGTAGCCCCCATCCCAGGAGCTGCTGCATCCGTCCCAGGGTTCAAAATAAAGGCAAGAGCCAAACACAGAACTACAGCAAGCAGGATGCTCAAGGCAAGCGCAGAAGCCAGGAGATGTTCTATGGCTCCTACACAAATACATGTTTCCATGCCCTGAACAGTCTGTTTCTTTGCCCAGGACCTTGCAGGGGTGGGATGATGCACATCACTGTGGTGAGCAGAGTGGAAACCTCCAAAAAGGAAAAAATACTTCACTGAGACCCGCTGCGGAGGCAGCGAGGGGCTGTGGGGCCATGCAGTGGTGCAGGTGGTGGACAAGCCCTTGCTGGTGCTCCCCGCTCCCTGCACTGGGCAGCAGCACGGCTCTTGCTGCAACCAGCCGGAAAAAGATGCTTCTGCAGCCCAAAAAGTAAAAACAAAATGAGGCCCGTGGGTGTGGGTTGGATGAGACATTTCAAGCTGATGCAGACCCGTCCCCCCAGCATGGCGCAAGCTGAATGCACTGCTTTCCTCTTTTTTTTTTTTTTTTTTTTAAAGAATTCACCTTACAGCAAAGCAACTTTGAAACATTATGCCAAGTCTGGCTTGAGACTTTGCTTCTTGATGGCTGCAGTCATAGGCTATTTACACTAATTGCTCTGCCCTGCCATTCTACCAAAGCAGAGCATTCCACTGGACAAATACCAATTAGCATCTTACTCATTTCATTATATTTAAGATGATTGCCAGCTAAACGTGTATTTTCAGTAACACCAATATGCCGCACATAAATTCTAGCAGGCTCTGTCAATCTTTTAAGATGACAGGTCTTAATTTCATGCCTTTCTTGTGCTCAGACCCCAGCAGCAGGCTGTACTTGCAATAGCCATATACATTAATTAAACAACACACACCGCACAGGCAATGAGACCACGTCAGCTGCTGAGCACGGGGTAAAAGGTAGAGCAGATCTTCTCTGCCTCCATCCCTGCACTGTTCATGCTTTAGCAGGTCAAAGCTTTCAGCGCTTTTTATCAAAGAAAATGCTTTTTTTCCATCACCAGCTGCAAAGTTCATGGTTTTACCCCCCAAAAAAGTATACTGGAAATTTCCATTGATCTATATAAAAATCTCATCTTTCACATAAATAATCTGAGTATTACTCAATCTTAACCTTAATTTCTTACAAAATTGCCTTTTAAATTTTGAGTGCTGATAAAATAAATCCAAAAAGCTGATAAAACAAATCCATCCCAGTTATCTCCCTGGGAGGAGGCTTGGTGGCTCCGTGCCCGAGCGGGTGGGAGCCCGGGGAGGCTGCCCCGCTGCACTGCCTGCACCACCCCTCACCACTGCATGGACCTCTGCAGCTACCCCCTCCTCTGCAATCCCAATAACCCATCTTTGCTTTGTCGAGCAGCGGGACTGGCACATCTGCAAGGACACGACGAGGCTGTGAGGCCGGCGGCGACCCCAGGATGTTCTCAGTGAATCACAACGTAACCGGGGGACATTTTCACCTTATCGCACTTGGAGGTTTACGCACAGTGGAAGGCGCTCGGCAGTGCTTGGCTGCAGGCTGGGACAGGGAGGAGAGCTCTATTCTATGATTTGTTCCACAGCACAAAGCACTGTGTGCTCTTCCCACTGCAGGGTCCTGGCTGTCCGACCCCCCCCTCTCCCAGGGCACCCCTTGGGCTGGCACATTTTGACATCCCCACCAGCCCCGTGGCAGCTTCCCCAGGTGCTGTGGGCAGGCACGCCGAGCTCTTGGACGGCCACGCAGCTCAAACTGCCTTTGTTCCCGATGCTGCCGCAATGCTACCCATGAGCTGAAGTTTACAGTTATCACTGCTCGCCATGGCAGTGCAAATGATCAGCATTGCAGCACCGCTACATAATTGCATGCAATATTAAATGCAAAGCCTGAACCATTCTCCCGGTGGTGCAGACACAGCCTCTCCCAGGCCAGGCTGACAGCAGCTCCCTGTGCTGCCTTACGGGACCTCAGACGGGTGGCTGCAAAGGAGACCCCACCAGCATTCTACACACCAGCAAAGCCAGCACCCAACCTGGCTCCTGGGTGTCAAACACAGCACAGCCCTTAAGTACCAGCCGCTGTATCCCCCTGCCGCTGCTGCCCCTACCCCAGCAGCTTTCCCTCAGCTCCCTGCAGCTGTGGCCAGAGCAGCACCGGCGACAGGTCAGATGCAGCAGGATGGAAAAATCACCACTTCCAGGCTGAAGGCACATTAAAAGAATGATTTCAGTGTGTGTGATAGAATTTTAACCGCATTGGACATTTTGACAGGTGCTCAGCAGGACTTTGCATGCAATATAAGCAGATCAGCCAAACTTCAGAAAGCTGCATGGAAGCACTGAAAATGCAGCCGGCAGCATCCCACACCAGAAACAGGGCCTGGGAAATGCAGAGTTCTGCCCTTGGAGCTTTTCCACCCCAAACATGCCCTTCTTTATTCTAACAGACCAGACCTCACTACAGTCACCACGGTCCCTCCACAGCTACCTTCCCAAAATCCAGTGCAGATGTTTTAGGCAATCGTCTCCAAGACTGGCCTTCACAAGGATTATCATAATATACTGTCAGAAATCCTTGATTTTTGGACTTCCACACGATGATTCTTGCCCAGCACAGCAGGATGCACTCAGGGAAATTCTGTGTTACGTCCCAATAAAAGTTTCATTGGGCCATAAAAGCTCTGATTATAAACAGAGCCTGTGCGCATCCCTCGGCCATTCCACTTCATCTCAATAGCTGCTGGAAAACAGGTTTCCTGCTGGGCTAATTACTTATGATTGCAGCAGTTCTGTTACATCTCTGTAAATTGGGCTGATACGGACACTGGCAAGATAACAAGCACTGCCACCCAGGAGCACGGGGAGAAGAGCCCAGGAATGAGCTGACGTTCAGATGCATCTCCCAACAGGGCTCCCGTGGCATTAATTTCAATTAAGAGCCAAGGCCCTGCTGCAGCAGGATGCTCACAAGCTCAGCTGAGGAGTGGTCCTCTCTGAAGCAGCAGCGATGAACCCCGCAGCTATTTTGTAGAATCATAGAATTATTTAGGTTGGAAAAGACTTTTCAGATCATTTGTAGCTCTTTTGGGTGCATCTAAACCCACGAGGAATGTTTCTTTTTGATAACAATGCTGGAAGCTTGGCAAGGAAATGATCTGCAAAAACAAAAGCACTGCGCTTATCTAGCAAACAGTTGTCATATTTTCACTGGTTTCACATGAAAAACTTAATTTGCATTTGCAATTGCACTTGAGGAAGACTGATCAATATTCTCATTAAATGTTTTTTAGTTAACACACATCATTCTGGCAAGTTTTCAGCCAGGCTGCCTCTGGTACCAGAACTGGTACCAGCTTCGTCCCCATGCCTGCTGGCTGGGCTCCAGGGGCTTCGTCCACCCAGGAGGGACCGAAACCGGGAGCGTAACAGCACGGGGCAGAGCGGGCAGAAGAGGCCAGGCTGCTGGCTCTGCTAACACATGCCAGGCCAAGGTAGAAATAAGGCAGCAGCATCCAGCCCCGTGGAGGCACGCTGCAAAACTGTAAATGCTGCCCTGCTCTTCTGCAGGGATGGTCCTCATGGTCACCTTACAGATCCTTCAGGATGCGCTAAAACAATAACCAAACCAAAACCGGTGCAGGAAATACACTTGCTTTGCTTAATTCTAATTAGAATTGAGCCAGACGCCAGCAGGGTACAGGTGTGCGAGATGGCTTCCCCACGGGCAGCACTGCCAGGTGTCTGAGCCCCCAGAGCAGGGACCCTCGGCTATGGCCTCGCCATGGCTGCACCGTCACCCTGCAGAAGTGGGGGTTTTAAATAAAAGGACTGAAGGAGAAAATCTGCCTTTTCCAAACAACTTCTAAAACCCACACAGTTTCAGAGCCCTATTTGTTTATTTCTTGCAGTATGTACATCATATAGAGGTCTGTTGATGAGGAGTTCATGAACAAACTGTGCAGAGATCCGATCGCGAGGAACTCGTGAACACACTCCCACCTAACTGCCATTCCCAAGTGGGTGTCCAAGGCACCTGCCTGCCAGCCCCGCACTGGGAGCATCTGCCGAGAGCCAACAGCACCCCTGGTACAGCCCCCGGGCACCGCCTGCTACCAAAGAGCTTTGCAAGAGTTAGCCAGCTCTATGTAATATTAAATGAATCATCATTTAATATAACTTGAAAGAATCAATACCAAAACTGAGACCTAGAGCTTTCCATGTCTTACAAAGAGGATGTAACTTACCGGGTGCCCAGCTCCATTAATCAGTCACTTATCCCTGAGGATAGAGAGCATCCACCAGCATATTGCCTAGCACACTACCCCACACTCCACACCAGGTAATTTAATTTTTCCCTGTTATCTATTTCATTTCTCAGATTACTGAAAGCCAGTGGCTTACAAGAGGGACTCCAGAAATGACCATTATATTAATGTGTTGCAATAGACTGAGCCTGATTAAATATGATTAAAACACTTTAGAGCTGCACGAAGGTCCATTGCACAGTACAAGAGGTTTTCTTGGGGTTATATTCCCCTGAAGGCAAAGGCTGGAGCCCCTGACATGGAGCAATCCATCCCCGGCAGCAGCAGCGTCCTGGGGAGCCTGGCAGTATCCTCAGGCATTCAGGGCCGCCGTGCCAGGCTCAGGGACACCAGACGGCACAGGGCTGCAGGTTGCTCAACAATTTTCTCCCTTCTGTGGTATTTCAGGGTTTTTTGAGGGAAGCAGCACTGGGCCGTGCACATCCTCTCCCTGGCAGAGCCTGAACCAGGGGCACTGATGGAAGCGCCCTGGGTGCTGCCACCTGCCCTCAGCAGAGCCACGGCTGCCGCCCACGCACCAGCCTCCCTGCAGAAAGGGTTAAATAACCAAAGAATGTTTTCAACTATGGCCAGTTTTTCTATGGTAAAAATATAAAATAAAGGAGGGTGAAGAGTTAGAGAAATGCACCAAGGCTGGCAGCTCGTGGCAAACAAGCGGCTTTCCATTTTGCCATATTCATTTTCTAGCCTGGGCATACAGAAAAGGCAGATTATTTTTTTTTTCCCCAGGTGCTTTGCATAACCTGATCGAGAAGTGTATTCCAAGCAAAGCTCAGCCCAAGCTACATTCTTCCAACTTGGCTGTGCTTGTTGACTAGTAGATTTCAGACAATTATATATATTACTCCACTATCCATACACGTCAAATATCACCCAAGCATTACTTGTAACAGCTTAAAACTCTAAATTAACTTATATGAAGAAATATGTTGCTAAGGTCTTGGATGCTGAATAATACATACTTCCATTCCGCCCTTTTCTGGGATGTGCTGTGGCAGATGGATGACTAATTATTGTGCAATAACTTCTGATTCTTTGAGATGAGCTGGCAGAGGGTCAGAATAAAGACGAGTTACAGCAGATTCCATTGGTTGCAAACCTTTCTCCCAGTGCATACCCCTCCAGCAAACGGCCCGCTTGCCCTGGAGCCCCCGGCTTTCACTAGAGCTGTACCCTTCTCCGGCCAGCATGGGGACCTGCACTCTTTTGTGAGCAAACTAAATGAGAGCTGAGTGTCTCTGCAGAATCAAAGAACCGTTCAGGTTGGAAAAGACCACTAAGACCATCGAGTCCAACAGTTAACCCAGCACTGCCAAGCCCACCGCTAAACCGTGTCCCCAAGCACCCATCAGTGATTATCTTATATAAGCCAATACTGAATGATAAGCACTATTAAAATTTCACCTTCCCCAGACAGTATTTTTTTAAAAAGGAATTTTAATTCTTCTCTTGAGACTCTGTCTTTCAGCTGCAACAACATTTCTAATTACTAAAGTGAGTGGCACAGGATAAGAATCCCATCAGCTACATCCAGCAAAACTGGCACAAAACCTCACTCCCTGCATTGGAATGAAAACTCTTCACATTGACCAGTGCTCCCAAACTGATGAGAGGCATCTGCTGGAATTAGTCACTGAGGAGAATTATCACATCACCCAGAACAATATCATTTGCTGAAATGCAGCATATTACTAAGAAATGAACTTCAGCCCAATTAATTTTATCATTGCCTTTTCACACTGCCAGGCTCCTCTTTGGGGAAAGCGATTCAGCAAAACCCGTTGTGTCAGCACTTACTCCACCACTTAGTTACTAACCTACATTGCTAGTTAAAAAAAAATAAAAAATAAATTATTTCAGGACTTTTGGAACCTGGTTTTTACCTGAACAAGGTGACTTCTCCCAGCGGGAGGTCTTGCGACAGCAGGCTTTGAGACCGTTCTGTTTGCCCAGGGGTGCAGGCAGAGCACTGTGCTGCCCAGCAAAAACCAGGGACTGTGGCAACTCTTTAGCTTTCTAATTTTCCCCTCCACTCCCTTGGGACTAACCAGGAAAATATTGTTCTTTTCACTTCCAGAGCCCGCTGCAAAGGCTTCTTAACTTTGTGGATTTTTTTGCACCCAAGGCAGGAGCACGATGTACCTCCAAGCAGCATAATGTCAGTTTAGTAAATTAAATGCAAGGCGCCAGCAAGTCTTCAGGTGACCTCCAAGCACCGCCAAGCACTTCCAAGCCAAGGATTTGCTGTCCTTCCCAGGACCAGTGCTGGCCAGGCAAGTAGTCCCTGATCTCCCAGCACATCCCAAATGGCATCAAACCACCACTTTCATACTGGAATGGCGCCCATTCAATTAACAAAAGGATTTGCAAGAGGATCGTTACTTATTGCCAAATGCATAACCACTTATTAGGTCCTTGGGGGGAAAAGAATAATTACTTTTGCAATCTACAGGGTGTCTTTTTCTGCAGTGAATGTGCATTTCATCACCCCAGCTGGGATGGGCAATGAATGGAGGGCTGGTGGGGGGAGCTGCTCAGGCCGTGCAGCCTCAGGCGGGGTAAGCAGCTCCCCCCAGCAGCCTTGTCATGCCTATCTGGACACACTAAGGACACCCGTGTTCACAAACACCCCAGGACAAAACAGCAACCGTGCTGCTGAAATGATGGAAATGCTGTGCTGCTGTCTAGAGTCTTTCCGGCATGGGGATGAAGCCAAGCAACTCTGAAAATGCACACTGAAAACACGGGGGGGGAGGGGGGGGGGGGGAAGGCTTATCAGGCAGTAGCACGTCTCCAACAGGCAGTTTAGCCATCGCAAAAGCTACCTTTCAAGGCAGCAGCACCGAGCGGCACCGGGGGGAGCCCGGCTGCCGGCTGTCCCACCTGCGCGTCCGCAGGGCCACTGCCTGACCAGGAGATGGAGAAATGGAAAGGTGGTCACCTCACTATGGGGAAAAACACAAGACAATAAAAATAAATTCTAGTTGTTCATTTTGGCTTGCTTAAACTGTAATAAAAGCAACTTCTGATTCAAAGGCTGCTGCAGAGGATCACGCTGAGCTGAGCTCCGTCGCTTGCCGCACGTGCTGGGGTGATGCTGGCACGCCCCAAGCACACGGCACCCGTTCCTCCTTACACCAGCATGACAGCCTGCCTAGAGGAGATCCACTGAGCAAAGGGGCATCCTGAAACACTGCAGTTACACCTAGTATTTTGAAGCAGACAGCACTAGGAAATATATCTAGAAGTGCCAAGGGCAGAACCCCCAGGAGCTCCCCCAGCCCAGCAGTGCTGCAGGCACATGCTCCAGCTCTGCCCTGCGTTAGGTGCGTTATTCCCATGTTACTTACTGCAGTCGGTCCTGGGAAGCAGCCATAGACACCCTGGGAGCTGGCACCCCCTCCTTCAGCGCCGGCATCAGCCGTAACCTAAATGTCCATCCACTTCCCTGACCTATTTCCTGGTGCTGGAGTTGTTCTGAGGAAGGGGGAGAAGCTGGTGTGCAGTCCGATGAGGAGGGGTGCCTGCACCTGACAGGTCTCTCTTAAAATTAACCTTGATTGGAATCATGTTGCAGCTTTGCCTTCTCTCAGATACCTCCCCTTGGATTCTGCCAAGTTCTTCCTAATATCCCCAGGTCTTAGAAGGGCACTTTTTATCCTAAATGTTTTGCCTTTGGAATCTACTGGACTGAACAAAGCATCGCATCCAGGAAAGTTTCCTCTTTACATTACCCCATGCTTGCAAGCCCTGCAAATGCTGGACGCAACAAAAACTCACTATTAATAATCATTAGTGTACAAACTAGGATTAATAACCAAGAGAGAAAATCAAGGGAATTCTCTAAGCACAGGCTGGGCCACAGACCTGCTCTGCTGGGGCTGAAAAGGGGCATTTTCTGTCTGCACCGGGAGATCTGCAGCGGGAGGGGCGGGTGTGGGGCAGCAGGGGTAGCTGCAGGGAAGAAGAAAGAT
The DNA here is from genome assembly GCF_023638135.1 of Falco biarmicus. Lineage (NCBI taxonomy): Eukaryota > Metazoa > Chordata > Aves > Falconiformes > Falconidae > Falco > Falco biarmicus. The sequence continues at coordinate 1,800,827 of NC_079300.1, read as the reverse complement.
GCTGGAAGAGCAGCTGCCATCAGGCTTAGTTATTTACTTCAATTAAGCAAAACATTGCTATTGCATCAATATCGGATTTGTGTTGAAGATTGAAGCCCATTTTCAGTCCACCTGAACCACAGCCAAAGCAAAGCCAGGGTTGCCGAAGCACCCACCGTGGCTGGCAACACAGACCTGCCGTCAGCCCGGACCCAAGCTAACCTCCTCACAGCCTGCCCCAGAGCCTGCTTTTATGATTGCTTCCTAAAGGACGGAGCTTTGAAACAAACTAGCAACCTGGCAGCTGCTAGAGGAGGTTTAGCTGGCATTTTCCTGAACTCAACCCTGCCTCGAGCCACCGTTCAGCAGTTTGTGCCAACGCAACGCACGGTGACGTCCCAGCCTCAGCAGATCCCAAAGTCAGCCCAAAGACACCCAGATAAAACCTGCTTTAACCAAGACTGCATGGACTGGGTTTCATCCCAGGCCACGCACACATACTGCAGACTTCAAACCTGCATATAAATATACCCATAAATATCCTGAACTTTCAAGTCAGCCCCCGGGAGAGATGCTGCATATGCTCAGCACCACTGGTGCCGCTGCGGGGAGCCGAGAGCAGGCTCAGCAGGCAGCACCTGCCCATGGCACTGGTGATGTATTCAGCATCTGGCAGTGCAGGCTTCCAGGCTGGACTTTGACAGGAGCAGAAGGTGTGTGAGAAGCAGTAGCAAGGGTGCAAATTCCTGCTCTGCACCGTCCGTAGCTGCTGCTCTGCACACAGCTAAGGGTTAGCTGGGACTTGCTGCTGCGCTGGGGAACTGTGAGGACAAACTTTGCGCCAAGCG